>NW_028322235.1:18156887-18465606 GCF_059928025.1 Delphinapterus leucas | reverse complement strand
TCCTTTCTACCTCTTCCAATCCCTTTCCTGCCATTCTCCGTTGCTTACAAGTCCTTTTCTCTGACTTTCCTCAAGACATTTTTCAGTGAGAGATATTTTCAACTCTGCAGTTTCGTGAATTTTAGCGACCCTGAGTTCCATTTTTCAACTTGTGTTTATGGGAACTGGCCACAAAGCAGCGGGATTTCTTCAAGCCCTATTCTGTTTCCATGGGCAACCCTAGCTTTTAGTCAATTCGTCTTCCTGATTGGAAATTAGAATGACATGTGCCTGTCCGAACACCTAGGACTTGTCTCTCATTGTTCCTCCTCCTTCTGCTTCATCCTCTGGACAAATTCCAAACTGTATGCAACAGGATGTTGACAGTGCTGACATCTCCAAGTGGGGAGACTGTTCGTAAAGACGCTGGAGGGGTGAACCCGAGCACCAGGAGATGAGGAGATGAGATGCCTTTTCCAAACTCTTCCCGATCAGACGGTATACCATCTTCTGGGTGTGACAGGCATATTTTAGCTGTAGGAAGTGTCCCATTCATGTGAGGAGAACACCAGGGCTTTTTCAAAATCAGTGTCTCTCCACAACCCAAACTGGGGAATTTTTTAAGCTACGGCTACACATATGTTCATTAAGGGCCTTGGGAAGTAGGCAGAGTCCAAACTTTAGATGATTGACGTCTTCAGGGTCAGAAGCACTCACCACCGGTTTCCCTTAGGTTCCATTTTAACTGTCATTAATAGATGATGTCAATAAAAATATCTATTCTTTTTTCAGATTATTTCCCCTTATAGGTTATTGCAAAATATTGAGTGTGGTTCCCTGTGCTGTACAGTAGTTCCTTGTTAATGATCGATTTTATACATAGCAGTGTGTATGTGTTAATCCCAAACTGTTAATTTATCCCTCCTCCCACCTTTCCCCTTTGGTAATAATAAATTATAAGATTTTATACTTCTCAGAAATGGGGGAGCTGAAAGAGAGGTATCATTTTCAATGGAAAAGCATTTAAAACAAGATTGAAGCTTTAACCAAGATTATTAGATGTACATCCTTGGAAAGAAATCACTTCGTTTCTCTAGTATTGACCTGACAAATAAGACAAACCTTTCACTGAACTTGCTTATAATAAAGTGATGGAAATATCAAATGGAAGTGTTAGAAACATCTTATTTTACCCGAGCCTTATACACTGTTCTATGTTAATTACAGTTTGGCTCACACATCTGTTCATTGAAGTTACAATGTTCTCAATTTCTGTTACTGATCCTCCAGAGTGGACCCCAACAAGTGTCCCCCTGCCCAGTGTCATTGGAGCCAACAGATCGAGTCTGAGTTTGGTTCAGAAGCAAAGGAAACTTTATATTTTGATCAGAGAATGCAGAGGTGAGAGCATGTGCTACCCCGTGGGCTGTGGGCTGGGCTGCTGTGTAGAGATCCTGTCAGAGTCAGTGGGAGGGAGGGGGCAGAGCTCTCGAGGGCCCGGTTGGCTGCAGCTCAGGCTCTATATCGCGGAGTCTGCACTGTGCTCCAGGAGCTGAAGTGTCGACCCAGCCATTCTGCACTAGGAAATCTGGTCTGAAGTGCCGGCTGTTGAACCTCTGTATGCGGGACCCTAGGAGCACGTGAAATTAGACAAAGCACAAAGGATAAAAAAGGTTAGACTTTATTTTATTGCCCAGATTCTATTTTTATCTCCCAGGGATTTTTAAGGGGCTTTGCCTGGGACAAACCCCTCTTCTGCATTTTGTCCCCTTCCTCATTCTTAGAGTGCTGAGGGTGCAGACCCTTCATCTGTAACTGCTGAGTGCTGAGTTAGGAGCCCTCATACCCGTGGGAGAGGGTCTGATCTTCTCCCCAGCAGCCTCCAGGTGACGTTGATTGTCCGCAGGCCTCCTGCCTCCCTGCTCGTCCGCCTGAGCACAAGTATTGGTAGTGTTATAGATTCTAATGACCTTTAAGGGTCCAGGAAGGAGATGTGCAGTGACGCTGTGAGGTCCAGTTTCACCCCGCCGCACATTTGTTCAGCCACCTTAGGCTGACCGTTTCTGCCAGCCTAGATGCTCTGACCAGTAGTCTGTGCTTTCTTCAGTTAGGCCCCTGAATTAACGTAAAAACAGCACCAGGTGTCAGCACCCTGACTGCTCAACTCCCAGACAGTCCAGGGTCAGTGGTGATGAAGGACCATGATGGCCACTGAGTCAACAGCCTTTTGAAGCAAACAGGAGTCCAGCCGGTCTTATTGGTCACCATCATCACAGTGTCTGTAGGCTTTTCTATGGTGACAGCGTGATATACGGTTCCCCTGCCAAGATTATTACCTCCCCTCTGGGTGCAGTAAGTCCTGCAAGCAGTAGTCTACTCTTTTGGGACACACTCTTGTTGTTTTATGAGAGAAACTCCAGGTCAAGTGATGGTCACATGAGTCGTCATGGTGCCACTTTGCCCCAGTTATCTCTCTGGAGGTTGGAGTTGGAGGACCTCCTCACTCAAGGTCAGTGTGCCCACGGAGCAAACCCTGCAACTTCAGGGCATGGTTGGGGGTTAGGATCACCACGTGGGGTCCTTTTCCCTTAGGAGGGAGGTGGCCTTTTGGGCTGCTGATTTCCAGGTTTTCAGATACTGCCAGTATCTTGGCCAGATGTGGCGGTGGGCCAAGCCCCTTGGTGACCGTAGTTTATCCTACCTGGATGGCATTCTTGCATTGTTCCATTTCAAGTGGTCCCAGGTTTTGCACTAATACTCCAATGGCCATTCAAATTTCACTAGGAATGTAAAGGTCAAAGGGTTTAGCTAAATTAGGGAGTTCCAGGGCAAGGGTCTGAATTGACTGCTCTTTCCATTCTTGAAAGGCCACTTCTGGATTCTATTCAAAAGGATCATCATCTTTTTCTTTCAGTGTTTCATATAGAGGCCCAGCTAGTAGACTGTAGTTAGGGATCCAGAAGCAGCAAACCCTGGCCTCCCCAGGAACCCCTAAGCTGTCTTCTAGTTTTAGAAATGGGTAAGGCTGTAAATCGTTTCTTCCCTTTCCTGGGATGGGCTTCTCCGACCTTCTGTGAGAATGCAGCCCACGCAGGTCACCATAGTCTGTGATATTTGAGCTTTTTCTTGGACAACTTGTATCCTTTATTGGCTTGGTAGTTCAGAGGTCTCCTTAGTAGGGCTGGCGATCAGAATGTCGTCTGCATATTGAAGGAGTGTTTCCTTTTCCAGAGGTAGAACTTTTAGGTCTTTAGCTGAGCTTTCCCCAAAGATGGTGTGGGAATTTTTGAACCCTTGGGGCAAGACGGCCCGGAAGTATTGTTTTAGTTGTATGTTGAGTCCTGCCACTCACAAGCCAAAATTTCTTGTGACTCTGGGACTAATAGAATACAAAAGAAGGCTTCATTGAAGACTAATATAGAATACCATGTCCTGGTGGTTAGTAGAATGACCAGCAGGGTGTAGGGTTTAGGAACTACTGGAGGTATATCCTCGGTGGCTTCACTGACTGTCCTGACATCTTTTACCAGGACTCCAGCAGCCCATGGGGCTCTCAAGGTCAGGCCAATCCCAGGATATGGAGCTCACCTGGGCAGGTACCCCACCCCCACCCCAGCCCACGGGGCTCTCGTGTTCAGGCCCCTCCCAGGATATGGGGCTCCCTGGGCAGGTTCCCCTGCAGCCCATGGGGCTCTCGTGGTCAGGCCCCTCCCAGGATACAGAGCTACCCTTTCAGGTACCGTGGCAGGGCTGGGCACACAGGAGCCATGCACATCGCCCTCATTGCAGAGCACTCTCAGCTCACCTGTCACTCAGATCTGACACAGAGCACCTCAGAGCAGGACTTGAACTAACAAACAGCAGCTCCGACAGGTCTGTGACCCTGGGCATCACTCTGTGTGGCCTCCCTCCACCTGGTCTTCCAGAGATTTCCACTGCACCCGGGGCACCAGGCCTCTGTCTCCACCCACCACCCACCCCTGCTCTCCCTGACTCCTGGGTACTTCTCATTAGGAGATGGTTTTCTTGAAGTTGTCTCCCACTCATGGGCCAGATAATATAATTAGAAAACAAGCCAGAGCTGCAGGCCCTTGTCTATCCTGACTCCAGGAGCCCACACCTGTTCCTTGGACCTGGCCGATTCAGCAAGTTCCAGTTTCTGCAACTGTGAGCCCCTGAGGGGTGATTATTGGCTGGCCTGGGAAGCCTGACCATGCCGGCCATCCCTCCCAAGGTGTGCCTGGGTTGAGATCAATATAAACACCGCTCCAGGCAGCAAGAGCACCTGCAGCTGTGCCTGACGCCATTTTCTGCCCTGTCAGCAGTCTCGGGGCTGGACTGGTGGGAGGGAGTGAGAGGCCACGGCTTTGTGGGTTGCCCAGTGTGAGTGGGGCTCTGCTGGACTTTCTGCAGCAGTTGCCAAGATGCCACCTGCTAAAGAAGAGGATGTGCCACCCATACCTGCCGCTGGAATTTCTCCCTGGGCAGAGGTGAGTAAGGAAGAAAGCAGTGGGGGCCGGGACAGGAGGGGTATCTCAGGCAGGGAAATGGAAAGCTTCCAGAAGAGCACCCAGGGCCAGGACCATCCTGTCTGGCCTGCAGGCACCAAGTCGGCTGGCATGCTGTCGCTCATGTGGCTCCATGGCCCTTCCTCTAGGCTTTCAAGTCCTTGTACATATTCAGGTGTTTTACCTGGGAAGGGTGGGAACATTTCAGCAGCAGCTGGCCTGGGGCTCGGCCCACGTTTACTCACAGATGCCTCGGCACGGGCCCCCAGCTTTGCAATGAGGACGCTTGTTGTGTGGGGCATGCTGGCTGAATGGGAGATGATTCCCCACCACTGACCAACTTCAGAATTGTTTACAACTGGAGCAAGGGCCCTGATACGGTTTTCCTCTGTGTAACTGGTGGGTTCCGTTTTTTTTTCTTTTTTTCGTTTTTGGTTCAAGGTAGATTTTATTCCTCTTTTTTGTATTTACAGATATAAGCATGGAAATAATTTATTCATATAAATACATGTATATGAAGGGAAGAATATTTTTTCTGTTTTACTTTTTGTAATTTTGAATTTTATTTTATTTTTTTATACAGCAGGTTCTTTTTGGTTACCTATTTTATACATAGAAATGTATACATGTCAATCCCAATCTCTCAACTCCCACCACCACCCCCCTAACAGCTTTCCCCCCTTGGTGTCCATACGTTTGTTGTCTACATCTGTTGCTCTATTTCTGCCTTGCAAAACGCTTCATCTGTACAACTTTTCTAGGTTCCACATATATGCATTTATATACAGGATTTGTTTTTCTCTTTCTGACTTACTTCACTCTGTATGACAGTCTCTAGATCCATCAACGTCTCTACAAATGACCCAGTTTCATTCCTTTTTATGGCTTAGTAATATTCCATTTTATATATGTACCTCATCTTTATGCATTCGTCTGTCTGTGGGCATTTAGGTTGCTTCCATTACCTGGATATTGTAAATAGTGATGCAATGAACATTGCGGTGAATGTCTCTTTTCGTTTTATGGTTTTGTCTGGGTATATGCCCAGTAGTGGGATTGCTGTATTATATGGTAATTCTATTCTTAGTTTTATAAGAAACTCCATAATGTTCTCCACAGTGACTGCATCAATTTACATTCCCAACAATAGTGGAAGAGGTTTCCTTATCTCCGCACCCTTTCCAGCATTTGTTGTTTGTAGATTTTCTGATGATGCCCATTCTAACAGGTGTGAGGTGATACACCATGGATTAGTCTATTTCGTTGAGCAAAGAGTAGGTCTTGTCTATTACATATTTGGCGTATGGAACGGTATGTGTGCTCATTTCAATCTCTGGTTTTATACAGCACCCCAACTCAACTTTCCCCTTAAGCAAGCATAAGTTTTTATCTAAATGTGAGACTCTGTTCGGTTTTGTAATTCAGTTTATGTGTAGCCAAGTTTACACTCCCTCTATTTGTGATATCTTATGATAATTATGTTTCTCTGTGTGACATATTTCTCTTAGAATCATCATACTTAAATCCACTCAATTTGCTGCTACAGGCCTGATGACATTGATTTCATTGCTGAGTGATATTCCGTTGTACGTAAGTAGGACAACTCCTTTATCCATTTTTTTCTTTCTGGGATATTTAATTTGTACTGGACTCAAGGTTCTTGTAAACACAGCAGCCCTGGATATTGTGTTGGCTGTGTCTTGTTGATTTTAATTTTCCTAAGCTATAGGGCCAAAAGTGGAAGTGCCCTAGGCTCTGTAGCTTTGTTTTTTAGATGTTTCAGCATACACCATAAACATCACCAGAGTGTCTGTTGGCAATTTACATCCCGTCCATCAGCATAACAAGGCTCCCTGTTCTCCATGGCCTGTCCTGTGTTTCTGGGTTTTACACTTTTTTCAGATGACTCTTTTGACGAATGGGAAATGAGAGTTCATTGTAGTGCGGATTTCCATTGCTCGAATTCTTGGTTGGCCACAAAGGGCATATGCGTTTTTTCCTGAATATATTCAGGAAAAAATGTATACGCACTTTTTGTCCAAGTGCATCACTGTCAAAGATCTGCCGCTTTTCACATGCTTTAAATGCAATTCCAATCTACCTCCTGAAATATGATTCCTGCAATTCTGCCTCGTTTTCAAGTCCTCTGTGCAGACTTACTTCAATATATTTTTGCCAATAGCTGTCATTTATAACTCTGCTGGTTTGTGAATTACAGTGCCTGTGATTTCCTTTCTTAACTCGTTTCCTTGAAAGCTGGCCACAGAACCGCAGGTTTGCTTCAGGCCGTAATCAGAGTCCTGCACGGCACTCTGAGCCTTTGGTTAATTCCTCTTCCTGGTGGGAAATTAGAGTTAAATGTGCCCCTCCAGACACCTGCCTCACTCCCAGCCCCTTGGTGATGTGTGTCCTCTGGTTTGAGGCCACATGTGCTGGGTTCCTCACCTTTCGCAGATGTGGCCCCACTGGTGTGCGGACACTCCTGCCTGGTTCCCATCCCCTTGGTGATGTGAGCCCTCCAGTGAGAGTCTGATCCTGGTTGGGCTCCTCACACTTCTGTGAGGTGGGCCCTCTTCTCTGAGGTCACTCCTGCCTGGCTGACACACCCCGCCTTGGCGACGTCGGCCCTCTGGTGGCAGTTGGAGCCCGCTGGGAGCCTCCTCCCCTCAGTGATGAGGCCCTCTGGCATCAGGCCCTAACTGCTGGTTACCCACATTTTCTGATACGTGCTAAGTGGTGTGAGGGCACTCCTGCCAGGTTCCCATCCCCATGTGCCTTCTGCTCTATGGTCCCAACACCTGTGTTGTTCACAGTTTCAGGATGTTGGCTCTCTGGTGTTAGTTCACTCAGGCCTAGATCCCATAGACTCTGTGCTCTGAGCCGCCTGCTGGGAGGTTCCTACTGCTGGATTCCTTACCATTTTTATTCTTTGGGTCCTGTGTTTTCATGCTCCTCCTTCCTGACTCACTCCCAGCCCCTTTGTGATGTGGGTCCTCTGGTTTGAGGCCACATGTGCCGGTTTCCTCACCTTTATTGATGTGGCCCCACTGGTGTGAGGACACTCCTGCCTGGTTCCCATCCCCTTGGTGATGGGGGCCCTCTGGTGAGAGTCTGATCCTGGCTGGATTCCTCACCCTTCTGGGAGGTGGGCCCTCTGCTGTGAGGTCACTCCTGCCTGGCTGGCACACATCACCTTGGCAATGTGGGTCCTCAGTTGGGAGTTGGTGCCTGCTGGGAGTCTCCTCCCCTCGGTAATGAGGGCCCTCTGGCGTCAGGCCCTAACTCATGGGCTCCCAAAATTTTCTGATATGTGCCCTGTCGTGCGAGTACACTCCTGCCACGTTCCCATCCCCATGGGGATGTGGGCCTTCTGCTCTGAGGTCCCACCAGCTGGATTGCTCACAGTGTCATGATGTGAGCCCTCTGCTGTGAGTTCACTGTGGCCTGGATCACATAGGCTCCGTACTCTGGGCCACCTGCTGGGGGGTTCCTACTGCTGGATTCCTCACATTTTTTATTCTGTGGGCCCTGTGTTGTTAGGCTACTCCTGCCTGCCTCACTCGGAGCACCTTGGAAATGTGGGTCCTCTGGTTTAGGCCACATGTGCTGGGTTCGTCACCTTTCTATAATGTGGCCACACTGGTGTGAGGACACTCCTGCCTTGTTCCGGTCCCCTTGGTGATGTGGGCTCTCTGGTGAGAGTCTTATCCTGGCTGGTTTCCTCACCCTTCTGTGAGGTAGGCCCTCTGCTGTGAGGTCACTCCTGCCTGACTGGCACACGTCACCTTGGCGACGTGGGCCCTCAGGTGGGAGTTGGTGCCTGCTGGGAGTCTCCTCCCCTCGGTAATGAGGGCCCTCTGGCGTCAGGCTCTAACTCCTGGGCTCCCAAAATTTTCTGATGTGCGCCCTGTGGTGTGAGTACACTCCTGCCAGGTTTCCAACCCCATGGGAATATGGGCCTTCTGCTCTGAGGTCCCAACGGTGGGTGGCTCAGTTTCATGATGAGGGCCCTCTGGTGTGAGTTCACTCCGGCCTGGATCCCATAGCCTCGCTGCTCCTGGCCGCCTGCGGGGAGGTTCCAACTGCGGGATTCCTCACCTTTTTTCTTCTATGAGCCCTCTGTTTGGAGACTCCTCCTGCCTGACTCACTCCCAGCCCCTTGGTGATGTGTGTCCTCTGGTTTGAGGCCACGTGTGCTGGGTCCCTCACCTTTCGATGATGTGGCCCCGCTGGTGTGAGGACACTCCTGCCTGGTTTCTATCCCCTTGGTGATGTGGGCCCTCTGGTGAGAGTCTGATCCTGGCTGGGTTCCTCACCCTTCTGTGAGGTGGGCCCTCTGCTGTGAGGTCACTACTGACTGGCTGGCACACCCCGCCTTGGCGACATCGGCCCTCTTGTGGCAGTTGGAGCCTGCTGGGAGCCACCTCCCCTCGGTGATGAGGGCTCTCTAGCGTCAGGCCGTAACTGCTGGGTACCCACTTTTTCTGATACGTGCTAAGTGGTGCGAGGACACTCTTGCCATGTTCCCAACCCCATGGGGATGTGGGCCTTCTGCTGTGAGGTCCCAATGGCTGGGTTGCTCACAGTTTCATGATATGGGCCCTCTGCTGTGAGTTCACTGCAGCCTGGATCGCATAGACTCGGTGCTCTGGGCCGCCTGCTGGGAGGTTCCCACTGCAGGATTCCTCAGCTTTTTTATTCTATGGGCCCTGTGTTGTGAGGCTACTCCTGCATGCCTCACTCCGAGCCCCTTGGAGATGTGGGTCTTCTGGTTTAGGCCACATGTGCTGGGTTCCTCACCTTTCTATGATGTGGTCACCCTGGTGTGAAGACAGTCCTGCCTGGTTCTGATCCTCTTGGTGATGTGGGCCCTCTGGTGAGAGTCTAATCCTCTTTGGGTTCCTCACACTTTTTTGAGGTTGGCCCTCTGCTCTGAGGTCACTCCTGCCTGGCTGGCACACCCCGCATTGGCGACGTTGGCCCTCTTGTAGCAGTTGGAGCCTGCTGGGAGCCTCCTCTCCTCGGTGATGAGGGCCCTCTGGCGTCAGGCCCTAACTGCTGGGCTCCCCACATTTTCTGATGTGTGCCCACTGGTGCGATGACACTCCTGCTTGGTTCGCTTCCCCATGGGGATGTGGGCCTTGTGCTCTGAGGTCACAATGGCTAGGTTGCTCACAGTTTCATGATGAGGGCCCTCTGTTGTAAGTTCATCATTGCCTGGATCCCATAGCCTCGGTGCTCTGGGCCGCCTGCTGGGATGTTCCAACTGCTGGATTCCTCACCTTTTTTATACAATGGGCCACGTGTTTTGAGGTTCATCCTGCCTGCCTCGCTCCGAGACCCATGGAGATGTGGGTCCTCTGGTTTGAGGCCACATGTGCTGGGTACCTCAACTTGCAATGATGTGGCCCCACGGGTGTGAAGACACTCCTGCCTGGTTCCCAGCCCCTTGCTGATGTGGGCCCTCTGGTGAGAGTCTGATAATGGCTGGGTCCCTTACCCTTCTGTGAGGTGGGCCCTCTGATGTGAGGTCACTCCTGCCTGGCTGGCTCACGTCACCTTGGCGATGTGGGCCCTCTGTTGGCCACTGAAGCTTGCTGGGAGCCCCCTACCCTCTTTAAGGAGGGCCTTGGAAAAAACGCATATGCACTTTTTGAACAAGTGCATCATTGTCGAGGTTCTGCCTCTTCTCCTATGCTTTCAGTGCACTTCCCGTCTACCTCCTGAAATCGTTTTCCTGGAATTCTGCCCCGCTTTCAAGTCCTCTTCGCAGCCTTCCTTCAATATATTTTTGGACGATAGCTGTCATTTATAACTCTGCAGGTTTGTGAATTACAGTGCCCCTGAGCTCCTTTGTTCAACTCGCTATCTTGTGAGCTGCCTGCACACCCGCAGTATTGCTTCAGGCCCTAATCTGGTTCTGGCAGGGCATTCTGAGCCTTTGGTTAATTCCACTTCCTGGTGAGAAATGAGCATTAAATTGCCCGTGCAGACACCTACAGCTAGTCTCTCATTGGTTCTCCCTATTCCTGTTCATCTTGCGCAGAAATTGCAAACTGTGACAAGCAGGAGGTTAAAGGCACTGACTCTCCAAGTGGGGAGAGTGTTAGTTAAGCGTCTGGAATGGTGAACCCGAGTATAAAGGGAAGAAAACTGAGATGCATTTGAAAACGTTTCCCAATCACATGGTGGACCATACTCTGGGTTTCCCATACATGATGTAGCGGAAGGAAGAATCCCTTAAACCTGGAGAGTTGGGACCCTTGGAATGGGTACCATGCAGTATGACTTCAAAGGGTCTGCAATTGCTCACCGAACCTCAACAATGCTATCAGGGCGAAGTGTCCGGCCTTATGTCTCCCCAGCACTGGGTGTACATGTGGTAAATCCAGGTTGCATCAGAAGCCCTGAGTGAATTATTTAAGAATTGCTCTCTATTTCACTGTCATTGTGTTTTGTTTTTGAAATTTATTTTGATAATATGATTTATCGGATTTTCACTGTTGCCTTTAGGCCACTGAACACACGCTGGATTCTCTTTCGGACACATATAAATCCATGGGTTTCAAGATTCTTGCTAGGCAGGTATATTTCTAGGCGTTGAATATGGGGTGTTGAGCCCATTTCGTTGAGCAAGCAGTAGGTCTTGTCTATTACATATTTGGCTTATGGAACTGTATCAGTGCGAATTGCAATCTCTGTTTTTATGCAGCACCTGAACTCACCTTTCCCAAAAAGCAAGCATAAGTTGGTTTTCTAAATTTGAGACACTGTTCTGTTTTGTAATTCAGTTCATGTGTAGCCAAGATTACATTCCGTGTATTAGTGATACCTTATGATGTTTCTTTTTCTGTGTGACCTATTGCACGTAGAATCATCGTACCTGAATCCACTCATTATGCCGCTACTGGCCTGATGACATAGATTTCATTGCTGAGTGATATTCCATTGTACGTAAGAACCACAACTTCTTTATCCATTTTTCGCCCTCTGGGATATTTAACTTGTACCGTAGACGAGGTTCTTGTAAACAGAGCCGTTCCAAACTTTGGGGTGCCTGTGTGGTTTTGATTTTAATTTCCCTAAGCTATAGGACCATAAGTGGAAGTGCCATAGGCTGTGTTGCTTTGTTTCTTATGTGTTTCAGGAAATACCATACACTTCTCCAGAGTGGCTGTTGGCAATTCACATCCCGCCCATCAGGATAACAATGCTCCCTCTTCTCCATGGCCTGTCCTGCCTTTCTGGATTTTACACTTTTTTCAGATGGCCCTTTTGACCGGGGGGCAGAGAGACTTCATTGTAGTGCAGATTTCTTTACACGCTTGCTTGGTTGGCCAAAAAGGGCGTATGCGTTTTTTCCTGATTATATTCAGGAAAAAACGCATACAACCTTTTTGGCCAAGTGCATCATTGTCGCCGTTCTCCGTCTTTCCCTAGGCGTTAAGTGCAATTCCAGTCTACCCCCGAAATCGTTTTCCTGAATTTCTGCCCAAATTCTAAGTCCTCTTCGCAGACATACTTCAATATATTTTGGACGATAGCTGTCATTTATAACTCTGCAGGTTTGTGAATTACAGTGCCCCTGAGCTGCTTTCTTCAACACGCTTTCCTGTGAGTTGGCCGCAAAACCACAGGATTGCTTCAGGCCCTAATCTGGTTCCAGCAGGGCATGCTGGGCCTTTGGTTATTTCCTCTTCCTGGTGGGAAATGAGCGTTCCATTTGCCCGTGCAGACACCTACAGCTAGTCTCTCATTGGTTCTCCCTATTCCTTTTCATCTTGCGCAGAATTTGCAAACTGTGACCAACAGGAGGTTAAAGGCACCTACTCTCCAAGTGGTGAGAGTGTTAGTAAAGGGTCTGGAATGGTGAACCCAAGTAAAATGGTACAAAAACTGAGATGCATTTGAAAACGTTTGTCGGTCACACGGTGCACCATACTGTGGGTTTCCCATGCATGTTTTAGCTGAAGGAAGAATCCATTAAACTTGGAGAGTTGGGACCCATGGAATGGGTACCATGCTGTATGACTTCGAAGGGTCTGCATTTGCTCATCGAACCTCACCAATGCTATCAGCCCGAAGTGCCCAACCTTATGTCTCACTCAGCTCTGGGTGTAGATGTGGTAAATCCAGGTTGCATCACAAGCCCTGAATGAATTATTTAAGAATTGCTCTCTATTTCACTGTCCTTGTGTTTTGTTTTTGTAATTCATTTTGATAATGGGATTTATCGGATTTTCTCTGCTGTATTCATGCTACTGTACAAAGGCTTCTTTCTCTTATGGAGACATATAAATCCATGGGTTTGAAGATTCTTACTAGTCAGGTGTATTCCTAGGCGTTGAATATGGGGTGTTTAGTCCATTTCGTTGAGCAAGGGGTAGGTCTTGACTATTACATATTTGACTTATGGAAAGGTATCTTTGCTAATTTCTATCTCTGGTTTTATGCAGCACCCCAACTCACCTTTCCCCTTAATGAAGCATAAGTTGGTTTTCTAAATTTGAGACCCTGTTCTGTTTTGTAATTCAGTTCATGTGTAGCCAAGATTACATTCCGTGTATTAGAGATATCTTATGATGTTTCATTTTCTGTGTGACTTATTTCACTTAGAATCATCGTACCTGAATCCACTCATTATGCCGCGATGGGCCTGATGACATAGATTTCATTGCTGAGTGATATTCCATTGTACGTACGTACCACAACTTCTTTCTCCATTTTTCACATTCTGGGATATTTAACTTGTACCGTAGACGAGGTTCTTGTAAACAGAGCCGTCCGACACTTTGGGGTGGCTGTGTGTTTTTGATTTTAATTTCCCTAAGCTATAGGACCATAAGTGGAAGTGCCGTAGGCTCCGTAGCTTTGTTTTTTCGGTGTTCCGGGAAACACCATACACTTCTCCAGAGTGGCTGTTGGCAATTTACATCCCGCCCATCAGCATAACAAGGCTCCCTGTTCTCCATGGCCTGTGCTGCCTTTCTGGATTTTACATTTTTTCAGATGGCCCTTTTGACCGGGGGGCAGTGAGACTTCATTGTAGTGCAGATTTCTTTAACATGCTTGCTTGGTTGGCCAAAAAGGGCGTATGCGTTTTTTCATGAATATATTCAGGAGAAAACGCATACGCCCGTTTTGGCCAGGAGCATCATTGTCGACGTTCTGCCTCTTTTCCTGTGCTTTAAATGCAATTCCCGTCTACCCCCTGAAATCGTTTTCCTGCAATTCTGCCCCGCTTACAAGTCGTCTTCGCAGCCTTCCTTCAATATATTTTTGGACGATAGCTGTCATTTATAGCTCTGCAGGTTTGTGAGTTACAGTGCCCCTGAGCTCCTTTCTTCAACTCGCTATCTTGTGAGCTGGCCGCAAACCCGCAGCATTGCTTCAGGCCTTAATCTGGTTCCGGCACGGCATGCTGAGCCTTTGGTTAATTCCTCTTCCTGGTGCGAAATGAGCGTTAAATTTCCCCGTGCAGATACCTAGAGCTAGTCTCTCATTCGTTCTCCCTATTCCTTTTCATCTTGCGCAGAAATTGCAAACTCTGCCCAACAGGAGGTTAAAGGCACTGACACTCCAAGTGGGGAGAGTGTTCGTAAAGGGTCTGGAATGGTGAACCCGAGTAAAAGGGGACGAAAACTGAGATGCATTTGAAAACGTTTGCCAGTCACACGGTGCACCATACTGTGGGTTTCCCATGCATGGTTTAGCTGAAGGAAGAATCCCTTAAACTTGGAGAGTTGGGACCCATGGAATGGGTACCATGCTGTATGACTTCAAAGGGTCTGCATTTGCTCATCGAACCTCACCAATGCTATCAGCCCGAAGTGCCCAACCTTATGTCTCACTCAGCTCTGGGTGTAGATGTGGTAAATCCAGGTTGCATCACAAGCCCTGAATGAATTATTTAAGAATTGCTCTCTATTTCACTGTCCTTGGGTTTTGTTTGTGTAATTCATTTTGATAATGGGATTTATCGGATTTTCTCTGCTGCATTCATGCCGCTGTACACACGCTTCATTCTCTTACGGAGACATATAAATCCATGGGTTTGAAGATTCTTACTAGTCAGGTGTATTCCTAGGCGTTGAATATGGGGTGTTTAGTCCATTTCGTTGAGCAAGGGGTAGGTCTTGACTATTACATATTTGGCTTATGGAAAGGTATCTGTGCTAATTTCTATCTCTGGTTTTATGCAGCACCCCAACTCACCTTTCCCCTTAAGCAAGCATAAGTTGGTTTTCTAAATTTGAGACCCTGTTCTGTTTTGTAATTCAGTTCATGTGTAGCCAAGTTTACATTCCGTGTATTAGTGATATCTTATGATGTTTCATTTTCTGTGTGACTTATTTCACTTAGAATCATCGTACCTGAATCCACTCATTATGCCGCGACAGGCCTGATGACATAGATTTCATTGCTGAGTGATATTCCATTGTACGTACGTACCACAACTTCTTTATCCATTTTTCACATTCTGGGATATTTAACTTGTACCGTAGACGAGGTTCTTGTAAACAGAGCCGTCCGACACTTTGGGGTGGCTGTGTGTTTTTGATTTTAATTTCCCTAAGCTATAGGACCATAAGTGGAAGTGCCGTAGGCTCCGTAGCTTTGTTTTTTCGGTGTTCCGGGAAACACCATACACTTCTCCAGAGTGGCTGTTGGCAATTTACATCCCGCCCATCAGCATAACAAGGCTCCCTGTTCTCCATGGCCTGTGTTGCCTTTCTGGATTTTACACTTTTTTCAGATGGCCCTTTTGACAGGGGGGCAGTGAGACTTCATTGTAGTGCAGATTTCTTTAACATGCTTGCTTGGTTGGCCAAAAAGGGCGTATGCGTTTTTTCCTGAATATATTCAGGAAAAAACGCATACGCCCTTTTTGGCCAAGAGCATCATTGTCGACGTTCTGCCTCTTTTCCTATGCTTTAAATGCAATTCCCGTCTACCCCCTGAAATCGTTTTCCTGCAAATCTGTCCCGCTTACAAGTTGTCTTCGCAGCCTTCCTTCAATATATTTTTGGACGATAGCTGCCATTCATAACTCTGCAGGTTTTTGAATTACAGTGCCCCTGAGCTCCTTTCTTCAACTCGCTTTCTTGTGAGCTGGCCGCAAAACCGCAGGATTGCTTCAGGCCCTAATCTGTTTCCGGAAGGGCACGCTGAGCCTTTGGTTAATTCCTCTTCCTGGTGGGAAATGAGCATTCCATTTGCCCGTGCAGGCACCTACAGCTAGTCTCTCAATGGTTCTCCCTATTCCTGTTCATCTTGCGCAGAAATTGCAAACTGTGCCCAACAGGAGGTTAAAGGCACTGACTCTCCAAGTGGGGAGAGTGTTAGTAAAGCGTCTGAAATGGTGAAACCGAGTACCAGGGGATGAAACATGAGATTCATTTTAAAACGTTTCCTGGTCACATGTTGGACCATACTCTGGGTTACCCATGCATATTTTAGATGAAAGAAGAATCCTTTAAACCTGGAGAGTTGCGATCATTCGAATGGGTACCATGCAGTATGACTTCAAAGTGTCTGCATTTGCTCAACGAACCTCACCAATGCTATCAGCCCGAAGTGTCCAGCCTTATGTCTCACCCAGCTCTGGGTGTAGATGTGGTAAATCCAGGTTGCATCACAAGCCCTGAATGCATTATTTAAGAATTGCTCTCTATTTCACTGTCATTGTGTTTTGTTTTTGAAATTTATTTTGATAATGGGATATATCTTATTTTCACTGCTGCGTTCATGCCATTGTACACACACTTGATTCTCTTATGAAGACATATAAATCCATGGGTTTTAATATTCTTACTAGTCAGGTATATTCCTAGGCGTTGAATATGGGGTTCTGAGTCCATTTTGTTGAGCAAGCAGTAGGTCTTGACTATTACATATTTGGCTTATGGAACAGTATCTGTGCTAATTTCAATCTCTGGTTTTATGCAGCACCCCAACTCACCTTTATCCTTAAGCAAGAATAAGTTGGTTTTCTATATTTGAGACCCTGTTCTGTTTTGTAATTCAGTTCATGTGTAGCCAAGCTTACATTCCATGTATTAGTGATATAGTATGTCTTTTTCTTTTTGAATTCTGTGACTTTGAATGATCATACGTAACTCCTCTGGAGTTGTTACAAGTGGCCATATTGCATTGATTTCCAGGCTGAGTCATATTCCACTCTACATAAGCACCACATCTGTATCCATTTTTTCCCTCCAGAGACATTTAAGTTATATCCTGGTCGAGGATCTTTTAAACAATTAGGCGGTATACATTGGGGTGCCTGTGTCCTCTCGATTTTTGTTTTTCCCAAGATATACGTCCATGAGTGCAAGTGCCCTGTGCTCTGTAGCTCATTTTTCAGATGCTTTATTAAACACAATACACTTCTCCAGAGTGACCGTTGGCAATATACGTTTCCACTATAAGCCTCACAGGGCTCCCTTTTCTCCTTGCCCTGTCCTGCATTTCTGGTGTTTACACTTTATGAGGATGGCTCTTCTGACTGATGCGAAGTGATATGTTTTGTAGTATTGATTTCCAGTGCCCACCTGTTTGGTTGGCTAAAAAAGTGTATGCCCTTTTCTTGAATATATACAGAAAAAGACGCATACACCCTTTTTGGCCAACTGCAATGTTGGCAATGTTCAGCCCCTTTTCTCGTGCTTAATGGCGAGTCCTTTCTACCTCTTCCAATCCCTTTCCTGCCATTCTCCGTTGCTTACAAGTCCTTTTCTCTGACTTTCCTCAAGACATTTTTCAGTGATAGATATTTTCAACTCTGCAGTTTCGTGAATTTTAGTGCCACTGAGCTCCATTTTTCAACTTGTGTTTATGGGAACTGGCCACAAAGCAGCGGGATTTCCTCAAGCCCTATTCTGTTTCCATGGGCAACCCTAGCCTTTGGTCAATTCGTCTTCCTGATTGGAAATTAGAGTGACATGTGCCTGTCCGAACACCTAGGACTTGTCTCTCATTGTTCCTCCTCCTTCTGCTTCATCCTCTGGACAAATTCCAAACTGTATGCAACAGGATGTTGACAGTGCTGACATCTCCAAGTGGGGAGACTGTTAGTAAAGACGCTGGAAGGGTGAACCCGAGCACCAGGAAATGAGGAGATGAGATGCCTTTTCCAAACTCTTCCCAATCAGACGGTATACCATCCTCTGGGTGTGACAGGCATGCTTTAGCTGTAGGAAGGGTCCCATTCATGTGAGGAGAACACCAGGGCTTTTTCAAAATCACTGTCTCTCCGCAACCCAAACTGGGGAATTTTTTAAGCTACGGCTACACATATGTTCATTAAGGACCTTGGGAAGTAGACAGAGTCCAAACTTTAGATGATTGAAGTCTTCCTGGTCAGAAGCACTCACCAGCGGCTTCCCTTAGGTTCCATTTTAACTGTCATTGATAGATGATGTCAATAAAAATATCTATTCTTTTTCAGATTATTTCCCCTTATAGGTTATTGCAAAATATTGAGTGTAGTTCCCTGTGCTATACAGCAGTTCCTTGTTGATGATCGATTTTATACATAGCAGTGTGTATGTGTTAATCCCAAACTGTTAATTTATCCCTCCTCTCACCTTTCCCCTTTGGTAATAATAAATTATAAGACTTTATACTTCTCAGAAATGGGGGAGCTGAAAGAGAGGTATCATTTTCAATGGAAAAGCATTTAAAACAAGATTGAAGCCTTAACCAAGATTATTAGATGTACATCCTTGGAAAGAAATCACTTCATTTCTCTAATATTGACCTGACAAATAAGACAAACCTTTTCACTGAACTTGCTTATAATAAAGTGATGGAAATATCAAATGGAAGTGTTAGAAACATCTTATTTTACCCGAGCCTTATACACTGTTCTATGTTAATTACAGTTTGGCTCACACATCTGTTCATTGAAGTTACAATGTTCTCAATTTCTGTTACTGATCCTCCAGAGTGGACCCCAACAAGTGTCCCCCTGCCCAGTGTCATTGGAGCCAACAGATCGAGTCTGAGTTTGGTTCAGAAGCAAAGGAAACTTTATATTTTGATCAGAGAATGCAGAGGTGAGAGCATGTGCTACCCCGTGGGCTGTGGGCTGGGCTGCTGTGTAGAGATCCTGTCAGAGTCAGTCAGAGGGAGGGGGCGGAGCTCTTGAGGGCCCGGTTGGCTGCAGCTCAGGCTCTATGTCACGGAGTGTGCACTGTGCCCCAGGAGCTGAGGTGTCGACCCAGCCATTCTGCACTAGAAAATCTGGTCTGAAGTGCCGGGTGTGGAACCTCTGTATGCGGGACCCTAGGAGCACGTGAAATTAGACAAAGCACAAAGGATAAAAAAGGTTAGACTTTATTTTATTGCCCAGATTCTATTTTTATCTCCCAGGGATTTTTAATGGGCTTTGCCTGGGACAAGCCCCTCTTCTGCCTTTTGTCCCCTTCCTCATTCTTGGAGTGCTGGGGGTGCAGACCCTTCTTCTGTAACTGCTGAGTGCTGAGTTAGGAGCCCTCATACCCGTGGGCGAGGGTCAGAACTTCTCCCCAGCAGCCTCCAGGTGACGTTGATTGTCCCCAGGCCTCCTGCCTTCCTGCTAGTCTGCCTGAGCACCAGTATTGGAAGTGTTATAGATTCTAATGACCTTTAAGGGTCCAGGAAGGAGATGTGCAGTGATGCTGTGAGGTCCAGTTTCACCCCGCCCCGCATTTGTTCGGCCACCTTAGGCTGACCGTTTCTGCCAGCCTAGATGCTCTGACCAGTAGTCTGCACTTTCTTCAATTAGGCCCCTGAATTAACGTAAAAAGAGCACCAGGTGTCAGGACCCTGTCCGCTCAACTCCCAGACAGTCCAGGGTCATGGGTGATGAAGGACCATGATGGCCACTGAGTCAACAGCCTTTTGAAGTAAACAGGAGTCCAGCCGGTCTTATTGGCCAACATTATCACAGTGTCTGTAGGCTTTTCTATGGTGACAGCGTGATATACGGTTCCCCCGCCAGGATTATTAGGTCCGCTCTGGGGGCAGTAAGTCCTGCAAGCAGTAGTCTACTCTTTTGGGACACACTCTTGTTGTTTTATGAGAGAAACTCCAGGTCAAGTGATGGTCACTTGAGTCGTCATGGTGCCCCATTGCCCCCGATTATCTCTCTGGAGTTTGGAGTTGGAAGGCCTCCTCACTCGAGGTCAGTGTGCCCACAGAGCAAACCCTGCAACTTCAGGGCATCATTGGGTGTTAGGAACACCACTTGGGGTCCTTTTCCCTTAGGAGGGAGGTGGCCTTTTGGGCTGCTGATTTCCAGGATTTTAGATACCGCCAGTATCTTGGCCAGATGTGGCAGTGGGCCAAGCCCCTTGGTGACTATAGTTTATCCTACCTGGATGGCATTCTTGCATTGTTCCATTTCAAGTGGTCCCAGTTTTTGCACTAATACTCCAATGGCGATTCACCGTTCACCAGGAATGTAAAGGTCAAAGGGTTTAGCTAAATTAGGGAGTTCCAGGGCAAGGGTCTGAATTGACTGCTCTTTCCATTCTTGAAAGGCCACTTCTGGATTCTATTCAAAAGGATCATCATCTTTTCCTTTCAGTGTTTCATATAGAGGCCCAGCTAGTAGACTGTAGTTAGGGATCCAGAAGCAGCAAACCGTGGCCTCCCCAGGAACCCCTAAGCTGTCTTCTAGTTTTAGATATGGGTAAGGCTGTAAATTGTTTCTTCCCTTTCCTGGGATGGGCTTCTCCGACCTTCTGTGAGAATGAAGCCCAGGCAGGTCACCGTAGTCTGTGATATTTGAGCTTTTTCTTGGACAAGTTGTATCCTTTATTGGCTTGGTAGTTCAGAGGTCTCCTTAGTAGGGCTGGTGTTCAGAATGTCGTCTGCATATTGAAGGAGTGTTTCTTTTTCCAGTGGTAGGACTTTTAGGTCTTTAGCTGAGCTTTCCCCAAAGATGGTGTGGGAATTTTTGAACCCTTGGGGCAAGACGGCCCAGAAGTATTGTTTTAGTTGTATGTTGAGACCTGCCACTCACAAGCCAAAATTTCTTGTGACTCTGACACTAATGGAATACAAAAGAAGGCATCATTGAAGACTAATACAGAATACCATGTCCTGGTGGTTGGTAGAATGACCAGCAGGGTGTAGGATTTAGGAACTACTGGAGGTCTATCCTCGGTGGCTTCACTGACTGTCCTGACATCTTTTACCAGGATTCCAGCAGCCCATGGGGCTCTCGATATCAGGCCAATCCCAGGATATGGAGATCACCTGAGCAGGGACCCTACCCCCCACTCCAGACCACGGGGCTCTCGTGGTCAGGCCCCTCTCAGGATACAGAGCTACCCTTGCAGTTACCGTGGTAGGGCTGGGCACACAGGAACCGTGCACATCGCCCTCATTGCAGAGCACTCCCAGCTCACCTGTCACTCAGATCTGACACAGAGCACCTCAGAGCAGGACTTGAACTAACAAACAGCAGCTCTGACAGGTCTGTGACCCTGGGCATCACTCTGTGTGGCCTCCCTCCACCTGGTCTTCCAGAGACTTCCACTGCACCCGGGGCACCAGGCCTCTGTCTCCACCCACCACACACCCCTCCTCTCCCTGACTCCTGGGTTCCTCTCATTAGGAGAGGGTTTTCTTGAAGTTGTCTCCCACTCATGGGCCAGATAATATAATTAGAAAACAAGCCAGAGCTGCAGTCCCTTGTCTATCCTGACTCTCAGGAGCCCACACCTGTTCCTTGGACCTGGCCGATTCAGCAAGTTCCAGTTTCTGCAACTGTGAGCCCCTGAGGGGTGATTATTGGCTGGCCTGGGAAGCCTGACCGTGCCGGCCAGTCCTCCCCAGGTGTGCCTGGGTTGAGATCAATATAAACACCGCTCCAGGCAGCAAGAACCCCTGCAGCTGTGCCTGACGCCATTTTCTCTGCCCAGTCAGCAGTCTCGGGGCTGGGCTGGTGGGAGGGAGTGAGAGGCCACGGCTTTGTGGGTGGCCCAGTGTGAGTGGGGCTCTGCTGGACTTTCTGCAGCAGTTGCCAAGATGCCACCTGCTAAAGAAGAGGATGTGTCACCCATACCTGCTGCTGGAATTTCTCCCTGGGCAGAGGTGAGGAAGGAAGAAATCAGTGGGGGCCGGGACAGCAGGGGTATCTCAGGCAGGGAAATGGAAAGCTTCCAGAAGAGTACCCAGGGCCAGGACCATCCTGGCTGGCCTGCAGGCACCAAGTCGGCTGGCATGCTGTCGCTCATGTGGCTCCATGGCCCTTCCTCTAGGCTTTCAAATCCTTGTACATATTCAGGTGTTTTACCTGTGAAAGGTGGGAACATTTCTGCAGCAGCTGGCCTGGGGCTCGGCCCACGTTTACTCACAGATGCCTCGGCACGGTCCCCCAACTTTGCAATGAGGATGCTTGTTGCGTGTGGCCTGCTGGCTGAATGGGAGATGATTCCCCACCACTGACCAACTTCAGAATTGTTTACAACTGGAGCAAGTGCCCTGATACGGTTTTCCTCTGTGTAACTTGTGGGTTCTGTATTTTTTTTCTTTTTTTCATTTTTGGTTCAAGGTAGATTTTATTCCTCTTTTTTGTATTTACAGATATAAGCATGGAAATAATTTATTCATATAAATACATGTATGTGAAGGGAAGAATATTTTTTCTGTTTTACTTTTTTTAATTTTGAATTTTATTTTAATTTTTTATACAGCAGGTTCTTGTTGGTTATCTATTTTATACATATAAATGTATACATGCCAATCCCAATCTCTCAACTCCTCCCACCACCACCCCCTAACAGCTTTCCCCCCTTGGTGTCCATACGTTTGTTGTCTACATCTGTTGCTCTATTTCTGCCTTGCAAAACGGTTCATCTGTACAATTTTTCTAGGTTCCACATATATGCATTAATATACAAGATTTGTTTTTCCATTTCTGACTTACTTCACTCTGTATGACAGTCTCTAGATCCATCAACGTCTCTACAAATGACCCAATTTCATTCCTTTTTATGGCTTAGTAATATTCCATTTTATATATGTACCTCATCTTTATGCATTCGTCTGTCTGTGGGCATTTAGGTTGCTTCCATTACCTGGATATTGTAAATAGTGATGCAATGAACATTGCAGTGAATGTCTCTTTTTGATTTATGGTTTTGTCTGGGTATATGCCCAGTAGTGGGATTGCTGTATCATATGGTAATTCTATTCTTAGTTTTATAAGAAACTCCATAATGTTCTCCACAGTGACTGTATCAATTTACATTCCCAACAGTAGTGGAAGAGGGTTCCTTATCTCCACACCCTTTCCAGCATTTGTTGTTTGTAGATTTTCTGATGATGCCCATTCTAACAGGTGTGAGGTGATACATCTTGGATGAGTCTATTTCATTGAGCAAAGAGTAGGTCTTGTCTATTACATATTTGACTTATGGAACGGTATGTGTGCTCATTTCAATCTCTGGTTTTATACAGCACCCCAACTCAACTTTCCCGTTAAGCAAGCATAAGTTTTTATCTAAATGTGAGACTCTGTTCGGTTTTGTAATTCAGTTTATGTGTAGCCAAGTTTACACTCTCTCTATTAGTGATATCTTATGATAATTATCTTTGTGTGACATATTTCTCTTAGAATCATCATACTTAAATCCACTCAATTTGCTGCTACAGTCCTGATGACATTGATTTCATTGCTGAGTGATATTCCATTGTACGTAAGTAGCACAACTCCTTTATCCATTTTTTTCTTTCTGGGATATTTAATTTGTACTGGACTCGAGGTTCTTGTATACACAGCAGCCCTAAATTTTGTGTTGGCTGTGTCTTCTTGATTTTAATTTTCCAAAGCTATAGGGCCAAAAGTGGAAGTGCCCTAGGGTCTGTAGCTTTGTTTGTCAGATGTTCTAGGATACACCATAAACATCTCCAGAGTGTCTGTTGGCAATTTACATCCCACCCATCAGCATAACAAGGCTCCCTTTATTCCATGGCCTGTCCTGTGTTTCTGGTTTTTACACTTTTTTCAGATGGCCCTTTTGACGAATGGGAAATAAGACTTCATTGTAGTGCGGATTTCCATTGCTCGAGTGCTTGGTTGGCCAAAAAGGGCATATGCGTTTTTTCCTGAATATATTCAGGAAAAAATGTATATGCACTTTTGTCCAAGTGCATCATTGTCGAAGATCTGCCGCATTTCACATGCTTTAAATGCAATTCCAATCTACCTCCTGAAATATGATTCCTGCAATTCTGCCTCGTTTTCAAGTCCTCTTTGCAGACTTACTTCAATATATTTTTACCAATAGCTGTCATTTATACCTCTGCAGGTTTGTGAATTACAGTGCCCGTGATTTCCTTTCTTAACTCGTTTCCTTGAAAGCTGGCCACAGAACCGCAGGTTTGCTTCAGGCCATAATCAGGGTCCGGCACGGCACTCTGAGCCTTTGGTTAATTCCTCTTCCTGGTGGGAAATTAGAGTTAAATGTGCCCCTCCAGACACCTGCCTCACTCCCAGCCCCTTGGTGATGTGTGTCCTCTGGTTTGAGGCCACATGTGCTGGGTTCCTCACCTTTGGCTGATGTGGCCCCACTGGTGTGAGGACACTCCTGCTTGGTTCCCATCTCCTTGGTGATGTGGGCCCTCCGGTGAGAGTCTGATCCTGGTTGTGTTACTCACACTTCTGTGAGGTAGGCCCTCTTCTCTGAGGTCAGTCCTGCCTAGCTGGCACACCCCGCCTTGGTGACGTTGGCCATCTGGTGGGAGTTGGTGCCTGCTGGGAGTCTCCTCCCCTTGGTAATGAGGGCCCTCTGGCATCAGGCCCTAACTCCTGGGCTCCCAAAATTTTCTGATGTGCGCCCTGTGGTGCGAGTACATTCCTGCCAAGTTCACAACCCCATGGGAATGTGGGCCTTCTGCTCTGAGGTCCCAACGGTGGGTTGCTCAGTTTCATGATGAGGGCCCTCTGGTGTGAGTTCCCTCCGGCCTGGATCCCATAGCCATGCTGCTCCTGGCCACCTGCTGGGACGTTACAACTGCGGGATTCCTCACCTTTTTTCTTCTATGGGCCCTCTTTTTTGAGACTCCTCCTGCCTGCCTCACTCCCAGCCCCTTGGTGATGTGTGTCCTCTGGTTTGAGGCCACGTGTGCTGGGTCCCTCACCTTTTGATGATGTGGCCCCAATGGTGTGAGGACACTCCTGCCTGGTTCCTATCCCCTTGATGATGTGGGCCCTCTGGTGAGAGTCTGATCCTGTTTGGGTTCCTCACCCTTCTGTGAGGTGGGTCCTCTGCTGTGAGGTCACTCCTGCCTGGTTGGCATACCCCGCCTGGGCAACATCGGCCCTCTTGTGGCAGTTGTAGCCTGCTGGGAGCTTCCTCCCCTCGGTGATGAGGGCCCTCTTGCGTCAGGCCCTAACTGCTGGGTACCCACATTTTCTGATACGTGCTAAGTGGTGCGAGGGCACTCCTGCGAGGTTCCCATCCCCATGGGGATGTGGGCCTTCTGCTCTGAGGTCCCAATGTCTGGGTTGCTCACAGTTTCATGATGTGGGCCCTCTGCTGTGAGTTCACTGCAGCCTGGATCGCATAGACTTGGTGCTCTGGGCCGCCTGCTGGGAGGTTCCCACTGCAGGATTCCTCAGCTTTTTTATTCTATGGGCCCTGTGTTGTGAGGCTCCTCCTGCCTGCCTCACTCCGAGCCCCTTGGAGATGTGGGTCCTCTGGTTTAGGCCACATGTGCTGGGTTCCTCACCTTTCTATGATGTGGCCACACTGGTGTGAAGACAGTCCTGCCTGTTTCTGATCCCATTGGTGATGTGGGCCCTCTGGTGAGAGTCTTATCCTGGCTGGGTTCCTCACCCTTCTGTGAGGTAGGCCCTCTGCTGTGAGGTCACTCCTGCCTGGCTGTCACACGTCACCTTGGCGACATGGGCCCTCTGTTGGGAGTTGGTGCCTGCTTGGAGTCTCCTCCCCTTGGTAATGAGGGCCCTCTGGCGTCAGGCCCTAACTTCTGGGCTTCCAAAATTCTCTGATGTGTGCCCTGTGGTGCGAGTACACTTATGCCATGTTCCCAGCCACATGGGAATGTGGGCCTTCTGCTCTGAGGTCCCAACGGCTGGGTTGCTCACAGTTTCATGATGAGGGCACTCTGTTTTGAGTTCAGTCAGGTCTGGATCCCATAGCCTCGCTGCTCCTGGCCGCCTGCTAGGAGGTTCCAACTGCGGGATACCTCACCATTTTTATTCTATGGTCCCTATGTTTTGAGGCTCCTCCTGCCTGCCTCACTCCCAGCCCCTTGGTGATATGTGTCCTCTGGTTTGAAGCCACGTGTGCTGGGTCACTCACATTTCGGTGATGAGGCCCCACTGGTGTGAGGACACTCCAGCCTGGTTCCCATTCCCTTGGTGATGTGGGCCCTGTGGTGAGAGTCTGATCCTCTTTGGGTCCCTCACACTTTTGTGTGGTGGGCCCTCTGCTCTGAGGTCACTCCTGCCTGGCTGGCACATCCCGCATTGGCGATGGCGGCCCTCTGGTAGCAGTTGGAGCCTGCTGTGAGCCTCCTCTCCTCGGTGATGAGAGCCCTCTGGCGTCAGGCCCTAACTGCTGGGCTCCCCACATTTTCTGATGTGTGCCCAGTGGTGTGATGACACTCCTGCTTGGTTCCCTTCCCCATGGGGATGTGGGCCTTGTGCTCTGAGGTCACAACGGCTGGTTTCCTCACAGTTTCATGATGAGGGACCTCTGTTGTGAGTTCATCATTGCCTGGATCCCATAGCCCTGGTGCTCTGGGACGCCTGCTGGGATGTTCCAACTGCTGGATTCCTCACCTTTTTTATACAATGGGCCATGTGTTGTGAGGTTAATCCTGCCTGCCTCGCTCTGAGACCCATGGTGATGTGGGTCCTCTGGTTTGAGGCCACATTTCCTGGGTACCTCAACCTTTGATGATGTGGCCCCATGGGTGTGATGACACTCCTGTCTGGTTCACAGCCCCTTGCTGATGTGGGCACTCTGGTGAGAGTCTGATCCTGGCTGGGTTCCTTACCCTTCTGTGAGGTGGGCCCTCTGATGTGAGGTCACTCCTGCCTGGCTGGCTCACATCGCCTTGGCGATGTGGGCCCTCTGTTGGCCACGAAAGCATGCTGGGAGCCCCCTACCCTCTTTAATGAGGGCCCTGAAAAAACTCATATGCACTTTTTGACCAAGTGCATCATTGTCGAGAATCTGCCTCTTCTCCTATGCTTTCAGAGCACTTCCCGTCTACCTCCTGAAATCATATTACTGGAATTCTGCCCCACTTTCAAGTCCTCTTCGCAGCCTTACTTCAATATATTTTTGTTTGATACCTGCCATTTATAACTCTGCAGGTTTGTTAATTACAGTGTCCCTGAGCTCCTTTCTTCAACTAGCTTTCTTGTGAGCTGGCCGCAAAACCGCAGGATTGCTTCAGGCCCTAATCTGGTTTCCGCACAGCATGCTGAGCGTTTGGAAAATTCCTTTTTCTGGTGGGAAATGAGCGTTAAATTTGCCCGTGGAGACAACTACAGCTAGTCTCTCATTGGTTCTCCCTATTCCTGTTCATCTTGCGCAGATATTGCAAACTGTGCCCAACAGGAGGTTAAAGGCACTGACTCTCCAAGTGGGGAGAGAGTTAGTAAAGCGTCTGGAATGGTGAACCTGAGTACCAAGGGACGAAACCTGAGAGGCATTTAAAATCGCTTCCCAGTCACATGGTGGACCATACTCTGGGATTCAGGTGCATGATTTAGGTGAAGGAAGAATCCTGTAAACCTGGAAAGTTGGGACCCATGGAATGGGTACCATGCAGTATGACTTCAAAGGGTCTGCGTTTGCTCATCGAACCTCACCAATGCTATCAGCACGAAGTGTCCAACCTTATGTCTCACTCAGCTCTGGGTGTAGATGTGGTAAATCCAGGGTGCATTACAAGCCCTGAATGAATTATTTAAGAATTGCTCTCTATTTCAGTGTCATTGTGTTTTGTTTTTGTAATTCATTTTGATAATGGGATTTATCGGATTTTCTCTGCTGCATTCATGCAGTTGTACACACGCTTGATTCTCTTATGCAGACATATAAATCCATGGGTTTGAAGATTCTTACTAGTCAGGTGTATTCCTAGGCATTGAATATGGGGTGTTTAGTCCATTTCGTTGAGCAAGGTGTAGGTTTTGACTATGACATATTTGGCTTATGGAAAGGTATCTGTGCTAATTTCTATCTCTGGTTTGATGCACCACCCCAACTCACCTTTCCCCTTAAGCAAGCATAAGTTGGTTTTCTAAATTTGAGACCCTGTTCTGTTTTGTAATTCAGTTCATGTGTAGCCAAGTTTACATTCCGTGTATTAGTGATATCTTATGATGTTTCATTTTCTGTGTGACTTATTTCACTTAGAATCATCGTACCTGAATCCACTCATTATGCCGCGACGGGCCTGATGACCTAGATTTCATTGCTGAGTGATATTACATTGTACGTACGTACCACAACTTCTTTATCCGTTTTTAACATTCTGGGATATTTAACTTGTTCCGCAGACAGTGTTCTTGTAAACAGAGCCGTCCGAAACTTTGGGGTGGCTGTGTGTTTTTGATTTTAATTCCGTAAGCTATAGGACCATAAGTGGAAGTGCCGTAGGCTCCGTTGCTTTGCTTTTAAGGTGTTTCAGGAAACACCATACACTTCTCCAGAGTGGCTGTTGGCAATTTATATCCCGTCCATCAGCATAACAAGTCTCCCTGTTCTCCATGGCCTGTCCTGCCTTTCTGGATTTTACACTTTTTTCAGAAGGCCCTTTTGACCGGGGGGCAGTGAGACTTCATTGTAGTGCAGATTTCCTTTACACGCTTGCTTGGTTGGCCAAAAAGTGCGTATGCGTTATTTCCTGAATATATTCAGTTAAAAACGCATACGCCCTTTTTGGCCAAGTGCATCATTGTCGACGTTATGACTCTTTTCTATGCTTTAAATGCAATTCCAGTCTACCCCCTGAAATCGTTTTCCAGCAATTCTGCCCCGCTGTCAAGTCCTCTTCGCAGCCTTCTTCAATGTATTTCTGGACGATAGTTGGCATTTATAACTCTGCAGGTTTGTGAATGACAGTGCCCCTGAGCTCCTTTCTTCAACTCGTTTCCTTGTGAGCTGGCCGCAAAACCGCAGGATTGCTTCAGGCCCTAATCTGGTTCCGGCCCGGCATGCTGAGCCTTTGGTTAATTCCACTTCCTGGAGGGAAATGAGCATAAATTTGCCCGTGCAGACACCTACAGCTAGTCTCTCATTGTTTCTCCCTATTCCTTTTCATCTTGCGCAGAAATTGCATACTGTGTCAAACAGGAGGTTAAAGGCACTGACTCTCCAAGCGGGGAGAGTGTTATTATACCGTCCGGAATGGTCAACCCGAGTATCAGGGGACGAAAACTTACATGCATTTAAAAATGTTGCGCAGTCACAGGGACCATACTCTGGGTTTCCCATGCATGTTTTAGCTAAAGGAAGAATCCCTTAAACCTGGAGAGTTGGGACCCATGGAATGGGTATCATGCAGTATGACTTCAAAGGGTCTGCATTTGCTCACCGAACCTCACCAATGCTATCAGCTCAAAGTGTCCAGCCTTATGTCTCACCCAGCTCTGTGTGTAGATATGGTAAATCCAGGTTGCATCACAAGTCCTGAATGAATTATTTAAGAATTGCTTTCTATTTCACTGTCATTGTGTTTTGTTTTTATAATTCATTTTGATAATGGGATTTATCGGATTTTCACTGCTGCGTTTATACCGCTGTACACACGCTTGATTGTCTTATGGAGACATATAAATCCATGGGTTTTAAGATTCTTACTAGTCAGGTATATTCCTAGGCGTTGAATTTGGGGTGTTGAGTCCATTTTATTGAGCAAGGAGTAGGTCTTGACTATTGCATATTTGACTTATGGAACGGTATCTGTGCTAATTTCAATCTCTGGTTTTATGTAGCACCCCAACTCACCTTTCGCCTTAAGCAAGCATTGGTTGGTTTGCTAAATTTGAGACCCTGTTCTGTTTTGTAATTCAGTTCATGTGTAGCCAAGTTTACATTCCGTGTATTAGTGGTATCTTATGATGTTTCTTTCTCTGTGTGACTAATTTCACTTAGAGTCTTCATACCTGAATCCACTCGTTATGCCGCGACGGGCCTGAAGACATAGATTTCATTGCTGTGTGATATTCCATTGTACGTTCGTAGCACAACTTCTTTATCCATTTTCCGCTTTCTGGGATATTTAACTTGTACCATAGATGAGTATATTGTAAACAGAGCCATTCGAAAATTTGGGGTGGCTGCGTCTTTTTTATTTTAATTTCCCTAAACTATAGGACCATAAGTGGAAGTGCCGTAGGCGCCGTTGCTTTTTTTTTTAGGTGTTTGAGGAAACACCATACACTTCTCCAGAGTGGCTGTTGGCAATTTACATCCCGCCCATCAGCATAAGAAGGCTTCCTGTTCTCCATGGCCTGTGCTGCCTTTCTGGATTTTACACTTTTTTCAGATGGCCCTTTTGACCATGGGGGAGATGAGACTTCATTGTAGTGCAGATTACTTTAACATGCTTGCTTGGTTGGCTAAAAAGGGCGTATGCGTTTTTTCCTGAATATATTCAGGAAAAAACGCACACGCCCTTTTTGGCCAAGAGCATCATTGTCGACGTTCTGCCTCTTTTCCTATGCTTTAAATGCAATTCCAGTCTACCCCCTGAAATCGTTTTCCTGCAATTCTGCCCCGCTTTCAAGTATCTTCGCAGCCTAACTTCAATATATTTTTGGACGATAGCTGTCAAATATAACTCTGCAGGTTTGTGAATTATAGTGTCCCTGAGCTCCTTTCTTCAACTCGCTTTCTTGTGAGCTGGCCACAAACCCGGAGGATTGCTTCAGGCCCTAATCTGATTCCGGAACGGCATGCTGAGCCTTTGGTTAATTCCTCTTCCTGGTGGGAAATGAGCGTTAAATTTGCCCCTGCAGACACCTACAGCTAGTCTCTCATTGGTTCTCCCTATTCCTGTACATCTTGCGCAGAAATTGCAAACTGTGCCAAACAGGAGGTTAAAGGCACTGACTCTCCAAGTGGGGAGAGTGTTAGTAAAGGGTCTGGAATGGTGAACCCGAGTAAAAGGGGACGAAAACTGAGATTCATTTGAAAACGTTTTCCGGTCACACGGTGCACCATACTGTGGGTTTCCCATGCATGTTTTAGCTGAAGGAAGAATCCCTTAAACCTGGAGAGTTGGGACCCATGGAATGGGTACTATGCAGTATGACTACAAACGGTCTGCATTTGCTCATCGAACCTCATCCCTGCTGTCAGCCCGAAGTGTCCAACCTTATGTCTCACTCAGCTCTGGGTGTAGATGAGGTAAATCCAGGTTGCATCACAAGCCCTGAATGAATTATTTAAGAATTGCTCTCTATTTCACTGTCATTTTTTTTGTTTTTGAAATTTATTTTGATAATGGGATTTAGCTGATTTTCACTGCTGCGTTTTTGTCACTGTACACACGCTTGATTCTCTTATGGAGACATATAAATCCATAGGTATTAAGACTCTTACTCATCCTGTATATTCCTAGGCACTGAATATGGGGTGTTGAGTCCATTTCGTTGACCAGGAAGTAGGTTTTCTCTATTACATATTTGGCTTATGGAACGGTATCTGTGCTAATTTCAATCTCTGGTTTTATGCAGCACCCCAACTCTCCTTGATCCTTAAGCAAGCATAAGTTGGTTTTCTAAATTTGAGACCCCGTTCTCTTTTGTAATTCAGTTCATTTGTAGCCACGTTTACATTCCATGTATTAGTAATATCGTATGTCTTTGTCTTTTTGAATTATGTGACTTCAAATGATCATACGTAACTCCTCTGGGGTTGTTACAACTGGCCATGTTTCATTGATTTTCAGGCTGAGTAATATTCCACTCTACATAAGTGCCACACCTCTGTCCATTTTTTCCCTCCAGAGACATATAAATTATATCCTAATCGAGGATATATTAAACAGAGAGGCGGTAAACATTGGGGTGCCTGTGTCCTCTCGATTTTTCTTTTTCCCAAGATATACGTCCATGAGTGCAAGTGCCCTGTGCTCTGTAGCTCATTTTTTAGATGCTTTAGTAATCACAATACACTTTTCCAGAGTGACCGTTGGCAATATACATTTCCACTATAAGCCTCACAGGGCTCCCTTTTCTCCTTGCCCTGTCCTGCATTTCTGGTGTTTACACTTTATGAGGAAGGCTCTTCTGACTGATGCGAAGTGATATGTTTTGTAGTATTGATTTCCAGTGCCCACCTGTTTGGTTGGCTAAAAAAGTGTATGCCCTTTTCTTGAATATATACAGAAAAAGATGCATACACCCTTTTTGGCCAACTGCAATGTTGGCAATGTTCAGCCCCTTTTCTCGTGCTTAATGGCGAGTCCTTTCTACCTCATCCAATCCCTTTCCTGCCATTCTCCGTTGCTTACAAGTCCTTTTCTCTGACTTTCCTCAAGACATTTTTCAGTGATAGATATTTTCAACTCTGCAGTTTCGTGAATTTTAGTGTCCCTGAGTTCCATTTTTCAACTTGTGTTTATGGGAACTGGCCACAAAGCAGCGGGATTTCCTCAAGCCCTATTCTGTTTCCATGGGCAACCCTAGCCTTTGGTCAATTCGTCTTCCTGATTGGAAATTAGAGTGACATATGTCTGTCCGAAAACCTAGGACTTGTCTCTCATTGTTCCTCCTCCTTCTGCTTCATCCTTGGACAAATTCCAAACTGTGTGCAACAGGATGTTGACAGTGCTGACATCTCCAAGTGGGGAGACTGTTAGTAAAGACGCCGGAGTGGTGAACCCGAGCACCAGGAGATGAGGAGATGAGATGCCTTTTCCAAACTCTTCCCGATCAGACGATATACCATCCTCTGGGTGTGACAGGCATGTTTTAGCTGTAGGAAGTGTCCCGTTCATGTGAGGAGAACACCAGGGCTTTTTCAAAATCAGTGTCTCTCCGCTACCCAAACTGGGGAATTTTTTAAGCTACGGCTACACATATGTTCATTAAGGGCCTTGGGAAGTAGGCAGAGTCCAAACTTTAGATGATTGAAGTCTTCAGGGTCAGAAGCACTGACCACCGGCTTCCCTTAGGTTCCATTTTAACTGTCATTGATAGATGATGTCAATAAAAATATCTATTCTTTTCAGATTATTTCCCCTTATAGTTTATTGCAAAATATTGAGTGTAGTTCCCTGTGCTATAGAGTAGTTCCTTGTTGACGATCTATTTTATACATAGCAGTGTGTATGTGTTAATCCCAAACTGTTAATTTATCCCTCCTCCCACCTTTCCACTTTGGTAATAATAAATTATAAGATTTTATACTTCTCAGAAATGGGGGAGCTGAATGAGAGGTATCATTTTCAATGGAAAAGCATTTAAAACAAGATTGAAGGTTTAACCAAGATTATTAGATGTACATCCTTGGAAAGAAATCACTTCGCTTCTCTAATATTGACCTGACAAATAAGACAAACCTTTTCACTGAACTTGCTTGTAATAAAGTGATGGAAATATCAAATGGAAGTGTTAGAAACATCTTATTTTACCCGAGCCTTATACACTGTTCTATGTTAATTACAGTTTGGCTCACACATCTGTTCATTGAAGTTACAACGTTCTCAATTTCTGTTACTGATCCTCCAGAGTGGACCCCAACAAGTGTCCCCACGCCCAGTGTCATTGGAGCCAAAAGATCGAGACTGAGTTTGGTTCAGAAGCAAAGGAAACTTTATATTTTGATCAGAGAATGGAGAGGTGAGAGCATGTGCTACCCCGTGGGCTGTGGGCTGGGCTGCTGTGTAGAGATCCTGTCAGATTCAGTGGGAGGGAGGGGGCAGAGCTCTCGAGGGCCCTGTTGGCTGCAGCTCAGGCTCTATATCGCGGAGTCTGCACTGGGCCCCAGGACCTGATGTGTCGACCCAGCCATTCTGTACTAGGAAATCTGGTCTGAAGTGCCGGGTGTGGAACCTCTGTATGCGGGACCCTAGGAGCACATGAAATTAGACAAAGCACAAAGGATAAAAAAGGTTAGACTTTATTTTATTGCCCAGATTCTATTTTTATCTCCCAGGGATTTTTAATGGGCTTTGCCTGGGACAAACCCCTCTTCTGCCTTTTGTCCTCTTCCTCATTCTTGGAGTGCTGAGGGTGCAGACCCTTCTTCTGTAACTGCTGAGTGCTGAGTTAGGAGCCCTTATACCCGTGGGCGAGGGTCAGAACTTCTCCCCAGCAGCCTCTAGGTGACGTTGATTGTCCCCAGACCTCCAGCCTCCCTGTTCATCTGCCTGAGCATGAGCATTGGAAGTGTTATAGATTCTAATGACCTTTAAGGGTCCGGGAAGGAAATGTGCAGTGACGCTGTGAGGTCCACTTTCACCCCGCCACACATTTGTTCAGACACTTTAGGCTGACCGTTTCTGCCAGCCTAGATGCTCTGACTAGTAGTCTGCACTTTCTTCAATTAGGCCTCTGAATTAACGTAAAAACAGCACCAGGTGTCAGGACCCTGCCTGCTCAACTCCCGGACAGTCCAGGGTCAGTTGTGATGAAGGACCATGATGGCCACTGAGTCAACAGCCTTTTGAAGTAAACAGGAGTCCAGCCGGTCTTACTGGTCACCATCATCACGGTGTCTGTAGGCTTTTCTATGGTGACAGCGTGATATACGGTTCCCCTGCCAAGATTATTACCTCCCCTCTGGGTGCAGTAAGTCCTGCAAGCAGTAGTCTACTCTTTTGTGACACACTCTTGTTGTTTTATGAGAGAAACTCCAGGTCAAGTGATGGTCACATGTGTCGTCATGGTGCCCCGTTGCCCCCGGATATCTCTCTGGATGTTGGAGTAGGAGGGCTTCCTCACTGGAGGTCAGTGTGCCCACGGAGCAAACCCTGCAACTTCAGGGCATGGTTGGGGGTTAGGAACACCACGTGGGGTCCTTTTCCCTTAGGAGGGAGGTGGCCTTTTGAGCTGCTGATTTCCAGGTTTTTAGATACCGCCAGTATGTTGGCCAGATGTTGCAGTGGGCCAAGCCCCTTGGTGACTATAGTTTATCCTACCTGGATGGCATTCTTGCATTGTTCCATTTCAAGTGGTCCCAGGTTTTGCACTAATACTCCAATGGCAATTCACCTTTCACCAGTAATGTAAAGGTCAAAGGTTTTAGCTAAATTAGGGAGTTCCAGGGCAAGGGTCTGAATTGACTGCTCTTTCCATTCTTGAAAGGCCACTTCTGGATTCTATTCAAAAGGATCATCATCTTTTCCTTTCAGTGTTTCATATAGAGGCCCAGCTAGTAGACTGTAGTTAGGGATCCAGAAGCAGCAAACTCTGGCCTCCCCAGGAACCCCTAAGCTGTCTTCTAGTTTTAGAAAGGGGTAAGGCTGTAAATTGTTTCTTCCCTTTCCTGGGATGAGCTTCTCCGACCTTCTGTGAGAATGAAGCCCAGGCAGGTCACCGTAGTCTGTGATATTTGAGCTTTTTCTTGGACAACTTCTATCCTTTATTGGCTTGGTAGTTCAGAGGCCTCCTTAGTAGGGCTGGTGATCAGAATGTCGTCAGCATATTGAAGGAGTGTTTCCTTTTCCAGAGGTAGAACTTTTACGTCTTTAGCTAAGCTTTCCCCAAAGATGGTGTGGGAATTTTTGAACACTTGGGGCAAGACGGCCTGGATGTATTGTTTTAGTTGTATGTTGAGTCCTGCCACTTACAAGCCAAAATTTCTTGTGACTCTGGGACTAATGGCATACAAAAGAAGGCATCATTGAAGACTAATACAGAATACCGTCTCCTGGTGGTTGGTAGAATGACCAGCAGGGTGTAGGAATTAGGAACTACTGGAGGTATATACTCGGTGGCTTCACTGACGATCCTGACATCTTTACCAGGCCCCTGGCAGCCCATGGGGCTCTCGTGGTCAGGCCAATCTCAGGATATGGAGCTCACCTGGGCAGGTACCCCACCTCCACACCAGCCCATGGGGCTCTCATGGTCAGGCCCATCCCAGGATATGGGGTTCCGTGGGCAGGTCCCCTGCAGCCCATGGGGCTCTCGTGGTCAGCTCCCTCCCAGGATACAGAGCTACACTTGCAGGTACTGTGGCAGGGCAGGGCACACAGGAACCGTGCACATTGCCCTCATTGCAGAGCACTCTCAGCTCACCTGTCACTCAGATCTGACACAGAGCACCTCAGAGCAGGACTTGAACTAACAAATAGCAACTCCGACAGGTCTGTGACCCTGGGCATCACTCTGTACGGCCTGCCACCACCTGGTCTTCCAGAGACTTCCACTGCACCCGGGGCACCAGGCCTCTGTCTCCACCCACCACCCACCCCTCCTCTCCCTGACTCCTGGGGTGCTCTTATTAGGCCAGGGTTTTCTTGAAGCTGTCTCCCACTCATGGGCCAGATAAAATGATTAGAATACAAGCCAGAGCTGCAGCCCATTGTCTATCCTGACTCTCAAGAGCCCACACCTGTTCCTTGGACCTGGCCGATTCAGCAAGTTCCATTTTCTGCAACTGTGAGACCCTGAGGGGTGATGATTGGCTGACCTGGGCAGCCTGACCATGCCGGCCAGCCCTCCCCAGGTGTGCCTGTTTTGAGATCAATATAAACACCGCTCCAGGCAGCAAGAACCCCTGCAGCTGTGCCTGACGCCATTTTCTCTGCCCTGTCAGCAGTCTCGGGGCTGGGCTGGTGGCAGGGAGTGACAGGTCACGGCGTTGTGGGTGGCCCAGTGTGAGTGGGGCTCTGCTGGACTTTCTGCAGCAGTTGTCAAGATGCCACCTGCTAAAGAAGAGGATGTGTCACCCATACCTGGCGCTGGAATTTCTCCCTGGGCAGACGTGAGGAAGGAAGAAAGCAGTGGGGGCCGGGACAGGAGGGGTATCTCAGGCAGGGAAATGGAAAGCTTCCAGAAGAGCACCCAGGGCCAGGACCATCCTGGCTGGCCTGCAGGCACCAAGTTGGCTGGCATGCAATCACTCGTGTGGCTCCATTGCCCTTCCTCTAGGCTTTCAAGTCCTTGAACATATTCAGGTGTTTTATCTGGGAAGGGTGGGAACATTTCAGCAGCAGCTGGCCTGGGGCTCGGACCACGTTTACTCACAGATGCCTCAGCACGGTCCCCCAGCTTTGCAATGAGGACGCTTGTTGCGTGGGGCCTGCTGGCTGTATGGGAGATGATTCCCCACCACTGACCAACTTCAGAATTGTTTACAACTGGAGCAAGTGTCCTGATACGGTTTTCCTCTGTGTAACTTGTGGATTCTGTTTGTTTTTTCTATTTTTCGTTTTTGGTTCAAGGTAGATTTCATTCCTCTTTTTTGCATTTACAAATATAAGCATAGAAATAATTTATTCATATAAATACATGTATGTGGAGGGAAGAATATTTTTTCTGTTTTACTTTTTAATTTTATTTTTTTTAATTTTTAATCTTATTTTTTATACAGCAGGTTCTTATTGGTTATCTATTTTATACATATAAATGTATACATGTCAATCCCAATCTCTCAACTCTTCACACCACCATCCCCCCAACAGCTTTCTGCCCTTGGTGCAGATTTCCTTTACAGGCTTGCTTGGTTGGCCATCAAGGGTGTATGCGTTTTTTCCTGAATATATTCAGGAAAAAATGCATACGCCCTTTTTGGCAAAGTGCATCATTGTCGACATTCTGCCTCATTTCCTATGCTTTAAGTGCAATTCCAGTCTACCCCCTGAAATAGTTTTCCTCAAATGCTGCCCCCCTTTCCAGTCCTCTTCGCAGACTTACTTCAATATATTTTTGGACGATAGCTGTCATTTATAACTCTGCAGGTTTGTGAGTTACAGTGCCCCTGAACTCCTTTCTTCATCTCGCTAACTTGTGAGCTGGCCGCAAACCCGCAGGATTGCTTCAGGCCCTTATCTGGTTCCAGCAGGGCATGCTGAGCCTTTGGTTAATTCCTCTTCCTGGTGGGAAATGAGCGTTAAATTTGCCCGTACAGAAACCTACAGCTAGTCTCTCATTGGTTCTCCCTATTCCTGTTCATCTTGCGCAGAAATTGCAAACTGTGCCCAACAGGAGGTTAAAGGCACTGACTCTCCAAGTGGGGAGAGTGTGAGTAAAGGGTCTGGAATGGTGAACCCGTGTAAAAGGGGAGGAAAACTGAGATGCATTTGAAAACGTTTGCCGGTCACACGGTCCACCATACTGTGGGTTTCCCATGCATGTTTTGAGCTGAAGGAAGAATCCCTTATAACTGGAGATTTGGGACCCATGGAATGGGTACCATGCAGTATGTCTTCAAAGGGTCTGCATTTGCTCATCGAACCTCACCAGTGCTATCAGCCCGAAGTGCCCAACCTTATGTCACACTCAGCTCTGGGTGTAGATGTGGTAAATCCAGGTTGCATCACAAGCCTGAATGAATTATTTAAGAATTGCTCTCTATTTCACTGTCCTTGTGTTTGGTTTTTGTAATTCATTTTGATAATGGGATTTATCGGATTTTCTCTGCTGCATTCATGTTGTTGTACACACGCTTCATTCCCTAACGGAGACATATAAATCCATGGGTTTGAAGATTCTTACCAGTCAGGTGTATTCCTAGGCGTTGAATATGGGGTATTTAGTCCATTTCATTGCGCAAAGGGTAGGCCTTGACTATTACATATTTGGCTTATGTGAAGGTATCTGTGCTAATTTCTATCTCTGATTTTATGCAGCACCCCAACTCACCTTTCCCCTTAAGCAAGCATAAGTTGGTTTTCTAAATTTGAGACCCTGTTCTGTTTTGTAATTCAGTTCATGTGTAGCCAAGTTTACATTCCGTGTAGTAGTGATATCTTATGATGTTTCATTTTCTGTGTGACTTATTTCACTTAGAATCATCGTACCTGAATCCACTCATTATGCCGCGACGGGCCTGATGACATAGATTTCATTGCTGAGTGATATTCCATTGTACGTACGTACCACAACTTCTTTATCCATTTTTCACATTCTGGGATATTTAACTTGTACCGTAGACGAGGTTCTTGTAAACAGAGCCGTCCGACACTTTGGGGTGGCTGTGTGTTTTTGATTTTAACTTTCCTAAGCTATAGGACCATAAGGGGAAGTGCCATAGGCTCCGTTGCTTTGTTTTTTAGATGTTCCGGGAAACACCATACATTTTTCCAGACTGGCTGTTGGCAATTTACATCCCGCCCATCAGCATAACAAGGCTCGCTGTTCTCCATGGCCTGTGCTGCCTTTCTGGATTTTACACTTTTTTCAGATGGCCCTTTTGACCGGGGGGCAGTGAGACTTCATTGCAGTGCAGATTTCTTTAACATGCTTGCTTGGTTGGCCAAAAAGCGCATATGCTTTATTTCCTGAATAAATTCAGGAAAAAACGCATACACCCTTTTTGGCCAAGAGCATCATTGTCGACGTTCTGCCTCTTTTCCTATGCTTTAAATGCAATTCCCGTCTACCCCCTGAAATCGTTTTCCTGCAATTCTGCCCCGCTTACAAGTCGTCTTCGCAGCCTTCCTTCAATATATTTTTGGACGATAGCTGTCATTTATAACTCTGCATGTTTGTGAGTTACAGTGTCCCTGAGCTCCTTTCTTCAACTCGCAACTTGTGAGCTGGGCGCAAACCCGCAGGATTGCTTCAGGCCCTAATCTGTTTCCGGCACGGCATGCTGATCCTTTGGTTAATTCCTCTTCCTGGTGGGAAATGAGCATTAAATTTGCCCGTGCAGACACTTACTGCTAGTCTCTCATTGGTTCTCCCTATTCCTGTTCATCTTGCGCAGAAATTGCAAACTGTGCCAAACAGGAGGTTAAAGGCACTGACTCTCCAAGTGGGGAGAGTGTTCGTAAAGGGTCTGGAATGGTGAACCCGAGTAAAAGGGGACGAAAACTGAGATGCATTTGAAAACGTTTGCCAGTCACACGGTGCACCATACTGTGGGTTTCCCATGCATGTTTTAGCTGAAGGAAGAATCGCTTAAACCTGGAGAGTTGGGACCCATGTAATGGGTACCATGCAGTATGACTTCAAAGGGTCTTCATTTGCTCATCGAACCTCACCAATGCTATCAGCCCGAAGTGTCCAACCTTATGTCTCACTCAGCTCTGGGTGTAGATGAGGTAAATCCAGGTTGCATCACAAGCCCTGAATGAATTATTTAAGAATTGCTCTCTATTTCACTGTCATTGTGTTTTGTTTTTCAATTTATTTTGATAATGGGATTTATCGGATTTTCTCTGCTGCCTTCTGCAGCTGTACACACGCTTGATTCTCTTATGGAGACATATAAATCCATGGGTTTGATTATTCTTACTAGTCAGGTGTATTCCTAGGCGTTTAATATGTGTTGTTTGGTCCATTTCGTTGAGCAAGGGGTAGGTCTTGACTATTACATATTTGGCTTATGGAAAGGTATCTGTGCTAATTTCTATCTCTGGTTTAATGCAGCACCCCAACTCACCTTCCCCTTAAGCAAGCATAAGTTGTTTTTCTAAATTTGAGACCCTGTTCTGTTTTGTAATTCAGTTCATGTGCAGCCAAGTTTACATTCCGTGTATTGGTGATATCTTATGATGTTTCATTTTCTGTGTGACTTATTTCCCTTAGAATCTTTGTACATGAATCCACTCATTATGCCGCGATGGGCCTGATGACATAGATTTCATTGCTGCGTGATATTCCATTGTATGTTGGTACCACTACTACTTTATCCATTTTTCACATTCTGAGATATTTAACTTGAACCGAAGACGAGGTTCTTGTAAACAGAGCCGTCCGAAACTTTGGGGTGTTTGTGTGTTTTTGATTTTAATTTCCTTCAGCTATAGGACCATAAGTGGAAGTGCCGTAGGCTTCGTTGCTTTGTTTTTTAGGTGTTCCAGGAAACACCATACACTTGTGCAGAGTGGCTGTTGGCAATTTACATCCCGCCCATCAACATAACAAGGCTCCCTGTTCTCCATGGCCTGTGCTGCCTTTCTGGATTTTACACTTTTTTCAGATGGCCCTTTTGACCGGGGGGCAGTGAGACTTCATTGTAGTGCAGATTTCTTTAACATGCTTGCTTGGTTGGCCAAAAAGGGCGTATGCGTTTTTTCCTGAATATATTCAGGAAAAAACGCATACGCCCTTTTTGGCCAAGAGCATCATTGTTGACTTTCTGCCTCTTTTCCCATGCTTTAAATGCAATTCCCGTCTACCCCCTGAAATCGTTTTCCTGCAAATCTGTCCCGCTTACAAGTCGTCTTTGCAGACCTCCTTCAATATATTTTTGGACGATAGCTGTCATTTATTACTCTGCAGGTTTGTGAGTTACAGTGCCCCTGAGCTCCTTTCTTCAACTCGCTATCTTTTGAGCTGGCGGCAAACCCGCACGATTGTCAGGCCCTAATCTGGTTCCGGCACGGCATGCTGAGCCTTTGGTTAATTCCTCCTCCTGGTGGGAAATGAGCACTTAATTTGCCGGTGCAGACACCTACAGCTAGTCTCTCATTGGTTCTCCCTATTCCTGTTCATCTTGCGCAGAAATTGCAAACTGTGCCAAACAGGAAGTTAAAAGCACTGACTCTACATGTGGGGAGAGTGTTAGTAAAGGGTCTGGAATGGTGAACCCGAGTAAAAGGGGACGAAAACTGAGATGCATTTGAAAACGTTTGCCGGTCACACGGTGCACCATACTGTGGGTTTCCCATGCATGTTTTAGCTGAAGGAAGAATCCCTTAAACCTGGAGTGTTGGGACCCATGGAATGGGTACCATGCAGTATGACTTCAAAGGGTCTGCATTTGCTCATCGAACTTCACCAATGCTATCAGCCCGAAGTGCCCAAACTTATGTCTCACTCAGCTCTGGGTTTAGATGTGGTAAATCCAGGTTGCATCACAAGCCCTGAATGAATTATTTAAGAATTGCTCTCTATTTCACTGTCTTTGAGTTTTGTTTGTGTAATACATTTTGATAATGGGATTTATCGGATTTTCTCTGCTGCATTCATGCCGCTGTACACACGCTTCATTCTATTACGGAGACATATAAATCCATGGGTTTCAAGATTCTTACTAGTCAGGTGTATTCCTAGGCGTTGAATATGGGGTGTTTAGTCCATTTCGTTGAGCAAGGGGTAGGACTTGACTATTACATATTTGGCTTATGGAAAGGTATCTGTGCTAATTTCAATCTCTGGTTTTATGCAGCACCCCAACTCACCTTTCCCCTTAAGCAAGCATAAGTTGGTTTTCTAAATTTGAGACCCTGTTCTGTTTTGTAATTCAGTTCATGTGTAGCCAAGTTTACATTCCGTGTAGTAGTGATATCTTATGATGTTTCATTTTCTGTGTGACTTATTTCACTTAGAATCATCGTACCTGAATCCACTCATTATGCCGCGACGGGCCTGATGACATAGATTTCATTGCTGAGTGATATTCCATTGTACGTACGTACCACAACTTCTTTATCCATTTTTCACATTCTGGGATATTTAACTTGTACCGTAGACGAGGTTCTTGTAAACAGAGCCGTCCGACACTTTGGGGTTGCTGTGTGTTTTTGATTTTAATTTCCCTAAGCTATAGGACCATAAGTGGAAGTGCCGTAGGCTCCGTAGCTTTGTTTTTTCGGTGTTCCGGGAAACACCATACACTTCTCCAGGGTGGCTGTTGGCAATTTACATCCCGCCCATCAGCATAACAAGGCTCCCTGTTCTCCATGGCCTGTGCTGCCTTTCTGGATTTTACACTTTTTTCAGATGGCCCTTTTGACCGGGGGGCAGTGAGACTTCAATGTAGTGCAGATTTCTTTAACATGCTTGCTTGGTTGGCCAAAAAGGGCGTATGCGTTTTTTCCTGAATATATTCAGGAAAAAACGCATACGCCCTTTTTGGCCAAGAGCATCATTGTCGACGTTCTGCCTCTTTTCCTATGCTTTAAATGCAATTCCCGTCTACCCCGTGAAATCGTTTTCCTGCAATTCTGCCCCACTTACAAGTCGTCTTCGCAGCCTTCCTTCAATATATTTTTGGACGATAGCTGTCATTTATAACTCTCCAGGTTTATGTGTTACAGTGCCCCTGAGCTCATTTCTTCAACTCGCTATCTTGTGAGCTGGCCGCAAACCCACAGGATTGCCTCAGGCCCTAATCTGGTTCCGGCACGGCATGCTGAGCCTTTGGTTAATTCCTCTTCCTGGTGGGAAATGAGGGTTAAATTTGCCCGTGCAGACACCTAGAGCTAGTCTCTCATTCGTTCTCCCTATTCCTTTACATCTTGCGCAGAAATTGCAAACTGTGCCCAACAGGAGGTTAAAGGCACTGACTCTCCAAGTGGGGAGAGTGTTCGTAAAGGGTCTGGAATGGTGAACCCGAGTAAAAGGGGACGAAAACTGAGAATCATTTGAAAACGTTTGCCAGTCACACGGTGCACCGTACTGTGGGTTTCCCATGCATGTTTTAGCTGAAGGAAGAATCCCTTAAACTTGGAGAGTTGGGACCCATGGAATGGGTACCATGCTGTATGACTTCAAAGGGTCTGCATTTGCTCATCGAAACTCACCAATGCTATCAGCCCGAAGTGCCCAACCTTATGTCTCACTCAGCTCTGGGTGTAGATGTGGTAAATCCAGGTTGCATCACAAGCCCTGAATGAATTATTTAAGAATTGCTCTCTATTTCACTGTCCTTGGGTTTTGTTTGTGTAATTCATTTTGATAATGGGATTTATCGGATTTTCTCTGCTGCATTCATGCCGCTGTACACACGCTTCATTCTCTTACGGAGACATATAAATCCATGGGTTTGAAGATTCTTACTAGTCAGGTGTATTCCTAGGCGTTGAATATGGGGTGTTTAGTCCATTTCGTTGAGCAAGGGGTAGGTCTTGACTATTACATATTTGGCTTATGGAAAGGTATCTGTGCTAATTTCTATCTCTGGTTTTATGCAGCACCCCAACTCACCTTTCCCCTTAAGCAAGCATAAGTTGGTTTTCTAAATTTGAGACCCTGTTCTGTTTTGTAATTCAGTTCATGTGTAGCCAAGTTTATATTACGTGTAGTAGTGATATCTTATGATGTTTCATTTTCTGTGTGACTTATTTCACTTAGAATCATCGAACCTGAATCCACTCATTATGCCGCGACGGGCCTGATGACATAGATTTCATTGCTGAGTGATATTCCATTGTACGTACGTACCACAACTTCTTTATCCATTTTTCACATTCTGGGATATTTAACTTGTACCGTAGACGAGGTTCTTGTAAACAGAGCCGTCCGACACTTTGGGGTGGCTGTGTGTTTTTGATTTTAATTTCCCTAAGCTATAGGACCATAAGTGGAAGTGCCGTAGGCTCCGTTGCTTTGTTTTTTCGGTGTTCCGGGAAACTCCATACACTTCTCCAGAGTGGCTGTTGGCAATTTACATCCCGCCCATCAGCATCACAAGGCTCCCTGTTCTCCGTGGCCTGTGTTGCCTTTCTGGATTTTACACTTTTTTCAGATGGCCCTTTTGACCGGGGGGCAGTGAGACTTCATTGTAGTGCAGATTTCTTTAACATGCTTGCTTGGTTGGCCAAAAAGTGGGTATGCGTTTTTTCGTGAATATATTCAGGAAAAAACGCATACGCCCTTTTTGGCCAAGAGCATCATTGTCGACGTTCTGCCTCTTTTCCTATGCTTTAAATGCAATTCCCGTGTACCCCCTGAAATAGTTTTCCTGCAATTCTGCCCCACTTACAAGTCGTCTTCGCAGCCTTCCTTCAATATATTTTTGGACGATAGCTGTCATTTATAACTCTGCATGTTTGTGAGTTACAGTGTCCCTGAGCTCATTTCTTCAACTCGCTATCTTGTGAGCTGGCCGCAAACCCACAGGATTGCTTCAGGCCCTAATCTGGTTTCGGCACGGCATGCTGAGCCTTTGGTTAATTCCTCTTCCTGGTGGGAAATGAGCGTTAAATTTGCCCGTGCAGACACCTAGAGCTAGTCTCTCATTGGTTCTCCCTATTCCTTTTCATCTTGCGCAGAAATTGCAAACTGTGCCCAACAGGAGGTTAAAGGCACTGACTCTCCAAGTGGGGAGAGTGTTCGTAAAGGGTCTGGAATGGTGAACCCGAGTAAAAGGGGACGAAAACTGAGAATCATTTGAAAACGTTTGCCAGTCACACGGTGCACCATACTGTGGGTTTCCCATGCATGTTTTAGCTGAAGGAAGAATCCCTTAAACTTGGAGAGTTGGGACCCATGGAATGGGTACCATGCTGTATGACTGCACAGGGTCTGCATTTGCTCATCGAACCTCACCAATGCTATCAGCTCGAAGTGCCCAACCTTATGTCTCACTCAGCTCTGGGTGTAGATGTGGTAAATCCAGGTTGCATCACAAGCCCTGAATGAATTATTTAAGAATTGCTCTCTATTTCACTGTCCTTGGGTTTTGTTTGTGTAATTCATTTTGATAATGGGATTTATCGGATTTTCTCTGCTGCATTCATGCCGCTGTACACACGCTTCATTCTCTTACGGAGACATATAAATCCATGGGTTTGAAGATTCTTACTAGTCAGGTGTATTCCTAGGCGTTGAATATGAGTTGTTTAGTCCATTTCGTTGAGCAAGTGGTAAGTCTTGACTATTATATATTTGGCTTATGGAAAGGTATCTGTGCTAATTTCTATCTCTGGTTTTATGCAGCACCCCAACTCACCTTTCCCCTTAAGCAAGCATAAGTTGGTTTTCTAAATTTGAGACCCTGTTCTGTTTTGTAATTCAGTTCATGTGTAGCCAAGTTTACATTCCGTGTATTAGTGATATCTTATGATGTTTCATTTTCTGTGTGACTTATTTCACTTAGAATCATCGTACCTGAATCCACTCATTATGCCGCGACGGGCCTGATGACATAGATTTCATTGCTGTGTGATATTCCATTGTACGTACGTACCACAACTTCTTTATCCATTTTTCACATTCTGGGATATTTAACTTGTACCGTAGACGAGGTTCTTGTAAACAGAGCCGCCCGAGACTTTTGGGTGGCTGTGTGTTTTTGATTTTAATTTTCCTAAGCTATAGGACCATAAGGGGAAGTGCCATAGGCTCCGTTGCTTTGTTTTTTAGATGTTCCGGGAAACACCATACATTTTTCCAGACTGGCTGTTGGCAATTTACATCCCGCACATCAGCATAACAAGGCTCGCTGTTCTCCATGGCCTGTGCTGCCTTTCTGGATTTTACACTTTTTTCAGATGGCCCTTTTGACCGGGGGGCAGTGAGACTTCATTGTAGTGCAGATTTCTTTAACATGCTTGCTTGGTTGTCCAAAAAGGGCGTATGCGTTTTTTCCTTAATATGTTCAGGAAAAAACGCATACGCCCTTTTTGGCCAAGTGCATCATTGTCGACGTTCTGCCTCATTTCCTATGCTTTAAATGCAATTCCAGTCTACCCCCTGAAATCGTTTTCCTGCAATTCTGCCCTGCTTTCAAGTCCTCTTCGCAGCCTTCCTTCAATATATTTTTGGACGATAGCTGTCATTTATAACTCTGCAGGTTTCTGAATTACAGTGACCCTGAGCTCCTTTCTTCAAATTACTTTCATTTGAGCTGGCCGAAAAGCCGCAGGATTGCTTCAGGCCCTAATCTTGTTCCGGCATGGCATGCTGAGCCTTTGGTTAATTCCTCTTCCTGGTGGGAAATGAGCGTTAAATTTGCCCGTGCAGACACCTACAGCTAGTCTCTCATTGGTTCTCCCTCTTCCTGTTCATCTTGCGCAGAAATTGCAAACTGTGCCAAACAGGAGGTTAAAGGCACTGACTCTCCAAGTGGGGAGCGTGTTAGTAAAGGGTCTGGAATAGTGAACCCGAATAAAAGGGGACGAAAACTGAGAAGCATTTGAAAACGTTTCCCGGTCACACGGTGCATCATACTGTGGGATTCCCATGTATGTTTTAGCTGAAGGAAGAATCGTTTAAACCTGGAGAGTTGGGACCCATGGAATGGGTACCATGCAGTATGACTTCAAATGGTCTTCATTTGCTCATCGAAACTCACCAATGCTATCAGCCCGAAGTGTCCAACCTTATGTCTCACTCAGCTCTGGGTGTAGATGCGGTAAATCCAGGTTGCATCACAAGCCCTGAATGAATTGTGTAAGAATTGCTCTCTATTTCACTGTCATTGTGTTTTGTTTTTTAATTCATTTTGATAATGGGATTTATCGGATTTTCTCTGCTGCCTTCATGTAGCTGTACACACGCTTGATTCTCTTATGGAGACATATAAATCCATGGGTTTGAAGATTTTTACTAGTCAGGTGTATTCCTAGGCGTTGAATATAGGGTGTTTAGCCCATTTTGTGGAGCAAGGTGTAGGTCTTGACTATTACGTATTTGACGTAAGGAATGGTATCTGTGCTAATTTCTATCTCTGGTTTTATGCAGCACCCCAACTCACCTTTCCCCTTAAGCAAACATAAGTTGGTTTTCTAAATTTGAGACCCTGTTCTGTTTTGTATTTCAGTTCATGTGTAGCCAAGATTACATTCGGTGTATTAGTGATATCTTATGATGTTTCATTTTCTGTGTGACTTATTTCACTTAGAATCATCGTACCTGAATCCAATCATTATGCCAAGACGGGCCAGATGACATAGACTTCATTGGTGAGTGATATTCCATTGTACGTACGTACCACAACTTCTTTATCCATTTTTCGCTTTCTGGGATATTTAACTTGTACCGTAGACGAGGTTCTTGTAAACAGAGCCGTCTGACACTTTGGGGTGGCTGTGTGTTTTTGATTTTAATTTCCCTAAGCTATAGGACCATAAGTGGAAGTGCCGTAGGCTCCGTTGCTTTGTTTTTTAGGTGTTTCAGGAAACACCATACACTTCTCCAGAGTGGCTGTTGGCAATTTACATCCCACCATTCAGCATAACAAGGCTCCCTGTTCTCCATGGCCTGTGCTGCATTTCTGGATTTTACACTTTTTTCAGATGGCCCTTTTGACCGGGGGGCAGTGAGACTTCATTGTAGTGCAGATTTCTTTAACATGCTTGCTTGGTTGGCCAAAAAGGGCGTATGCGTTTTTTCCTGAATATATTCAGTAAAAAACGCATACGCACTTTTTGGCCAAGTGCATCATTGTCGACATTCTGCCTCTTTTCCTATGCTTTAAATGCAATTCCAGTCTACCCCATGAAATCGTTTTCCTGCAATTCTGCCCCGCTTTCAAGTCCTCTTCACAGCCTTCCTTCAATATATTTTTGGACGATAGCTGTCATTTATAACTCTGCAGGTTTGTGAATTACAGTGCCCCTGAGCTCCTTTCTTCAAATCGCTTTCTTGTGAGCTGGCCGCAAACCCGCATGATAGATTCAGGCCCTAATTTGGTTCCGGCACGGCATGCTGAGCCTTTGGTTAATTCCTCTTCCTGGTTGGAAATGAGCGTTAAATTTGCCCGTGCAGAAACCTACAGCTAGTCTCTCATTGGTTCTCCCTATTCCTGTTCATCTTGCACAGAAATTGCAAACTGTGCCAAACAGCAGGTTAAAGGCACTGACTCTCCAAGTGGGGAGAGTGTTAGTAAAGGGTCTGGAATTGTGAACCCGAGTAAAAGGGGACGAAACCTGAGATGCATTTGAAAACGTTTCCCGGTCACACGGTGCACCATACTGTGTGTTTCCCATGCATGTTGTAGCTGAAGGAAGAATCAGTTAAACCTGGAGATTTGGGACCCATGGAATGGGTACCATGCTGTATGGCTTCAAATGATCTGCAGTTGCTCATCGAACCTCACCAATGCTATCAGCCCAAAGTGTCCAACCTTATGTCTCACTCAGCTCTGGGTGTAGATGAGGTAAATCCAGGTTGCATCACAAGCCCTGAATGAATTATTTATGAATTGCTCTCTATTTCACTGCCATTGTGTTTTGTTTTTGTAATTCATTTTGATAATGGGATTTATCGGATTTTTTCTGCTGCCTTCATGCAGCTGTACACACGCTTGATTCTCTTATGGAGACATATAAATCCATGGGTTTGAAGATTCTTACTAGTCAGGTGTATTCCTAGGCGTTGAATATAGGGGGTTTAGCCCATTTTGTTGAGCAAGGTGTAGGTCTGGACTATTACGTATTTGACGTATGGAATGGTATCTGTGCTAATTTCTATCTCTGGTTTTATGCAGCACCCCAACTCACCTTTCCCCTTAAGCAAACATAAGTTGGTTTTCTAAATTTGAGACCCTGTTCTGTTTTGTAATTCAGTTCATGTGTAGCCAAGATTACATTCGGTGTATTAGTGATATCTTATGATGTTTCATTTTCTGTGTGACTTATTTCCCTTAGAATCATCGTACCTGAATCCACTCATTATGCCGCGACGGGTCTGATGACATAGCTTTCATTGCTTAGTGATATTCCATTGTACGTACGTACCACAACTTCTTTATCCATTTTTCACATTCTGGGATATTTAACTTGTACCGTAGAAGAGGTTCTTGTAAACAGAGCCGTCCGACACTTTGGGGTGGCTGTGTGTTTTTGATTTTAATTTCCCTAAGCTATAGGACCATAAGTGGAAGTGCCGTAGGCTCCGTTGCTTTGTTTTTCAGGTGTTCCAGGATACACCATACACTTCTCCAGAGTGGCTGTTGGCAATTTACATCCCGACCATCAGCATAACAAGGCTCTCTGTTCTCCTTGCCCTGTCCTGTCTTTGTGGATTTTACACTTGTTTCAGATGTCCCTTTTGACCTGGGGGCAGTGAGACTTCATTGTAGTGCAGATTTCTTTAACATGCTTGCTTGGTTGGCCAAAAAGCGCATATGCTTTTTTTCCTGAATAAATTCAGGAAAAAACGCATACACCCTTTTTGGCCAAGAGCATCATTGTCGACGTTCTGCCTCTTTTCCTATGCTTTAAATGCAATTCCCGTGTACCCCCTGAAATCGATTTCCTGCAATTCTGCCCTGCTTACAAGTCGTATTCGCAGCTTTCCTTCAATATATTTTTGGACGATAGCTGTCATTTATAACTCTGCATGTTTGTGAGTTACAGTGCCCCTGAGCTCCATTCTTCAACTCGCAACTTGTGAGCTGTGCGCAAACCCGCAGGATTGCTTCAGGCCCTAATCTGGTTCCGGCACGTCATGCTGATCCTTTGGTTAATTCCTCTTCCTGGTGGGAAATGAGCATTAAATTTGCCCGTGCAGACACTTACTGCTAGTCTCTCATTGGTTCTCCCTATTCCTGTTCATCTTGCGCAGAAATTGCAAACTGTGCCAAACAGGAGGTTAAAGGCACTGACTGTCCAAGTGGGGAGAGTGTTAGTAAACGTTCTGGAATGGTGAACCCGAGTAAAAGGGGACGAAAACTGAGATGCATTTGAAAACCTTTCCTGGTCACACGGTGCACCATACTGTGGGTTTCCCATGCATGTTTTAGCTGAAGAAAGAATCCCTTAAACCTGGAGAGTTGGGACCCATGGAATGGGTACCATGCAGTATGACTTCAAAGGGTCTGCATTTGCTCATTGAACCTCAACAATGCTATCAGCCCGAAGTGCCCAACCTTATGTCTCACTCAGCTCTGGGTGTAGATGTGGTAAATCCAGGTTGCATCAAAAGCCCTGAATGAATTATTTAAGAATTGCTCTCTATTTCACTCTCATTGTGTTTTGTTTTTGTAATTTATTTTGATAATGGGATTTATCGCATTTTCACTGCTCCGTTCATGCCGCTGTACTCACTCTTGATTCTCTTCCGTAGACATATAAATCCATGAGTTTGAAGATTCTTACTAGTCAGGTGTATTCGTAGGTGTTGAATATGGCGTGTTGAGCCCATTTTGTTGACCAGGGAGTAGGTTTTTTCTATTACATATTTGGCTTATGGAACGGTATCTGTGCTAATTTCAATCTCTGGTTTTATGCAGCTCCCCAACTCTCCTTTTTCCTTAAGCAAACATAAGTTGGTCTTCTAAATTTGAGACCCCATTCTGTTTTGTAATTCAGGTCATTTGTAGCCACGTTTACATTCCATGTATTAGTAATATTGTTTGTCTTTTTCTTTTTGAATTATGTGACTTTGAATGATCATACGTAACTACTCTGGGGTTGTTACAACTGGCTATATTTCACTGATTTTCAGGCTGAGTAATATTCCACTCTACATAAGTGCCACACCTCTATCCATTTTTTCCCTCCAGAGACATATAAATTATATCCTAGTCGAGGATCTTTGAAACAGAGAGGCGGTAAACATTGGGGTGCCTGTGTCCTCTCCATTTTTGTCTTTCCCAAGATATACGTCCATGAGTACAAGTGCCCTGTGCTCTGTAGCTCATTTTTTAGATGCTTTAGTAAACACAATACACTTCTCCAGAGTGACCATTGGCAATATACATTTCCACTATAAGCCTCACAGGGCTCCCTTTTCTCCTTGCCCTGTCCTGCATTTCTGGTGTTTACACTTTATGAGGAAGGCTCTTCTGACTGATGCGAAGTGATATGTTTTGTAGTACTGATTTCCAGTGCGCACCTGTTTGGTTGGCTAAAAAAGTGTATGCCCTTTTCTTGAATATATACAGAAAAAGACGCATACACCCTTTTTGGCCAACTGCAATGTTGGCAATGTTCAGCCCCTTTTCTTGTGCTTAATGGCGAGTCCTTTCTACCTCTTCCAATCCCTTTCCTGCCATTCTCCGTTGCTTACAAGTCCTTTTCTCTGACTTTCCTCAAGACGTTTTTCAGTGAGAGATATTTTCAACTCTGCAGTTTCGTGAATTTTAGCGACCCTGAGTTCCATTTTTCAACTTGTGTTTATGGGAACTGGCCACAAAGCAGCGGGATTTCCTCAAGCCCTATTCTGTTTCCATGGGCAACCCTAGCTTTTAGTCAATTCGTCTTCCTGATTGGAAATTAGAATGACATGTGCCTGTCCGAACACCTAGGACTTGTCTCTCATTGTTCCTCCTCCTTCTGCTTCATCCTCTGGACAAATTCCAAACTGTATGCAACAGGATGTTGACAGTGCTGACATCTCCAAGTGGGGAGACTGTTCGTAAAGACGCTGGAGGGGTGAACCCGAGCACCAGGAGATGAGGAGATGAGATGCCTTTTCCAAACTCTTCCCGATCAGACGGTATACCATCTTCTGGGTGTGACAGGCATATTTTAGCTGTAGGAAGTGTCCCATTCATGTGAGGAGAACACCAGGGCTTTTTCAAAATCACTGTCTCTCCACAACCCAAACTGGGGAATTTTTTAAGCTACGGCTACACATATGTTCATTAAGGGCCTTGGGAAGTAGGCAGAGTCCAAACTTTAGATGATTGAAGTCTTCAGGGTCAGAAGCACTCACCACCGGTTTCCCTTAGGTTCCATTTTAACTGTCATTAATAGATGATGTCAATAAAAATATCTATTCTTTTTTCAGATTATTTCCCCTTATAGGTTATTGCAAAATATTGAGTGTGGTTCCCTGTGCTGTACAGTAGTTCCTTGTTAATGATCGATTTTATACATAGCAGTGTGTATGTGTTAATCCCAAACTGTTAATTTATCCCTCCTCCCACCTTTCCCCTTTGGTAATAATAAATTATAAGATTTTATACTTCTCAGAAATGGGGGAGCTGAAAGAGAGGTATCATTTTCAATGGAAAAGCATTTAAAACAAGATTGAAGCTTTAACCAAGATTATTAGATGTACATCCTTGGAAAGAAATCACTTCGTTTCTCTAGTATTGACCTGACAAATAAGACAAACCTTTCACTGAACTTGCTTATAATAAAGTGATGGAAATATCAAATGGAAGTGTTAGAAACATCTTATTTTACCCGAGCCTTATACACTGTTCTATGTTAATTACAGTTTGGCTCACACATCTGTTCATTGAAGTTACAATGTTCTCAATTTCTGTTACTGATCCTCCAGAGTGGACCCCAACAAGTGTCCCCCTGCCCAGTGTCATTGGAGCCAACAGATCGAGACTGAGTTTGGTTCAGAAGCAAAGGAAACTTTATATTTTGATCAGAGAATGCAGAGGTGAGAGTATGTGCTACCCCGTGGGCTGTGGGCTGGGCTGCTGTGTAGAGATCCTGTCAGAGTCAGTGGGAGGGAGGGGGCGGAGCTCTCGAGGGCCCAGTTGGCTGCAGCTCAGGCTCTATATCGCGGAGTCTGCACTGTGCTCCAGGAGCTGAAGTGTCGACCCAGCCATTCTGCACTAGGAAATCTGGTCTGAAGTGCCGGCTGTTGAACCTCTGTATGCGGGACACTAGGAGCACGTGAAATTAGACAAAGCACAAAGGATAAAAAAGGTTAGACTTTATTTTATTGCCCAGATTCTATTTTTATCTCCCAGGGATTTTTAAGGGGCTTTGCCTGGGACAAACCCCTCTTCTGCATTTTGTCCCCTTCCTCATTCTTAGAGTGCTGAGGGTGCAGACCCTTCATCTGTAACTGCTGAGTGCTGAGTTAGGAGCCCTCATACCCGTGGGAGAGGGTCTGAACTTCTCCCCAGCAGCCTCCAGGTGACGTTGATTGTCCGCAGGGCTCCTGCCTCCCTGCTCGTCCGCCTGAGCACAAGTATTGGTAGTGTTATAGATTCTAATGACCTTTAAGGGTCCAGGAAGGAGATGTGCAGTGACGCTGTGAGGTCCAGTTTCACCCCGCCGCACATTTGTTCAGCCACCTTAGGCTGACCGTTTCTGCCAGCCTAGATGCTCTGACCAGTAGTCTGTGCTTTCTTCAGTTAGGCCCCTGAATTAACGTAAAAACAGCACCAGGTGTCAGCACCCTGACTGCTCAACTCCCAGACAGTCCAGGGTCAGTGGTGATGAAGGACCATGATGGCCACTGAGTCAACAGCCTTTTGAAGTAAACAGGAGTCCAGCCGGTCTTATTGGCCACCATCATCACAGTGTCTGTAGGCTTTTCTATGGTGACAGCGTGATATACGGTTCCCCTGCCAAGATTATTACCTCCCCTCTGGGTGCAGTAAGTCCTGCAAGCAGTAGTCTACTCTTTTGGGACACACTCTTGTTGTTTTATGAGAGAAACTCCAGGTCAAGTGATGGTCACATGAGTCGTCATGGTGCCACTTTGCCCCAGTTATCTCTCTGGAGGTTGGAGTTGGAGGACCTCCTCACTCAAGGTCATTGTGCCCACGGAGCAAACCCTGCAACTTCAGGGCATGGTTGGGGGTTAGGATCACCACGTGGGGTCCTTTTCCCTTAGGAGGGAGGTGGCCTTTTGGGCTGCTGATTTCCAGGTTTTCAGATACTGCCAGTATCTTGGCCAGATGTGGCGGTGGGCCAAGCCCCTTGGTGACCGTAGTTTATCCTACCTGGATGGCATTCTTGCATTGTTCCATTTCAAGTGGTCCCAGGTTTTGCACTAATACTCCAATGGCCATTCAAATTTCACTAGGAATGTAAAGGTCAAAGGGTTTAGCTAAATTAGGGAGTTCCAGGGCAAGGGTCTGAATTGACTGCTCTTTCCATTCTTGAAAGGCCACTTCTGGATTCTATTCAAAAGGATCATCATCTTTTTCTTTCAGTGTTTCATATAGAGGCCCAGCTAGTAGACTGTAGTTAGGGATCCAGAAGCAGCAAACCCTGGCCTCCCCAGGAACCCCTAAGCTGTCTTCTAGTTTTAGAAATGGGTAAGGCTGTAAATCGTTTCTTCCCTTTCGTGGGATGGGCTTCTCCGACCTTCTGTGAGAATGCAGCCCACGCAGGTCACCATAGTCTGTGATATTTGAGCTTTTTCTTGGACAACTTGTATCCTTTATTGGCTTGGTAGTTCAGAGGTCTCCTTAGTAGGGCTGGCGATCAGAATGTCGTCTGCATATTGAAGGAGTGTTTCCTTTTCCAGAGGTAGAACTTTTAGGTCTTTAGCTGAGCTTTCCCCAAAGATGGTGTGGGAATTTTTGAACCCTTGGGGCAAGACGGCCCGGAAGTATTGTTTTAGTTGTATGTTGAGTCCTGCCACTCACAAGCCAAAATTTCTTGTGACTCTGGGACTAATAGAATACAAAAGAAGGCTTCATTGAAGACTAATACAGAATACCATGTCCTGGTGGTTAGTAGAATGACCAGCAGGGTGTAGGGTTTAGGAACTACTGGAGGTATATCCTCGGTGGCTTCACTGACTGTCCTGACATCTTTTACCAGGACTCCAGCAGCCCATGGGGCTCTCAAGGTCAGGCCAATCCCAGGATATGGAGCTCACCTGGGCAGGTACCCCACCCCCACCCCAGCCCACGGGGCTCTCGTGTTCAGGCCCCTCCCAGGATATGGGGCTCCCTGGGCAGGTTCCCCTGCAGCCCATGGGGCTCTCGTGGTCAGGCCCCTCCCAGGATACAGAGCTACCCTTTCAGGTACCGTGGCAGGGCTGGGCACACAGGAGCCATGCACATCGCCCTCATTGCAGAGCACTCCCAGCTCACCTGTCACTCAGATCTGACACAGAGCACCTCAGAGCAGGACTTGAACTAACAAACAGCAGCTCCGACAGGTCTGTGACCCTGGGCATCACTCTGTGTGGCCTCCCTCCACCTGGTCTTCCAGAGATTTCCACTGCACCCGGGGCACCAGGCCTCTGTCTCCACCCACCACCCACCCCTGCACTCCCTGACTCCTGGGTACTTCTCATTAGGAGATGGTTTTCTTGAAGTTGTCTCCCACTCATGGGCCAGATAATATAATTAGAAAACAAGCCAGAGCTGCAGGCCCTTGTCTATCCTGACTCTCAGGAGCCCACACCTGTTCCTTGGACCTGGCCGATTCAGCAAGTTCCAGTTTCTGCAACTGTGAGCCCCTGAGGGGTGATTATTGGCTGGCCTGGGAAGCCTGACCATGCCGGCCATCCCTCCCAAGGTGTGCCTGGGTTGAGATCAATATAAACACCGCTCCAGGCAGCAAGAGCACCTGCAGCTGTGCCTGACGCCATTTTCTGCCCTGTCAGCAGTCTCGGGGCTGGACTGGTGGGAGGGAGTGAGAGGCCACGGCTTTGTGGGTTGCCCAGTGTGAGTGGGGCTCTGCTGGACTTTCTGCAGCAGTTGCCAAGATGCCACCTGCTAAAGAAGAGGATGTGCCACCCATACCTGCCGCTGGAATTTCTCCCTGGGCAGAGGTGAGTAAGGAAGAAAGCAGTGGGGGCCGGGACAGGAGGGGTATCTCAGGCAGGGAAATGGAAAGCTTCCAGAAGAGCACCCAGGGCCAGGACCATCCTGTCTGGCCTGCAGGCACCAAGTCGGCTGGCATGCTGTCGCTCATGTGGCTCCATGGCCCTTCCTCTAGGCTTTCAAGTCCTTGTACATATTCAGGTGTTTTACCTGGGAAGGGTGGGAACATTTCAGCAGCAGCTGGCCTGGGGCTCGGCCCACGTTTACTCACAGATGCCTCGGCACGGGCCCCCAGCTTTGCAATGAGGACGCTTGTTGTGTGGGGCATGCTGGCTGAATGGGAGATGATTCCCCACCACTGACCAACTTCAGAATTGTTTACAACTGGAGCAAGGGCCCTGATACGGTTTTCCTCTGTGTAACTGGTGGGTTCTGTTTTTTTTTCTTTTTTTCGTTTTTGGTTCAAGGTAGATTTTATTCCTCTTTTTTGTATTTACAGATATAAGCATGGAAATAATTTATTCATATAAATACATGTATATGAAGGGAAGAATATTATTTCTGTTTTACTTTTTGTAATTTTGAATTTTATTTTATTTTTTTATACAGCAGGTTCTTTTTGGTTACCTATTTTATACATAGAAATGTATACATGTCAATCCCAATCTCTCAACTCCCACCACCACCCCCCTAACAGCTTTCCCCCCTTGGTGTCCATACGTTTGTTGTCTACATCTGTTGCTCTATTTCTGCCTTGCAAAACGCTTCATCTGTACAACTTTTCTAGGTTCCACATATATGCATTTATATACAGGATTTGTTTTTCTCTTTCTGACTTACTTCACTCTGTATGACAGTCTCTAGATCCATCAACGTCTCTACAAATGACCCAATTTCATTCCTTTTTATGGCTTAGTAATATTCCATTTTATATATGTACCTTATCTTTATGCATTCGTCTGTCTGTGGGCATTTAGTTTGCTTCCATTACCTGGATATTGTAAATAGTGATGCAATGAACATTGCGGTGAATGTCTCTTTTCGTTTTATGGTTTTGTCTGGGTATATGCCCAGTAGTGGGATTGCTGTATTATATGGTAATTCTATTCTTAGTTTTATAAGAAACTCCATAATGTTCTCCACAGTGACTGCATCAATTTACATTCCCAACAATAGTGGAAGAGGTTTCCTTATCTCCGCACCCTTTCCAGCATTTGTTGTTTGTAGATTTTCTGATGATGCCCATTCTAACAGGTGTGAGGTGATACACCATGGATTAGTCTATTTCGTTGAGCAAAGAGTAGGTCTTGTCTATTACATATTTGGCTTATGGAACGGTATGTGTGCTCATTTCAATCTCTGGTTTTATACAGCACCCCAACTCAACTTTCCCGTTAAGCAAGCATAAGTTTTTATCTAAATGTGAGACTCTGTTCGGTTTTGTAATTCAGTTTATGTGTAGCCAAGTTTACACTCCCTTTATTTGTGATATCTTATGATAATTATGTTTCTCTGTGTGACATATTTCTCTTAGAATCATCATACTTAAATCCACTCAATTTGCTGCTACAGGCCTGATGACATTGATTTCATTGCTGAGTGATATTCCGTTGTACGTAAGTAGGACAACTCCTTTATCCATTTTTTTCTTTCTGGGATATTTAATTTGTACTGGACTCAAGGTTCTTGTAAACACAGCAGCCCTGGATATTGTGTTGGCTGTGTCTTGTTGATTTTAATTTTCCTAAGCTATAGGGCCAAAAGTGGAAGTGCCCTAGGCTCTGTAGCTTTGTTTTTTAGATGTTTCAGCATACACCATAAACATCACCAGAGTGTCTGTTGGCAATTTACATCCCGTCCATCAGCATAACAAGGCTCCCTGTTCTCCATGGCCTGTCCTGTGTTTCTGGGTTTTACACTTTTTTCAGATGACTCTTTTGATGAATGGGAAATGAGAGTTCATTGTAGTGCGGATTTCCATTGCTCGAATTCTTGGTTGGCCACAAAGGGCATATGCGTTTTTTCCTGAATATATTCAGGAAAAAATGTATACGCACTTTTTGTCCAAGTGCATCACTGTCAAAGATCTGCCGCTTTTCACATGCTTTAAATGCAATTCCAATCTACCTCCTGAAATATGATTCCTGCAATTCTGCCTCGTTTTCAAGTCCTCTGTGCAGACTTACTTCAATATATTTTTGCCAATAGCTGTCATTTATAACTCTGCTGGTTTGTGAATTACAGTGCCTGTGATTTCCTTTCTTAACTCGTTTCCTTGAAAGCTGGCCACAGAACCGCAGGTTTGCTTCAGGCCGTAATCAGGGTCCTGCACGGCACTCTGAGCCTTTGGTTAATTCCTCTTCCTGGTGGGAAATTAGAGTTAAATGTGCCCCTCCAGACACCTGCCTCACTCCCAGCCCCTTGGTGATGTGTGTCCTCTGGTTTGAGGCCACATGTGCTGGGTTCCTCACCTTTCGCAGATGTGGCCCCACTGGTGTGCGGACACTCCTGCCTGGTTCCCATCCCCTTGGTGATGTGAGCCCTCCAGTGAGAGTCTGATCCTGGTTGGGCTCCTCACACTTCTGTGAGGTGGGCCCTCTTCTCTGAGGTCACTCCTGCCTGGCTGACACACCCCGCCTTGGCGACGTCGGCCCTCTGGTGGCAGTTGGAGCCCGCTGGGAGCCTCCTCCCCTCAGTGATGAGGCCCTCTGGCATCAGGCCCTAACTGCTGATTACCCACATTTTCTGATACGTGCTAAGTGGTGTGAGGGCACTCCTGCCAGGTTCCCATCCCCATGTGCCTTCTGCTCTATGGTCCCAACACCTGTGTTGTTCACAGTTTCAGGATGTTGGCTCTCTGGTGTTAGTTCACTCAGGCCTAGATCCCATAGACTCTGTGCTCTGAGCCGCCTGCTGGGAGGTTCCTACTGCTGGAATCCTTACCATTTTTATTCTTTGGGTCCTGTGTTTTCATGCTCCTCCTTCCTGACTCACTCCCAGCCCCTTTGTGATGTGGGTCCTCTGGTTTGAGGCCACATGTGCCGGTTTCCTCACCTTTATTGATGTGGCCCCACTGGTGTGAGGACACTCCTGCCTGGTTCCCATCCCCTTGGTGATGGGGGCCCTCTGGTGAGAGTCTGATCCTGGCTGGATTCCTCACCCTTCTGGGAGGTGGGCCCTCTGCTGTGAGGTCACTCCTGCCTGGCTGGCACACATCACCTTGGCGATGTGGGTCCTCAGTTGGGAGTTGGTGCCTGCTGGGAGTCTCCTCCCCTCGGTAATGAGGGCCCTCTGGCGTCAGGCCCTAACTCATGGGCTCCCAAAATTTTCTGATATGTGCCCTGTCGTGCGAGTACACTCCTGCCACGTTCCCATCCCCATGGGGATGTGGGCCTTCTGCTCTGAGGTCCCACCAGCTGGATTGCTCACAGTGTCATGATGTGAGCCCTCTGCTGTGAGTTCACTGTGGCCTGGATCACATAGGCTCCGTACTCTGGGCCACCTGCTGGGGGGTTCCTACTGCTGGATTCCTCACATTTTTTATTCTGTGGGCCCTGTGTTGTTAGGCTACTCCTGCCTGCCTCACTCGGAGCACCTTGGAAATGTGGGTCCTCTGGTTTAGGCCACATGTGCTGGGTTCGTCACCTTTCTATAATGTGGCCACACTGGTGTGAGGACACTCCTGCCTTGTTCCGGTCCCCTTGGTGATGTGGGCTCTCTGGTGAGAGTCTTATCCTGGCTGGTTTCCTCACCCTTCTGTGAGGTAGGCCCTCTGCTGTGAGGTCACTCCTGCCTGACTGGCACACGTCACCTTGGCGACGTGGGCCCTCAGTTGGGAGTTGGTGCCTGCTGGGAGTCTCCTCCCCTCGGTAATGAGGGCCCTCTGGCGTCAGGCTCTAACTCCTGGGCTCCCAAAATTTTCTGATGTGCGCCCTGTGGTGTGAGTACACTCCTGCCAGGTTTCCAACCCCATGGGAATATGGGCCTTCTGCTCTGAGGTCCCAAAGGTGGGTGGCTCAGTTTCATGATGAGGGCCCTCTGGTGTGAGTTCACTCCGGCCTGGATCCCATAGCCTCGCTGCTCCTGGCCGCCTGCGGGGAGGTTCCAACTGCGGGATTCCTCACCTTTTCTCTTCTATGGGCCCTCTGTTTGGAGACTCCTCCTGCCTGACTCACTCCCAGCCCCTTGGTGATGTGTGTCCTCTGATTTGAGGCCATGTGTGCTGGGTCCCTCACCTTTCGATGATGTGGCCCCGCTGGTGTGAGGACACTCCTGCCTGGTTTCTATCCCCTTGGTGATGTGGGCCCTCTGGTGAGAGTCTGATCCTGGCTGGGTTCCTCACCCTTCTGTGAGGTGGGCCCTCTGCTGTGAGGTCACTACTGACTGGCTGGCACACCCCGCCTTGGCGACATCGGCCCTCTTGTGGCAGTTGGAGCCTGCTGGGAGCCACCTCCCCTCGGTGATGAGGGCTCTCTAGCGTCAGGCCGTAACTGCTGGGTACCCACTTTTTCTGATACGTGCTAAGTGGTGCGAGGACACTCTTGCCATGTTCCCAACCCCATGGGGATGTGGGCCTTCTGCTGTGAGGTCCCAATGGCTGGGTTGCTCACAGTTTCATGATATGGGCCCTCTGCTGTGAGTTCACTGCAGCCTGGATCGCATAGACTCGGTGCTCTGGGCCGCCTGCTGGGAGGTTCCCACTGCAGGATTCCTCAGCTTTTTTATTCTATGGGCCCTGTGTTGTGAGGCTACTCCTGCATGCCTCACTCCGAGCCCCTTGGAGATGTGGGTCTTCTGGTTTAGGCCACATGTGCTGGGTTCCTCACCTTTCTATGATGTGGTCACCCTGGTGTGAAGACAGTCCTGCCTGGTTCTGATCCTCTTGGTGATGTGGGCCCTCTGGTGAGAGTCTAATCCTCTTTGGGTTCCTCACACTTTTTTGAGGTTGGCCCTCTGCTCTGAGGTCACTCCTGCCTGGCTGGCACACCCCGCATTGGCGACGTTGGCCCTCTTGTAGCAGTTGGAGCCTGCTGGGAGCCTCCTCTCCTCGGTGATGAGGGCCCTCTGGCATCAGGCCCTAACTGCTGGGCTCCCCACATTTTCTGATGTGTGCCCACTGGTGCGATGACACTCCTGCTTGGTTCGCTTCCCCATGGGGATGTGGGCCTTGTGCTCTGAGGTCACAATGGCTAGGTTGCTCACAGTTTCATGATGAGGGCCCTCTGTTGTGAGTTCATCATTGCCTGGATCCCATAGCCTCGGTGCTCTGGGCCACCTGCTGGGATGTTCCAACTGCTGGATTCCTCACCTTTTTTATACAATGGGCCACGTGTTTTGAGGTTCATCCTGCCTGCCTCGCTCCGAGACCCATGGAGATGTGGGTCCTCTGGTTTGAGGCCACATGTGCTGGGTACCTCAACTTGCAATGATGTGGCCCCACGGGTGTGAAGACACTCCTGCCTGGTTCCCAGCCCCTTGCTGATGTGGGCCCTCTGGTGAGAGTCTGATAATGGCTGGGTCCCTTACCCTTCTGTGAGGTGGGCCCTCTGATGTGAGGTCACTCCTGCCTGGCTGGCTCACGTCACCTTGGCGATGTGGGCCCTCTGTTGGCCACTGAAGCATGCTGGGAGCCCCCTACCCTCTTTAAGGAGGGCCTTGGAAAAAACGCATATGCACTTTTTGAACAAGTGCATCATTGTCGAGGTTCTGCCTCTTCTCCTATGCTTTCAGTGCATTTCCCGTCTACCTCCTGAAATCGTTTTCCTGGAATTCTGCCCCGCTTTCAAGTCCTCTTCGCAGCCTTCCTTCAATATATTTTTGGACGATAGCTGTCATTTATAACTCTGCAGGTTTGTGAATTACAGTGCCCCTGAGCTCCTTTGTTCAACTCGCTATCTTGTGAGCTGCCTGCACACCCGCAGTATTGCTTCAGGCCCTAATCTGGTTCCGGCACGGCATTCTGAGCCTTTGGTTAATTCCACTTCCTGGTGAGAAATGAGCATTAAATTGCCCGTGCAGACACCTACAGCTAGTCTCTCATTAGTTCTCCCTATTCCTGTTCATCTTGCGCAGAAATTGCAAACTGTGACAAGCAGGAGGTTAAAGGCACTGACTCTCCAAGTGGGGAGAGTGTTAGTTAAGCGTCTGGAATGGTGAACCCGAGTATAAAGGGAAGAAAACTGAGATGCATTTGAAAACGTTTCCCAATCACATGGTGGACCATACTCTGGGTTTCCCATACATGATGTAGCGGAAGGAAGAAACCCTTAAACCTGGAGAGTTGGGACCCTTGGAATGGGTACCATGCAGTATGACTTCAAAGGGTCTGCAATTGCTCACCGAACCTCAACAATGCTATCAGGGCGAAGTGTCCGGCCTTATGTCTCCCCAGCACTGGGTGTACATGTGGTAAATCCAGGTTGCATCAGAAGCCCTGAGTGAATTATTTAAGAATTGCTCTCTATTTCACTGTCATTGTGTTTTGTTTTTGAAATTTATTTTGATAATATGATTTATCGGATTTTCACTGTTGCCTTTAGGCCACTGAACACACGCTGGATTCTCTTTCGGACACATATAAATCCATGGGTTTTAAGATTCTTGCTAGGCAGGTATATTTCTAGGCGTTGAATATGGGGTGTTGAGCCCATTTCGTTGAGCAAGCAGTAGGTCTTGTCTATTACATATTTGGCTTATGGAACTGTATCAGTGCGAATTTCAATCTCTGTTTTTATGCAGCACCCGAACTCACCTTTCCCAAAAAGCAAGCATAAGTTGGTTTTCTAAATTTGAGACACTGTTCTGTTTTGTAATTCAGTTCATGTGTAGCCAAGATTACATTCCGTGTATTAGTGATACCTTATGATGTTTCTTTTTCTGTGTGACCTATTGCACGTAGAATCATCGTACCTGAATCCACTCATTATGCCGCTACGGGCCTGATGACATAGATTTCATTGCTGAGTGATATTCCATTGTACGTAAGAACCACAATTTCTTTATCCATTTTTCGCCCTCTGGGATATTTAACTTGTACCGTAGACGAGGTTCTTGTAAACAGAGCCGTTCCAAACTTTGGGGTGCCTGTGTGGTTTTGATTTTAATTTCCCTAAGCTATAGGACCATAAGTGGAAGTGCCATAGGCTGTGTTGCTTTGTTTCTTATGTGTTTCAGGAAATACCATACACTTCTCCAGAGTGGCTGTTGGCAATTCACATCCCGCCCATCAGGATAACAATGCTCCCTCTTCTCCATGGCCTGTCCTGCCTTTCTGGATTTTACACTTTTTTCAGATGGCCCTTTTGACCGGGGGGCAGAGAGACTTCATTGTAGTGCAGATTTCTTTACACGCTTGCTTGGTTGGCCAAAAAGGGCGTATGCGTTTTTTCCTGATTATATTCAGGAAAAAACGCATACACCCTTTTTGGCCAAGTGCATCATTGTCGCCGTTCTCCGTCTTTTCCTAGGCGTTAAGTGCAATTCCAGTCTACCCCCGAAATCGTTTTCCTGAATTTCTGCCCAAATTCTAAGTCCTCTTCGCAGACATACTTCAATATATTTTGGACGATAGCTGTCATTTATAACTCTGCAGGTTTGTGAATTACAGTGTCCCTGAGCTGCTTTCTTCAACACGCTTTCCTGTGAGTTGGCCGCAAAACCACAGGATTGCTTCAGGCCCTAATCTGGTTCCGGCAGGGCATGCTGGGCCTTTGGTTATTTCCTCTTCCTGGTGGGAAATGAGCGTTCCATTTGCCCGTGCAGACACCTACAGCTAGTCTCTCATTGGTTCTCCCTATTCCTGTTCATCTTGCGCAGAAATTGCAAACTGTGACCAACAGGAGGTTAAAGGCACCTACTCTCCAAGTGGTGAGAGTGTTAGTAAAGGGTCTGGAATGGTGAACCCAAGTAAAATGGTACAAAAACTGAGATGCATTTGAAAACGTTTGTCGGTCACACGGTGCACCATACTGTGGGTTTCCCATGCATGTTTTAGCTGAAGGAAGAATCCATTAAACATGGAGAGTTGGGACTCATGGAATGGGTACCATGCAGTATGACTTCAAAGGGTCTGCATTTGCTCATTGAACCTCACCAATGCTATCAGCCCGAAGTGCCCAACCTTATGTCTCACTCAGCTCTGGGTGTAGATGTGGTAAATCCAGGTTGCATCACAAGCCCTGAATGAACTATTTAAGAATTGGTCTCTATTTCACTGTCCTTGGGTTTTGTTTGAGTAATTCATTTTGATAATGGGATTTATCGGATTTTCTCTGCTGCCTTCATGCAGCTGTACACACGCTTGATTCTCTTATGGAGACATATAAATCCATGGGTTTGAAGATTCTTACTAGTCAGGTGTATTCCTAGGCGTTGAATATGGGGTGTTTAGTCCATTTCGTTGAGCAAGGGGTAGGACTTGACTATTACATATTTGACTTATGGAAAGGTATCATTGTTAATTTCTATCTCTGGTTTTATGCAGCACCCCAACTCACCTTTCCCCTTAATCAAGCATAAGTTGGTTTTCTAAATTTGAGACCCTGTTCTGTTTTGTAATTCAGTTCATGTGTAGCCAAGATTACATTCCGTGTATTAGAGATATCTTATGATGTTTCATTTTCTGTGTGACTTATTTCACTTAGAATCATCGTACATGAATCCACTCATTATGCCGCGACGGGCCTGATGACATAGATTTCATTGCTGAGTGATATTCCATTGTACGTACGTACCACAACTTCTTTATCCATTTTTCACATTCTGGGATATTTAACTTGTACCGTAGACGAGGTTCTTGTAAACAGAGCCGTCCGACACTTTGGGGTGGCTGTGTGTTTTTGATTTTAATTTCCCTAAGCTATAGGACCATAAGTGGAAGTGCCGTAGGCTCCGTTGCTTTGTTTTTTCGGTGTTCCAGGAAACACCATACACTTCTCCAGAGTGGCTGTTGGCAATTTACATCCCGCCCATCAGCATAACAAGGCTCCCTGTTCTCCATGGCCTGTGCTGCCTTTCTGGATTTTACATTTTTTCAGATGGCCCTTTTGACCGGGGGGCAGTGAGACTTCATTGTAGTGCAGATTTCTTTAACATGCTTGCTTGGTTGGCCAAAAAGGGCGTATGCGTTTTTTCATGAATATATTCAGGAGAAAACTCATACGCCCGTTTTGGCCAAGAGCATCATTGTCGACATTCTGCCTCTTTTCCTGTGCTTTAAATGCAATTCCCGTCTACCCCCTGAAATCGTTTTCCTGCAATTCTGCCCCGCTTACAAGTCGTCTTCGCAGCCTTCCTTCAATATATTTTTGGACGATAGCTGTCATTTATAGCTCTGCAGGTTTGTGAGTTACAGGGCCCCTGAGCTCCTTTCTTCAACTCGCTATCTTGTGAGCTGGCCGCAAACCCGCAGCATTGCTTCAGGCCTTAATCTGGTTCCGGCACGGCATGCTGAGCCTTTGGTTAATTCCTCTTCCTGGTGGGAAATGAGCGTTAAATTTGCCCGTGCAGACACCTAGAGCTAGTCTCTCATTGGTTCTCCCTATTCCTTTTCATCTTGCGCAGAAATTGCAAACTGTGCCCAACAGGAGGTTAAAGGCACTGACTCTCCAAGTGGGGAGAGTGTTCGTAAAGGGTCTGGAATGCTGAACCCGAGTAAAAGGGGACGAAAACTGAGATGCATTTGAAAACGTTTGCCAGTCACACGGTGCACCATACTGTGGGTTTCCCATGCATGTTTTAGCTGAAGGAAGAATCCCTTAAACTTGGAGAGTTGGGACCCATGGAATGGGTACCATGCTGTATGACTTCAAAGGGTCTGCATTTGCTCATCGAACCTCACCAATGCTATCAGCCCGAAGTGCCCAACCTTATGTCTCACTCAGCTCTGGGTGTAGATGTGGTAAATCCAGGTTGCATCACAAGCCCTGAATGAATTATTTAAGAATTGCTCTCTATTTCACTGTCCTTGGGTTTTGTTTGAGTAATTCATTTTGATAATGGGATTTATCGGATTTTCTCTGCTGCATTCATACCGCTGTACACACGCTTCATTCTCTTACGGAGACATATAAATCCATGGGTTTGAAGATTCTTACTAGTCAGGTGTATTCCTAGGCGTTGAATATGGGGTGTTTAGTCCATTTCGTTGAGGAAGGGGGAGGTCTTGACTATTACATATTTGGCTTATGGAAAGGTATCTGTGCTAATTTCTATCTCTGGTTTTATGCAGCACCCCAACTCACCTTTCTCCTTAAGCAAGCATAAGTTGGTTTTCTAAATTTGAGACCCTGTTCTGTTTTGTAATTCAGTTCATGTGTAGCAAAGTTTACATTCCGTGTAGTAGTGATATCTTATGATGTTTCATTTTCTGTGTGACTTATTTCACTTAGAATCATCGTACCTGAATCCACTCATTATGCCGCGACGGGCCTGATGACATAGATTTCATTGCTGAGTGATATTCCATTGTACGTACGTACCACAACTTCTTTATCCATTTTTCACATTCTGGGATATTTAACTTGTACCGTAGACGAGGTTCTTGTAAACAGAGCCGCCCGACACTTTGGGGTGGCTGTGTGTTTTTGATTTTAATTTCCCTAAGCTATAGGACCATAAGTGGAAGTGCCGTAGGCTCCGTAGCTTTGTTTTTTCGGTGTTCCGGGAAACACCATACACTTTTCCAGAGTGGCTGATGGCAATTCACATCCCACCAATCAGCATAACAAGGCTCCCTGTTCTCCATGGCCTGTGCTGCCTTTCTGGATTTTACACTTTTTTCAGATGGCCCTTTTGACCGGGGGGCAGTGAGACTTCATTGTAGTGAAGATTTCTTGAACATGCTTGCTTGGTTGGCCAAAAAGGGCGTATGCGTTTTTTCCTGAATATATTCAGGAAAAAACGCATACGCCCTTTTTGGCCAAGAGCATCATTGTGGACGTTCTGTCTCTTTTCCTATGCTTTAAATGCAATTCCAGTCTACCCCCTGAAATCGTTTTCCTGCAAATCTCTCCCGCTTACAAGTCGTCTTCGCAGCCTTCCTTCAATATATTTTTGGACGATAGCTGTCATTTATAACTCTGCAGGTTTGTGAGTTACAGTGCCCCTGAGCTCATTTCTTCAACTCGCTATCTTGTGAGCTGGCCGCAAACCCACAGGATTGCCTCAGGCCCTAATCTGGTTCCGGCACGGCATGCTGAGCCTTTGGTTAATTCCTCTTCCTGGTGGGAAATGAGCGTTAAATTTGCCCGTGCAGACACCTAGAGCTAGTCTGTCATTCGTTCTCCCTATTCCTTTTCATCTTGCGCAGAAATTGCAAACTGTGCCCAACAGGAGGTTAAGGGCACTGACTCTTCAAGTGGGGAGAGTGTTCGTAAAGGGTCTGGAATGGTGAACCCGAGTAAAAGGGGACGAAAACTGAGATGCATTTGAAAACGATTGCCAGTCACACGGTGCACCATACTGTGGGTTTCCCATGCATGTTTTAGCTGAAGGAAGAATCCCTTAAACTTGGAGAGTTGGGACCCATGGAATGGGTACCATGCTGTATGACTTCAAAGGGTCTGCATTTGCTCATCGAACCTCACCAATGCTATCAGCCCGAAGTGCCCAACCTTATGTCTCACTCAGCTCTGGGTGTAGATGTGGTAAATCCAGGTTGCATCACAAGCCCTGAATGAATTATTTAAGAATTGCTCTCTATTTCACTGTCCTTGGGTTTTGTTTGTGTAATTCATTTTGATAATGGGATTTATCGGATTTTCTCTGCTGCATTCATGCCGCTGTACACACGCTTCATTCTCTTACGGAGACATATAAATCCATGGGTTTGAAGATTCTTACTAGTCAGGTGTATTCCTAGGCGTTGAATATGGGGTGTTTAGTCCATTTCGTTGAGCAAGGGGTAGGTCTTGACTATTACATATTTGGCTTATGGAAAGGTATCTGTGCTAATTTCTATCTCTGGTTTTATGCAGTACCCCAACTCACCTTTCCCCTTAAGCAATCATAAGTTGGTTTTCTTAATTTGAGACCCTGTTCTGTTTTGTAATTCAGTTCATGTGTAGCCAAGTTTTCATTCCGTGTATTAGTGATATCTTATGATGTTTCATTTCCTGTGTGACTTATTTCACTTAGAATCATCGAACCTGAATCCACTCATTATGCCGCGACGGGCCTGATGACATAGATTTCATTGCTGTGTGATATTCCACTGTACATACGTTCCACAACTTCTTTATCCATTTTTCACATTCTGGGATATTTAACTTGTACCGTAGACGAGGTTCTTGTAAACAGAGCCGCCCGAGAATTTTGGGTGTGTGTGTGTTTGATTTATAATTTTCCTAAGCTATAGGACCATAAGGGGAAGTGCTGTAGGCTCCGTTGCTTTGTTTTTTAGATGTTCCGGGAAACACCATACACTTCTCCAGAGTGGCAGTTCGCAATTTACATCCTGCCCATCAGCATAAGAAGGCTCGCTGTTCTCCATGGCCTGTGCTGCCTTTCTGGATTTTACACTTTTTTCAGATGGCCCTTTTGACCGGGGGGCAGTGAGACTTCATTGTAGTGCAGATTTCTTTAACATGCTTGCTTGGTTGGCCAAAAAGGGCGTATGCGTTTTTTCCTGAATATATTCAGGAAAAAACGCATACGCCCTTTTTGGCCAAGAGCATCATTGTCGACGTTCTGCCTCTTTTCCTATGCTTTAAATGCAATTCCCGTCTACCCCCTGAAATCATTTTCCTGCAATTCTGCCCCACTTTCAAGTCGTCTTCGCAGTCTTCCTTCAATATATTTTTGGACGATAGCTGTCATTTATAACTCTGCAGGTTTGTGAGTTACAGTGCCCCTGAGCTTATTTCTTCAACTCGCTATCTTGTGAGCTGGCCGCAAACCCACAGGATTGCCTCAGGCCCTAATCTGGTTCCGGCACGGCATGCTGAGCCTTTGGTTAATTCCTCTTCCTGGTGCGAAATTAGCATTAAATTTGCCCGTGCAGACACCTACAACTAGTGTCTCATTGGTTCTCCCTATTCCTGTTCATCTTGCGCAGAAATTGCAACTGTGCCAAACAGGAGGTTAAAAGTACAGACTCTCCAAGGGGGAGAGTGTTATTAAAGGGTCTGGAATGGTGTACCCAAGTAAAACGAGACGAAACCTGAGATGCATTTGAAAACGTTTCCCCGTCACATGGTGCACCATAATGTGGGTTTCCCATGCATATTTTAGCTGAAGGAAGAATCCCTTAAACCTGGCAGTTGGGACCCATGGAATGGCTACCATGCAGTATGACTTCAAAGGGTCTGCATTTGCTTATCGAACCTCAACAATGCTATCAGCCGAAAGTGTCAAACCTTATGTCTCACTCAGCTCTGGGTGTATATGTGGTAAATCCAGGTTGCATCACAAGCCCTGAATGAATTATTTAAGAATTGCTCTCTATTTCACTGTCCTTGGGTTTTGTTTTTGTAATTCATTTTGACACTGGGATTTATCGGATTTTCTCTGCTGCATTCATGCCGCTGTACACACGCTTCATTCTCTTACGGAGGCATATGAATCCATGGGTTTGAAGATTCTTACTAGTCAGGTGTATTCCTAGGTGTTGAATATGTGGTGTTTAGTCCATTTCGTTGAGCAAGTGGTGGGTCTTGACTATGACATATTTGGCTTATGGAAAGTTATCTGTGCTAATTTCTATCTCTGGTTTTATGCAGCACGCCAACTCACCTTTCCCCTTAAGCAAGCATAAGTTGGTTTTCTAAATTTGAGACCCTGTTCTGTTTTGTAATTCAGTTCATGTGTAGCCAAGTTTACATTCCGTGTATTAGTGATATCTTATGGTGTTTCATTTTCTGTGTGACTTATTTCACTTAGAATCATCGTACCTGAATCCACTCATTATGCCGTGACGGGCCTGATGACATAGATTTCATTGCTGAGTGATATTCCATTGTACGTATATACCACAATTTCTTTATCCATTTTTCACATTCTGGGATATTTACCTTGTACTGTAGACGAGGTTCTTGTAAATAGAGCCGTCCGACACTTTGGGGTGGCTGTGTGTTTTTCATTTTAATGTCCCTAAACTGTAGGACCATAAGTGGAAATGCCGTAGGCTCCGTTGCTTTGTTTTTTAGGTGTTCCGGAAAACACCATACACTTCTCCAGAGTGGCTGTTGGCAATTTACATCCCGCCCATCAGCATAACAAGGCTCCCTGTTCTCCATTGCCTGTGCTGCCTTTCTGGACTTTACACTTTTTTCATATGGCCCTTTTGCCCGGGGAGCAATGAGACTTCATTGTAGTGCAGATTTCTTTAACATGCTTGCTTGGTTGGCCAAAAAGGGCGTATGCGTTTTTTCTTGAATATATTCAGGAAAAAACGCATACGCCCTTTTTGGCCAAGAGCATCATTGTTGACGTTCTGCCTCTTTTCCTATGCTTTAAATGCAATTCCCGTCTACCCCCTGAAATCGTTTTCCTGCAAATCTGTCCCGCTTACAAGTCGTCTTTGCAGACCTCCTTCAATATATTTTTGGACGATAGCTGTCATTTATTACTCTGCAGGTTTGTGAGTTACAGTGCCCCTGAGTTCCTTTCTTCAACTCGCTATCTTGTGAGCTGGCTGCAAACCCGCACGATTGTCAGGCCCTAATCTGTTTCAGGCACGGCATGTTGAGCCTTTGGTTAATTCCTCTTCCTGGTGCGAAATGAGCATTAAATTTGCCCGTGCAGACACCTACAGCTAGTCTCTCATTGGTTCTCCCTATTCCTGTTCATCTTGCGCAGAAATTGCAAACTGTGCCCAACAGGAGGTTAAAGGCACCTACTCTCCAAGTGGTGAGAGTGTTAGTAAAGGGTCTGGAATGGTGAACCCAAGTAAAAGGGGACGAAAACTGAGATGCATTTGAAAACGTTTGTCGGTCACACGGTGCACCATACTGTGGGTTTCCCATGCATGTTTTAGCTGAAGGAAGAATCCCTTAAACTTGGAGAGTTGGGACCCATGGAATGGGTACCATGCTGTATGACTTCAAAGGGTCTGCATTTGCTCATCGAACCTCACCAATGCTAACAGCCCGAAGTGCCCAACCTTATGTCTCACTCAGCTCTGGGTGTAGATGTGGTAAATCCAGGTTGCATCACAAGCCCTGAGTGAATTATTTAAGAATTGCTCTCTATTTCACTGTCCTTGGGTTTTGTTTGTGTAATTCATTTTGATAATGGGATTTATCGGATTTCCTCTGCTGCATTCATGCCGCTGTACACACGCTTCATTCTCTTATGGAGACATATAAATCCATGGGTTTGAAGATTCTTACTAGTCAGGTGTATTCCTAGGCGTTGAATATGGGGTGTTTAGTCCATTTCGTTGAGCAAGGGGTAGGTCTTGACTATTACATATTTGGCTTATGGAAAGTTATCTGTGCTAATTTCTATCTCTGGTTTTATGCAGCACCCCAACTCACCTTTCCCCTTAAGCAAGCATAAGTTGGTTTTCTAAATTTGAGACCCTGTTCTGTTTTGTAATTCAGTTCATGTGTAGCCAAGTTTACATTCCGTGTAGTAGTGATATCTTATGATGTTTCATTTTCTGTGTGACTTATTTCACTTAGAATCATCGTACCTGAATCCACTCATTATGCCGCGACGGGCCTGATGACATAGATTTCATTGCTGAGTGATATTCCATTGTACGTATGTACCACAACTTCTTTATCCATTTTTCACTTTCTGGGATATTTAACTTGTACAGTAGATGAGGTTCTTGTAAACAGAGCCGTCTGAAACTTGTGGGTGGCTGTGTGTTTTTGATTTCAATTTCCCTAAGCTATAGGACCATAAGTGGAAGTGCCGTAGGCTCCGTAGCTTTGTTTTTTCGGTGTTCCGGGAAACACCATACACTTCTCCAGAGTGGCTGTTGGCAATTTACATCCCGCCCATCAGCATAACAAGGCTCCCTGTTCTCCATGGCCTGTGCTGCCTTTCTGGATTTTACACTTTTTTCAGATGGCCCTTTTGACCGGGGGGCAGTGAGACTTCATTGTAGTGCAGATTTCTTTAACATGCTTGCTTGGTTGGCCAAAAAGGGCGTATGCGTTTTTTCCTGAATATATTCAGGAAAAAACGCATACGCCCTTTTTGGCCAAGAGCATCATTGTCGAAGTTCTGCCTCTTTTCCTATGCTTTAAATGCAATTCCCGTCTACCCCCTGAAATCGTTTTCCTGCAAATCTGTCCCGATTACAAGTCGTCTTCGCAGCCTTCCTTCAATATATTTTTGGACGATAGCTGTCATTTATAACTCTGCAGGTTTGTGAGTTACAGTGCCCCTGAGCTCCTTTCTTCAACTCGCTATCTTGTGAGCTGGCTGCAAACCCGCACGATTGTCAGGCCCTAATCTGGTTCAGGCACGGCATGTTGAGCCTTTGGTTAATTACTCTTCCTGGTGCGAAATGAGCATTAAATTTGCCCGTGCAGACACCTACAGCTAGTCTCTCATTGGTTCTCCTTATTCCTGTTCATCTTGCGCAGAAATTGCAAACTGTGCCAAACAGGAGGTTAAAAGTACAGACTCTCCAAGGGGGAGAGTGTTATTAAAGGGTCTGGAATGGTGTACCCAAGTAAAACGAGACGAAAACTGAGATGCATTTGAAAACGTTTCCCCGTCACATGGTGCACCATAATGTGGGTTTCCCATGCATATTTTAGCTGAAGGAAGAATCCCTTAAACCTGGCAGTTGGGACCCATGGAATGGCTACCATGCAGTATGACTACAAAGGGTCTGCATTTGCTTATCGAACCTCACCAATGCTATCAGCCCTAAGTGTCCAACCTTATGTCTCACTCAGCTCTGGGTGTATATGTGGTAAATCCAGGTTGCATCACAAGCCCTGAATGAATTATTTAAGAATTGCTCTCTATTTCACTGTCCTTGGGTTTTGTTTTTGTAATTCATTTTGACAATGGGATTTATCGGATTTTCTCTGCTGCATTCATGCCGCTGTACACACGCTTCATTCTCTTACGGAGGCATATGAATCCATGGGTTTGAAGATTCTTACTAGTCAGGTGTATTCCTAGGTGTTGAATATGTGGTGTTTAGTCCATTTCGTTGAGCAAGTGGTGGGTCTTGACTATGACATATTTGGCTTATGGAAAGTTATCTGTGCTAATTTCTATCTCTGGTTTTATGCAGCACGCCAACTCACCTTTCCCCTTAAGCAAGCATAAGTTGGTTTTCTAAATTTGAGACCCTGTTCTGTTTTGTAATTCAGTTCATGTGTAGCCAAGTTTACATTCCGTGTATTAGTGATATCTTATGATGTTTCATTTTCTGTGTGACTTATTTCACTTAGAATCATCGTACCTGAATCCACTCATTATGCCGCGACGGGCCTGATGACATAGATTTCATTGCTGAGTGATATTCCATTGTACGTATATACCACAACTTCTTTATCCATTTTTCACATTCTGGGATATTTACCTTGTACTGTAGACGAGGTTCTTGTAAATAGAGCCGTCCGACACTTTGGGGTGGCTGTGTGTTTTTCATTTTAATGTCCCTAAACTGTAGGACCATAAGTGGAAATGCCGTAGGCTCCGTTGCTTTGTTTTTTAGGTGTTCCGGAAAACACCATACACTTCTCCAGAGTGGCTGTTGGCAATTTACATCCCGCCCATCAGCATAACAAGGCTCCCTGTTCTCCATTGCCTGTGCTGCCTTTCTGAACTTTACACTTTTTTCATATGGCCCTTTTGCCCGGGGAGCAATGAGACTTCATTGTAGTGCAGATTTCTTTAACATGCTTGCTTGGTTGGCCAAAAAGGGCATATGCGTTTTTTCCTGAATATATGCAGGAAAAAACGCATACGCCCTTTTTGGCCAAGAGCATCATTGTTGACGTTCTGCCTCTTTTCCTATGCTTTAAATGCAATTCCCGTCTACCCCCTGAAATCGTTTTCCTGCAAATCTGTCCCGCTTACAAGTCGTCTTTGCAGACCTCCTTCAATATATTTTTGGACGATAGCTGTCATTTATTACTCTGCAGGTTTGTGAGTTACAGTGCCCCTGAGCTCCTTTCTTCAACTCGCTATCTTGTGAGCTGGCTGCAAACCCGCACGATTGTCAGGCCCTAATCTGTTTCAGGCACGGCATGTTGAGCCTTTGGTTAATTCCTCTTCCTGGTGCGAAATGAGCATTAAATTTGCCCGTGCAGACACCTACAGCTAGTCTCTCATTCGTTCTCCCTATTCCTGTTCATCTTGCGCAGAAATTGCAAACTGTGCCCAACAGGAGGTTAAAGGCACCTACTCTCCAAGTGGTGAGAGTGTTAGTAAAGGGTCTGGAATGGTGAACCCAAGTAAAAGGGGACGAAAACTGAGATGCATTTGAAAACGTTTGTCGGTCACACGGTGCACCATACTGTGGGTTTCCCATGCATGTTTTAGCTGAAGGAAGAATCCCTTAAACTTGGAGAGTTGGGACCCATGGAATGGGTACCATGCTGTATGACTTCAAAGGGTCTGCATTTGCTCATCGAACCTCACCAATGCTATCAGCCCGAAGTGCCCAACCTTATGTCTCACTCAGCTCTGGGTGTAGATGTGGTAAATCCAGGTTGCATCACAAGCCCTGAATGAAGTATTTAAGAATTGCTCTCTATTTCACTGTCCTTGGGTTTTGTTTGTGTAATTCATTTTGATAATGCGATTTATCGGATTTTCTCTGCTGCGTTCATGCCGCTGTACACACGCTTCATTCTCTTACGGAGACATATAAATCCATGGGTTTGAAGATTCTTACTAGTCAGGTGTATTACTAGGCGTTGAATATGGGGTGTTTAGTCCATTTCGTTGAGCAAGGGGTAGGTCTGGGCTATTACATATTTGGCTTATGGAAAGGTATCTGTGCTAATTTCTATCTCTGGTTTTATGCAGCACCCCAACTCACCTTTCCCCTTAAGCAAGCATAAGTTTGTTATCTAAATTTGAATCCCTGTTCTGTTTTATAATTCAGTTCATGTGTAGCAAAGTTTACATTCCGTGTATTAGTGATATCTTATGATGTTTCATTTTCTGTGTGACTTATTTCCCTTAGAATCATCGTACCTGAATCCACTCATTATGCCGCGATGGGCCTGATGACATAGCTTTCATTGCTGAGTGATATTCCATTGTACGTACGTACCACAACTTCTTTATCCATTTTTCACATTCTGGGATATTTAACTTGTACCGTAGACGAGGTTCTTGTAAACAGAGCCGTCCGACACTTTGGGGTGGCTGTGTGTTTTTGATTTTAATTTCCCTAAGCTATAGGACCATAAGTGGAAGTGCCGTAGGCTCCGTAGCTTTGTTTTTCAGGGGTTTCAGGAAACACCATACACTTCTCCAGAGTGGCTTTTGGCAATTTACATCCCGTCCATCAGCATAACAAGGCTCCCTGTTCTCCATGGCCTGTGCTGCCTTTCTGGATTTTACACTTTTTTCAGATGGCCCTTTTGACCGGGGGGCAGTGAGACATCTTTGTAGTGCAGATTTCTTTAACATGCTTGCTTGGTTGGCCAAAAAGGGCGTATGCGTTTTTTCCTGAATATATTCAGGAAAAAACGCATACGCCCTTTTTGGCCAAGAGCATCATTGTCGACGTTCTGCCTCTTTTCCTATGCTTTAAATGCAATTCCCGTCTACCCCCTGAAATCGTTTTCCTGCAAATCTGTCCCGCTTACAAGTCGTCTTCGCAGCCTTCCTTCAATATATTTTTGGACGATAGCTGTCATTTATAACTCTGCAGGTTTGTGAGTTACAGTGCCCATGAGCTCCTTTCTTCAACTCGCTATCTTGTGAGCTGGCGGCAAACCCACAGGATTGCATCAGGCCCTAATCTGGTTCCGGCACGGCATGCTGAGCCTTTGGTTAATTCCTGTTCCTGGTGGGAAATGAGCGTTAAATTTGCCCGTGCAGACACCTAGAGCTAGTCTCTCATTCGTTCTCCCTATTCCTTTTCATCTTGCGCAGAAATTGCAAACTGTGCCCAACAGGAGGTTAAAGGCACTGACTCTCCAAGTGGGGAGAGTGTTCGTAAAGGGTCTGGAATGGTGAACCCGAGTAAAAGGGGACGAAAACTGAGATGCATTTGAAAACGTTTGCCAGTCACACGGTGCACCATACTGTGGGTTTCCCATGCATGTTTTAGCTGAAGGAAGAATCCCTTAAACTTGGAGAGCTGGGACCCATGGAATGGGTACCATGCTGTATGACTTCAAAGGGTCTGCATTTGCTCATCGAACCTCACCAATGCTATCAGCCCGAAGTGCCCAACCTTATGTCTCACTCAGCTCTGGGTGTAGATGTGGTAAATCCAGGTTGCATCACAAGCCCTGAATGAATTATTTAAGAATTGCTCTCTATTTCACTGTCCTTGGGTTTTGTTTGTGTAATTCATTTTGATAATGGGATTTATCGGATTTTCTCTGCTGCATTCATGCCGCTGTACACACGCTTCATTCTCTTACGGAGACATATAAATCCATGGGTTTGATGATTCTTACTAGTCAGGTGTATTCCTAGGCGTTGAATATGGGGTGTTTAGTCCATTTCGTTGAGCAAGGTGTAGGGCTTGACTATTACATATTTGGCTTATGGAAAGGTATCTGTGCTAATTTCTATCTCTGGTTTTATGCAGCACCCCAACTCACCTTTCCCCTTAAGCAAGCATAAGATGGTTTTCTAAATTTGAGACCCTGTTCTCTTTTGTAATTCAGTTCATGTGTAGCCAAGTTTACATTCCGTGTAGTAGTGATATCTTATGATGTTTCATTTTCTGTGTGACTTATTTCACTTAGAATCATTGTACCTGAATCCACTCATTATGCCGCGACGGGCCTGATGACATAGATTTCATTGCTGAGTGATATTCCATTGTACGTACGTACCACAACTTCTTTATCCATTTTTCATATTCTGGGATATTTAACTTGTACCGTAGACGAGGTTCTTGTAAACAGAGCCGTCCGACACTTTGGGGTGGCTGTGTGTTTTTGATTTTAATTTCCCTAAGCTATAGGACCATAAGTGGAAGTGCCGTAGGCTCCGTAGCTTTGTTTTTTCGGTGTTCCGGGAAACACCATACACTTCTCCAGAGTGGCTGTTGGCAATTTACATCCCGCCCATCAGCATAACAAGGCTCCCTGTTCTCCATGGCCTGTGCTGCCTTTCTGGATTTTACACTTTTTTCAGATGGCCCTTTTGACCAGGGGGCAGTGAGACTTCATTGTAGTGCAGATTTCTTTAACATGCTTGCTTGCTTGGCCAAAAAGGGCGTATGCGTTTTTTCCTGAATATATTCAGGCAAAAACGCATACGCCCTTTTTGGCCAAGAGCATCACTGTCGACGTTCTGCCTCTTTTCCTATGCTTTAAATGCAATTCCCGTCTACCCCCTGAAATCGTTTTCCTGCAAATGTGTCCCGCTTACAAGTCGTCTTCGCAGCCTTCCTTCAATATATTTTTGGACGATAGCTGTCATTTATAACTCTGCAGGTTTGTGAGTTACAGTGCCCCTGAGCTCCTTTCTTCAACTCGCTATCTTGTGAGCTCGCAGCAAACCCACAGGATTGCTTCAGGCCATAATCTGGTTTTGGCACGGCATGCTGAGCCTTTGGTTAATTCCTCTTCCTGGTGGGAAATGAGCGTTAAATTTGCCCGTGCAGACACCTAGAGCTAGTCTCTCATTCGTTCTCCCTATTCCTTTTCATCTTGCGCAGAAATTTCAAACTGTGCCCAACAGGAGGTTAAAGGCACTGACTCTTCAAGTGGGGAGAGTGTTCGTAAAGGGTCTGGAATGCTGAACCCGAGTAAAAGGGGACGAAAACTGAGATGCATTTGAAAACGTTTGCCAGTCACACGGTGCACCATACTGTGGGTTTCCCATGCATGTTTTAGCTGAAGGAAGAATCCCTTAAACTTGGAGAGTTGGGACCCATGGAATGGGTACCATGCTGTATGACTTCAAAGGGTCTGCATTTGCTCATCGAACCTCACCAATGCTATCAGCCCGAAGTGCCCAACCTTATGTCTCACTCAGCTCTGGGTGTAGATGTGGTAAATCCGGGTTGCATCAGAAGCCCTGAATGAATTATTTAAGAATTGCTCTCTATTTCACTGTCCTTGGGTTTTGTTTGTGTAATTCATTTTGATAATGGGATTTATCGGATTTTCTCTGCTGCATTCATGCCGCTGTACACACGCTTCATTCTCTTACGGAGACATATAAATCCATGGGTTTGAAGATTCTTACTAGTCAGGTGTATTCCTAGGCGTTGAATATGGGGTGTTTAGTCCATTTCGTTGAGCAAGGGGTAGGTCTTGACTATTACATATTTGGCTTATGGAAAGGTATCTGTGCTAATTTCTATCTCTGGTTTTATGCAGCACCCCAACTCACCTTTCCCCTTAAGCAAGCATAAGTTGGTTTTCTAAATTTGAGACCCTGTTCTGTTTTGTAATTCAGTTCATGTGTAGCCAAGTTCACATTCCGTGTATTAGTGATATCTTATGATGTTTCATTTTCTGTGTGACTTATTTCACTTAGAATCATCGTACCTGAATCCACTCATTATGCCGCTACGGGCCTGATGACATAGATTTCATTGCTGAGTGATATTCCATTGTACGTACGTACCACAACTTCTTTATCCATTTTTCACATTCTGGGATATTTAACTTGTACCGTAGACGAGGTTCTTGTAAACAGAGCCGTCCGACACTTTGGGGTGGCTGTGTGTTTTTGATTTTAATTTCCCTAAGCTATAGGACCATAAGTGGAAGTGCCGTAGGCTCCGTAGCTTTGTTTTTTCGGTGTTCCGGGAAACACCATACACTTCTCCAGAGTGGCTGTTGGCAATTTACATCCCGCCCATCAGCATAACAAGGCTCCCTGTTCTCCATGGCCTGTGCTGCCTTTCTGGATTTTACACTTTTTTCAGATGGCCCTTTTGACCGGGGGGCAGTGAGACATCATTGTAGTGCAGATTTCTTAAACATGCTTGCTTGGTTGGCCAAGAAGGGCGTATGCGTTTTTTCCTGAATATATTCAGGAAAAAACGCATACGCCCTTTTTGGCCAAGAGCATCATTGTCGACGTTCTGCCTCTTTTCCTATGCTTTAAATGCAATTCCCGTCTACCCCCTGAAATCGTTTTCCTGAAAATCTGTCCCGCTTACACGTCGTCTTCTCAGCCTTCCTTCAATATATTATTGGACGATAGCTGTCATTTATAACTCTGCAGGTTTGTGAGTTACAGTGCCCCTGAGCTCCTTTCTTCAACTCGCTATCTTGTGAGCTGGCCGCAAACCCACATGATTGCTTCAGGCCCTAATCTGGTTCCGGCATGGCATGCTGAGCCTTTGGTTAATTCCTCTTCCTGGTGGGAAATGAGCGTTAAATTTGCCCGTGCAGACACCTAGAGTTAGTCTCTCATTCGTTCTCCCTATTCCTTTTCATCTTGCGCAGAAATTGCAAACTGTGCCCAACAGGAGGTTAAAGGCACTGACTCTCCAAGTGGGGAGAGTGTTCGTTAAGGGTCTGGAATGGTGAACCCGAGTTAAAGGGGACGAAAACTGAGATGCATTTGAAAACGTTTGCCAGTCACACGGTGCACCATACTGTGGGTTTCCCATGCATGTTTTAGCTGAAGGAAGAATCCCTTAAACTTGGAGAGTTGGGACCCATGGAATGGGTACCATGCTGTATGACTTCAAAGGGTCTGCATTTGCTCATCGAACCTCACCAATGCTATCAGCCCGAAGTGCCCAACCTTATGTCTCACTCAGCTCTGGGTGTAGATGTGGTAAATCCAGGTTGCATCACAAGCCCTGAATGAAGTATTTAAGAATTGCTCTCTATTTCACTGTCCTTGGGTTTTGTTTGTGTAATTCATTTTGATAATGCGATTTATCGGATTTTCTCTGCTGCGTTCATGCCGCTGTACACACGCTTCATTCTCTTACGGAGACATATAAATCCATGGGTTTGAAGATTCTTACTAGTCAGGTGTATTACTAGGCGTTGAATATGGGGTGTTTAGTCCATTTCGTTGAGCAAGGGGTAGGTCTGGGCTATTACATATTTGGCTTATGGAAAGGTATCTGTGCTAATTTCTATCTCTGGTTTTATGCAGCACCCCAACTCACCTTTCCCCTTAAGCAAGCATAAGTTTGTTATCTAAATTTGAATCCCTGTTCTGTTTTATAATTCAGTTCATGTGTAGCAAAGTTTACATTCCGTGTATTAGTGATATCTTATGATGTTTCATTTTCTGTGTGACTTATTTCCCTTAGAATCATCGTACCTGAATCCACTCATTATGCCGCGATGGGCCTGATGACATAGCTTTCATTGCTGAGTGATATTCCATTGTACGTACGTACCACAACTTCTTTATCCATTTTTCACATTCTGGGATATTTAACTTGTACCGTAGACGAGGTTCTTGTAAACAGAGCCGTCCGACACTTTGGGGTGGCTGTGTGTTTTTGATTTTAATTTCCCTAAGCTATAGGACCATAAGTGGAAGTGCCGTAGGCTCCGTAGCTTTGTTTTTCAGGGGTTTCAGGAAACACCATACACTTCTCCAGAGTGGCTTTTGGCAATTTACATCCCGTCCATCAGCATAACAAGGCTCCCTGTTCTCCATGGCCTGTGCTGCCTTTCTGGATTTTACACTTTTTTCAGATGGCCCTTTTGACCGGGGGGCAGTGAGACATCTTTGTAGTGCAGATTTCTTTAACATGCTTGCTTGGTTGGCCAAAAAGGGCGTATGCGTTTTTTCCTGAATATATTCAGGAAAAAACGCATACGCCCTTTTTGGCCAAGAGCATCATTGTCGACGTTCTGCCTCTTTTCCTATGCTTTAAATGCAATTCCCGTCTACCCCCTGAAATCGTTTTCCTGCAAATCTGTCCCGCTTACAAGTCGTCTTCGCAGCCTTCCTTCAATATATTTTTGGACGATAGCTGTCATTTATAACTCTGCAGGTTTGTGAGTTACAGTGCCCATGAGCTCCTTTCTTCAACTCGCTATCTTGTGAGCTGGCGGCAAACCCACAGGATTGCATCAGGCCCTAATCTGGTTCCGGCACGGCATGCTGAGCCTTTGGTTAATTCCTGTTCCTGGTGGGAAATGAGCGTTAAATTTGCCCGTGCAGACACCTAGAGCTAGTCTCTCATTCGTTCTCCCTATTCCTTTTCATCTTGCGCAGAAATTGCAAACTGTGCCCAACAGGAGGTTAAAGGCACTGACTCTCCAAGTGGGGAGAGTGTTCGTAAAGGGTCTGGAATGGTGAACCCGAGTAAAAGGGGACGAAAACTGAGATGCATTTGAAAACGTTTGCCAGTCACACGGTGCACCATACTGTGGGTTTCCCATGCATGTTTTAGCTGAAGGAAGAATCCCTTAAACTTGGAGAGCTGGGACCCATGGAATGGGTACCATGCTGTATGACTTCAAAGGGTCTGCATTTGCTCATCGAACCTCACCAATGCTATCAGCCCGAAGTGCCCAACCTTATGTCTCACTCAGCTCTGGGTGTAGATGTGGTAAATCCAGGTTGCATCACAAGCCCTGAATGAATTATTTAAGAATTGCTCTCTATTTCACTGTCCTTGGGTTTTGTTTGTGTAATTCATTTTGATAATGGGATTTATCGGATTTTCTCTGCTGCATTCATGCCGCTGTACACACGCTTCATTCTCTTACGGAGACATATAAATCCATGGGTTTGATGATTCTTACTAGTCAGGTGTATTCCTAGGCGTTGAATATGGGGTGTTTAGTCCATTTCGTTGAGCAAGGTGTAGGGCTTGACTATTACATATTTGGCTTATGGAAAGGTATCTGTGCTAATTTCTATCTCTGGTTTTATGCAGCACCCCAACTCACCTTTCCCCTTAAGCAAGCATAAGATGGTTTTCTAAATTTGAGACCCTGTTCTCTTTTGTAATTCAGTTCATGTGTAGCCAAGTTTACATTCCGTGTAGTAGTGATATCTTATGATGTTTCATTTTCTGTGTGACTTATTTCACTTAGAATCATTGTACCTGAATCCACTCATTATGCCGCGACGGGCCTGATGACATAGATTTCATTGCTGAGTGATATTCCATTGTACGTACGTACCACAACTTCTTTATCCATTTTTCATATTCTGGGATATTTAACTTGTACCGTAGACGAGGTTCTTGTAAACAGAGCCGTCCGACACTTTGGGGTGGCTGTGTGTTTTTGATTTTAATTTCCCTAAGCTATAGGACCATAAGTGGAAGTGCCGTAGGCTCCGTAGCTTTGTTTTTTCGGTGTTCCGGGAAACACCATACACTTCTCCAGAGTGGCTGTTGGCAATTTACATCCCGCCCATCAGCATAACAAGGCTCCCTGTTCTCCATGGCCTGTGCTGCCTTTCTGGATTTTACACTTTTTTCAGATGGCCCTTTTGACCAGGGGGCAGTGAGACTTCATTGTAGTGCAGATTTCTTTAACATGCTTGCTTGCTTGGCCAAAAAGGGCGTATGCGTTTTTTCCTGAATATATTCAGGCAAAAACGCATACGCCCTTTTTGGCCAAGAGCATCACTGTCGACGTTCTGCCTCTTTTCCTATGCTTTAAATGCAATTCCCGTCTACCCCCTGAAATCGTTTTCCTGCAAATGTGTCCCGCTTACAAGTCGTCTTCGCAGCCTTCCTTCAATATATTTTTGGACGATAGCTGTCATTTATAACTCTGCAGGTTTGTGAGTTACAGTGCCCCTGAGCTCCTTTCTTCAACTCGCTATCTTGTGAGCTCGCAGCAAACCCACAGGATTGCTTCAGGCCATAATCTGGTTTTGGCACGGCATGCTGAGCCTTTGGTTAATTCCTCTTCCTGGTGGGAAATGAGCGTTAAATTTGCCCGTGCAGACACCTAGAGCTAGTCTCTCATTCGTTCTCCCTATTCCTTTTCATCTTGCGCAGAAATTTCAAACTGTGCCCAACAGGAGGTTAAAGGCACTGACTCTTCAAGTGGGGAGAGTGTTCGTAAAGGGTCTGGAATGCTGAACCCGAGTAAAAGGGGACGAAAACTGAGATGCATTTGAAAACGTTTGCCAGTCACACGGTGCACCATACTGTGGGTTTCCCATGCATGTTTTAGCTGAAGGAAGAATCCCTTAAACTTGGAGAGTTGGGACCCATGGAATGGGTACCATGCTGTATGACTTCAAAGGGTCTGCATTTGCTCATCGAACCTCACCAATGCTATCAGCCCGAAGTGCCCAACCTTATGTCTCACTCAGCTCTGGGTGTAGATGTGGTAAATCCGGGTTGCATCAGAAGCCCTGAATGAATTATTTAAGAATTGCTCTCTATTTCACTGTCCTTGGGTTTTGTTTGTGTAATTCATTTTGATAATGGGATTTATCGGATTTTCTCTGCTGCATTCATGCCGCTGTACACACGCTTCATTCTCTTACGGAGACATATAAATCCATGGGTTTGAAGATTCTTACTAGTCAGGTGTATTCCTAGGCGTTGAATATGGGGTGTTTAGTCCATTTCGTTGAGCAAGGGGTAGGTCTTGACTATTACATATTTGGCTTATGGAAAGGTATCTGTGCTAATTTCTATCTCTGGTTTTATGCAGCACCCCAACTCACCTTTCCCCTTAAGCAAGCATAAGTTGGTTTTCTAAATTTGAGACCCTGTTCTGTTTTGTAATTCAGTTCATGTGTAGCCAAGTTCACATTCCGTGTATTAGTGATATCTTATGATGTTTCATTTTCTGTGTGACTTATTTCACTTAGAATCATCGTACCTGAATCCACTCATTATGCCGCTACGGGCCTGATGACATAGATTTCATTGCTGAGTGATATTCCATTGTACGTACGTACCACAACTTCTTTATCCATTTTTCACATTCTGGGATATTTAACTTGTACCGTAGACGAGGTTCTTGTAAACAGAGCCGTCCGACACTTTGGGGTGGCTGTGTGTTTTTGATTTTAATTTCCCTAAGCTATAGGACCATAAGTGGAAGTGCCGTAGGCTCCGTAGCTTTGTTTTTTCGGTGTTCCGGGAAACACCATACACTTCTCCAGAGTGGCTGTTGGCAATTTACATCCCGCCCATCAGCATAACAAGGCTCCCTGTTCTCCATGGCCTGTGCTGCCTTTCTGGATTTTACACTTTTTTCAGATGGCCCTTTTGACCGGGGGGCAGTGAGACATCATTGTAGTGCAGATTTCTTAAACATGCTTGCTTGGTTGGCCAAGAAGGGCGTATGCGTTTTTTCCTGAATATATTCAGGAAAAAACGCATACGCCCTTTTTGGCCAAGAGCATCATTGTCGACGTTCTGCCTCTTTTCCTATGCTTTAAATGCAATTCCCGTCTACCCCCTGAAATCGTTTTCCTGAAAATCTGTCCCGCTTACACGTCGTCTTCTCAGCCTTCCTTCAATATATTATTGGACGATAGCTGTCATTTATAACTCTGCAGGTTTGTGAGTTACAGTGCCCCTGAGCTCCTTTCTTCAACTCGCTATCTTGTGAGCTGGCCGCAAACCCACATGATTGCTTCAGGCCCTAATCTGGTTCCGGCATGGCATGCTGAGCCTTTGGTTAATTCCTCTTCCTGGTGGGAAATGAGCGTTAAATTTGCCCGTGCAGACACCTAGAGTTAGTCTCTCATTCGTTCTCCCTATTCCTTTTCATCTTGCGCAGAAATTGCAAACTGTGCCCAACAGGAGGTTAAAGGCACTGACTCTCCAAGTGGGGAGAGTGTTCGTTAAGGGTCTGGAATGGTGAACCCGAGTTAAAGGGGACGAAAACTGAGATGCATTTGAAAACGTTTGCCAGTCACACGGTGCACCATACTGTGGGTTTCCCATGCATGTTTTAGCTGAAGGAAGAATCCCTTAAACTTGGAGAGTTGGGACCCATGGAATGGGTACCATGCTGTATGACTTCAAAGGGTCTGCATTTGCTCATCGAACCTCACCAATGCTATCAGCCCGAAGTGCCCAACCTTATGTCTCACTCAGCTCTGGGTGTAGATGTGGTAAATCCAGGTTGCATCACAAGCCCTGAATGAATTATTTAAGAATTGCTCTCTATTTCACTGTCCTTGGGTTTTGTTTGTGTAATTCATTTTGATAATGGGATTTATCGGATTTTCTCTGCTGCATTCATGCCGCTGTACACACGCTTCATTCTCTTACGGAGACATATAAATCCATGGGTTTGAAGATTCTTACTAGTCAGGTGTATTCCTAGGCGTTGAATATGGGGTGTTTAGTCCATTTCGTTGAGCAAGGTGTAGGTCTTGACTATTATATATTTGGCTTATGGAAAGGTATCTGTGCTAATTTCTATCTCTGGTTTTATGCAGCACCCCAACTCACCTTTCCCCTTAAGCAAGCATAAGTTGGTTTTCTAAATTTGAGACCCTGTTCTGTTTTGTAATTCAGTTCATGTGTAGCCAAGTTTACATTCCGTGTATTAGTGATATCTTATGATGTTTCATTTTCTGTGTGACTTATTTCACTTAGAATCATCGTACCTGAATCCACTCATTATGCCGCGACGGGCCTGATGACATAGATTTCATTGCTGAGTGATATTCCATTGTACGTACGTACCACAACTTCTTTATCCATTTTTCACATTCTGGGATATTTAACTTGTACCGTAGACGAGGTTCTTGTAAACAGAGCCGTCCGACACTTTGGGGTTGCTGTGTGTTTTTGATTTTAATTTCCCTAAGCTATAGGACCATAAGTGGAAGTGCCGTAGGCTCCGTAGCTTTGTTTTTTGGGTGTTCCGGGAAACACCATACACTTCTCCAGAGTGGCTGTTGGCAATTTACATCCCGCCCATCAGCATAACAAGGCTCCCTGTTCTCCATGGCCTGTGCTGCCTTTCTGGATTTTACACTTTTTTCAGATGTCCCTTTTGACCGGGGGGCAGTGAGACATCATTGTAGTGCAGATTTCTTTAACATGCTTGCTTGGTTGGCCAAAAAGGGCGTATGCGTTTTTTCCTGAATATATTCGGAAAAAACGCATACGCACTTTTTGGCCAAGAGCATCATTGTCGATGTTCTGCCTCTTTTCCTATGCTTTAAATGCAATTCCCGTCTACCCCCTGAAATCGTTTTCCTGCAAATCTGTCCCGCTTACACATCATCTTCTCAGCCTTCCTTCAATATATTTTTGGACGATAGCTGTCATTTATAACTCTGCAGGTTTGTGAGTTACAGTGCCCCTGAGCTCCTTTCTTCAACTCGCTATCTTGTGAGCTGGCCGCAAACCCACAGGATTGCTTCAGGCCCTAATCTGGTTCCGGCACGGCATGCTGAGCCTTTGGTTAATTCCTCTTCCTGGTGGGAAATGAGGGTTAAATTTGCCCGTGCAGACACCTAGAGCTAGTCTCTCATTCGTTCTCCCTCTTCCTTTTCATCTTGCGCAGAATTTGCAAACTGTGCCCAACAGGAGGTTAAAGGCACTGACTCTCCAAGTGGGGAGAGTGTTCGTAAAGTGTCTGGAATGGTGAACCCGAGTAAAAGGGGACGAGAACTGAGATGCATTTGAAAACGTTTGCCAGTCACACGGTACACCATACTGTGGTTTCCCATGCATGTTTTAGCTGAAGGAAAAATCCCTTAAACTTGGAGAGTTGGGACACATGGAATGGGTACCATGCTGTATGACTTCAAAGGGTCTGCATTTGCTCTTCGAACCTCACCAATGCTATCAGCCCGAAGTGCCCAACCTTATGTCTCACTCAGCTCTGGGTGTAGTTGTGGTAAATCCAGGTTGCATCACAAGCCCTGAATGAATTATTTAAGAATTGCTCTCTATTTCACTGTCCTTGGGTTTTGTTTGTGTAATTCATTTTGATAATGGGATTTATCGGATTTTCTCTGCTGCATTCATGCCGCTGTACACACGCTTCATTGTCTTACGGAGACATATAAATCCATGGGTTTGAAGATTCTTACTAGTCAGGTGTATTCCTAGGCGTTGAATATGGGGTGTTTAGTCCATTTCGTTGAGCAAGGGGTAGGTCTTGACTATTACATATTTGGCTTATGGAAAGGTATCTGTGCTAATTTCTATCTCTGGTTTTATGCAGCACCCCAACTCACCTTTCCCCTTAAGCAAGCATAAGTTGGTTTTCTAAATTTGAGACCCTGTTCTGTTTTGTAATTCAGTTCATGTGTAGCCAAGTTCACATTCCGTGTATTAGTGATATCTTATGATGTTTCATTTTCTGTGTGACTTATTTCACTTAGAATCATCGTACCTGAATCCACTCATTATGCCGCGACGGGCCTGATGACATAGATTTCATTGCTGAGTGATATTCCATTGTACGTATGTACCACAACTTCTTTATCCATTTTTCACATTCTGGGATAATTAACTTGTACCGTAGACGAGGTTCTTGTAAACAGAGCCGTCCGACACTTTGGGGTGGCTGTGTGTTTTTGATTTTAATTTTCCTAAGCTATAGGACCATAAGGGGAAGTGCCGTAGGCTCCGTTGCTTTGTTTTTTAGGTGTTTCAGGAAACACCATACACTTCTCCAGAGTGGCTGTTGGCAATTTACATCCCACCCATCAGCATAACAAGGCTCCCTGTTCTCCATGGCCTGTGCTGCATTTCTGGATTTTACACTTTTTTCAGATGGCCCTTTTGACCGGGGGGCAGTGAGACTTCATTGTAGTGCAGATTTCTTTAACATGCTTGCTTGGTTGGTCAAAAAGGGCGTGTGCGTTTTTTCCTGAATAAATTCAGGAAAAAACGCACACGCCCTTTTTGGCCAAGTGCATCATTGTCGTCGTTCTGCCTCTTTTCCTATGCTTTAAATGCAATTCCAGTCTACCCCCTGAAATCGTTTTCCTGCAATTCTGCCCCGCTTTCATGTCCTCTTCACAGCCTTCCTTCAATATATTTTTGGACGATAGCTGTCATTTATAACTCTGCAGGTTTGTGAATTACAGTGCCCCTGAGCTCCTTTCTTCAAATCGCTTTCTTTTGAGCTGGCCGCAAACCCGCAGGATTTCTTCAAGCCTAAATCTTGTTGCGGCACGGCATGCTGAGCCTTTGGTTAATTCCTCTTCCTGGTGGGAAATGAGCGTTAAATTTGCCCGTGCAGACACCTACAGCTAGTCTCTCATTGGTTCTCCCTCTTCCTGTTCATCTTGCGCAGAAATTGCAAACTGTGCCAAACAGGAGGTTAAAGGCACTGACTCTCCAAGTGGGGAGCGTGTTAGTAAAGGGTCTGGAATAGTGAACCCGAATAAAAGGGGACGAAAACTGAGAAGCATTTGAAAACGTTTCCCGGTCACACGGTGCATCATACTGTGGGATTCCCATGTATGTTTTAGCTGAAGGAAGAATCGTTTAAACCTGGAGAGTTGGGACCCATGGAATGGGTACCATGCAGTATGACTTCAAATGGTCTTCATTTGCTCATCGAAACTCACCAATGCTATCAGCCCGAAGTGTCCAACCTTATGTCTCACTCAGCTCTGGGTGTAGATGCGGTAAATCCAGGTTGCATCACAAGCCCTGAATGAATTGTGTAAGAATTGCTCTCTATTTCACTGTCATTGTGTTTTGTTTTTTAATTCATTTTGATAATGGGATTTATCGGATTTTCTCTGCTGCCTTCATGTAGCTGTACACACGCTTGATTCTCTTATGGAGACATATAAATCCATGGGTTTGAAGATTTTTACTAGTCAGGTGTATTCCTAGGCGTTGAATATAGGGTGTTTAGCCCATTTTGTGGAGCAAGGTGTAGGTCTTGACTATTACGTATTTGACGTAAGGAATGGTATCTGTGCTAATTTCTATCTCTGGTTTTATGCAGCACCCCAACTCACCTTTCCCCTTAAGCAAACATAAGTTGGTTTTCTAAATTTGAGACCCTGTTCTGTTTTGTATTTCAGTTCATGTGTAGCCAAGATTACATTCGGTGTATTAGTGATATCTTATGATGTTTCATTTTCTGTGTGACTTATTTCACTTAGAATCATCGTACCTGAATCCAATCATTATGCCAAGACGGGCCAGATGACATAGACTTCATTGGTGAGTGATATTCCATTGTACGTACGTACCACAACTTCTTTATCCATTTTTCGCTTTCTGGGATATTTAACTTGTACCGTAGACGAGGTTCTTGTAAACAGAGCCGTCTGACACTTTGGGGTGGCTGTGTGTTTTTGATTTTAATTTCCCTAAGCTATAGGACCATAAGTGGAAGTGCCGTAGGCTCCGTTGCTTTGTTTTTTAGGTGTTTCAGGAAACACCATACACTTCTCCAGAGTGGCTGTTGGCAATTTACATCCCACCATTCAGCATAACAAGGCTCCCTGTTCTCCATGGCCTGTGCTGCATTTCTGGATTTTACACTTTTTTCAGATGGCCCTTTTGACCGGGGGGCAGTGAGACTTCATTGTAGTGCAGATTTCTTTAACATGCTTGCTTGGTTGGCCAAAAAGGGCGTATGCGTTTTTTCCTGAATATATTCAGTAAAAAACGCATACGCACTTTTTGGCCAAGTGCATCATTGTCGACATTCTGCCTCTTTTCCTATGCTTTAAATGCAATTCCAGTCTACCCCATGAAATCGTTTTCCTGCAATTCTGCCCCGCTTTCAAGTCCTCTTCACAGCCTTCCTTCAATATATTTTTGGACGATAGCTGTCATTTATAACTCTGCAGGTTTGTGAATTACAGTGCCCCTGAGCTCCTTTCTTCAAATCGCTTTCTTGTGAGCTGGCCGCAAACCCGCATGATAGATTCAGGCCCTAATTTGGTTCCGGCACGGCATGCTGAGCCTTTGGTTAATTCCTCTTCCTGGTTGGAAATGAGCGTTAAATTTGCCCGTGCAGAAACCTACAGCTAGTCTCTCATTGGTTCTCCCTATTCCTGTTCATCTTGCACAGAAATTGCAAACTGTGCCAAACAGCAGGTTAAAGGCACTGACTCTCCAAGTGGGGAGAGTGTTAGTAAAGGGTCTGGAATTGTGAACCCGAGTAAAAGGGGACGAAACCTGAGATGCATTTGAAAACGTTTCCCGGTCACACGGTGCACCATACTGTGTGTTTCCCATGCATGTTGTAGCTGAAGGAAGAATCAGTTAAACCTGGAGATTTGGGACCCATGGAATGGGTACCATGCTGTATGGCTTCAAATGATCTGCAGTTGCTCATCGAACCTCACCAATGCTATCAGCCCAAAGTGTCCAACCTTATGTCTCACTCAGCTCTGGGTGTAGATGAGGTAAATCCAGGTTGCATCACAAGCCCTGAATGAATTATTTATGAATTGCTCTCTATTTCACTGCCATTGTGTTTTGTTTTTGTAATTCATTTTGATAATGGGATTTATCGGATTTTTTCTGCTGCCTTCATGCAGCTGTACACACGCTTGATTCTCTTATGGAGACATATAAATCCATGGGTTTGAAGATTCTTACTAGTCAGGTGTATTCCTAGGCGTTGAATATAGGGGGTTTAGCCCATTTTGTTGAGCAAGGTGTAGGTCTGGACTATTACGTATTTGACGTATGGAATGGTATCTGTGCTAATTTCTATCTCTGGTTTTATGCAGCACCCCAACTCACCTTTCCCCTTAAGCAAACATAAGTTGGTTTTCTAAATTTGAGACCCTGTTCTGTTTTGTAATTCAGTTCATGTGTAGCCAAGATTACATTCGGTGTATTAGTGATATCTTATGATGTTTCATTTTCTGTGTGACTTATTTCCCTTAGAATCATCGTACCTGAATCCACTCATTATGCCGCGACGGGTCTGATGACATAGCTTTCATTGCTTAGTGATATTCCATTGTACGTACGTACCACAACTTCTTTATCCATTTTTCACATTCTGGGATATTTAACTTGTACCGTAGAAGAGGTTCTTGTAAACAGAGCCGTCCGACACTTTGGGGTGGCTGTGTGTTTTTGATTTTAATTTCCCTAAGCTATAGGACCATAAGTGGAAGTGCCGTAGGCTCCGTTGCTTTGTTTTTCAGGTGTTCCAGGATACACCATACACTTCTCCAGAGTGGCTGTTGGCAATTTACATCCCGACCATCAGCATAACAAGGCTCTCTGTTCTCCTTGCCCTGTCCTGTCTTTGTGGATTTTACACTTGTTTCAGATGTCCCTTTTGACCTGGGGGCAGTGAGACTTCATTGTAGTGCAGATTTCTTTAACATGCTTGCTTGGTTGGCCAAAAAGCGCATATGCTTTTTTTCCTGAATAAATTCAGGAAAAAACGCATACACCCTTTTTGGCCAAGAGCATCATTGTCGACGTTCTGCCTCTTTTCCTATGCTTTAAATGCAATTCCCGTGTACCCCCTGAAATCGATTTCCTGCAATTCTGCCCTGCTTACAAGTCGTATTCGCAGCTTTCCTTCAATATATTTTTGGACGATAGCTGTCATTTATAACTCTGCATGTTTGTGAGTTACAGTGCCCCTGAGCTCCATTCTTCAACTCGCAACTTGTGAGCTGTGCGCAAACCCGCAGGATTGCTTCAGGCCCTAATCTGGTTCCGGCACGTCATGCTGATCCTTTGGTTAATTCCTCTTCCTGGTGGGAAATGAGCATTAAATTTGCCCGTGCAGACACTTACTGCTAGTCTCTCATTGGTTCTCCCTATTCCTGTTCATCTTGCGCAGAAATTGCAAACTGTGCCAAACAGGAGGTTAAAGGCACTGACTGTCCAAGTGGGGAGAGTGTTAGTAAACGTTCTGGAATGGTGAACCCGAGTAAAAGGGGACGAAAACTGAGATGCATTTGAAAACCTTTCCTGGTCACACGGTGCACCATACTGTGGGTTTCCCATGCATGTTTTAGCTGAAGAAAGAATCCCTTAAACCTGGAGAGTTGGGACCCATGGAATGGGTACCATGCAGTATGACTTCAAAGGGTCTGCATTTGCTCATTGAACCTCAACAATGCTATCAGCCCGAAGTGCCCAACCTTATGTCTCACTCAGCTCTGGGTGTAGATGTGGTAAATCCAGGTTGCATCAAAAGCCCTGAATGAATTATTTAAGAATTGCTCTCTATTTCACTCTCATTGTGTTTTGTTTTTGTAATTTATTTTGATAATGGGATTTATCGCATTTTCACTGCTCCGTTCATGCCGCTGTACTCACTCTTGATTCTCTTCCGTAGACATATAAATCCATGAGTTTGAAGATTCTTACTAGTCAGGTGTATTCGTAGGTGTTGAATATGGCGTGTTGAGCCCATTTTGTTGACCAGGGAGTAGGTTTTTTCTATTACATATTTGGCTTATGGAACGGTATCTGTGCTAATTTCAATCTCTGGTTTTATGCAGCTCCCCAACTCTCCTTTTTCCTTAAGCAAACATAAGTTGGTCTTCTAAATTTGAGACCCCATTCTGTTTTGTAATTCAGGTCATTTGTAGCCACGTTTACATTCCATGTATTAGTAATATTGTTTGTCTTTTTCTTTTTGAATTATGTGACTTTGAATGATCATACGTAACTACTCTGGGGTTGTTACAACTGGCTATATTTCACTGATTTTCAGGCTGAGTAATATTCCACTCTACATAAGTGCCACACCTCTATCCATTTTTTCCCTCCAGAGACATATAAATTATATCCTAGTCGAGGATCTTTGAAACAGAGAGGCGGTAAACATTGGGGTGCCTGTGTCCTCTCCATTTTTGTCTTTCCCAAGATATACGTCCATGAATACAAGTGCCCTGTGCTCTGTAGCTCATTTTTTAGATGCTTTAGTAAACACAATACACTTCTCCAGAGTGACCATTGGCAATATACATTTCCACTATAAGCCTCACAGGGCTCCCTTTTCTCCTTGCCCTGTCCTGCATTTCTGGTGTTTACACTTTATGAGGAAGGCTCTTCTGACTGATGCGAAGTGATATGTTTTGTAGTACTGATTTCCAGTGCGCACCTGTTTGGTTGGCTAAAAAAGTGTATGCCCTTTTCTTGAATATATACAGAAAAAGACGCATACACCCTTTTTGGCCAACTGCAATGTTGGCAATGTTCAGCCCCTTTTCTTGTGCTTAATGGCGAGTCCTTTCTACCTCTTCCAATCCCTTTCCTGCCATTCTCCGTTGCTTACAAGTCCTTTTCTCTGACTTTCCTCAAGACGTTTTTCAGTGAGAGATATTTTCAACTCTGCAGTTTCGTGAATTTTAGCGACCCTGAGTTCCATTTTTCAACTTGTGTTTATGGGAACTGGCCACAAAGCAGCGGGATTTCCTCAAGCCCTATTCTGTTTCCATGGGCAACCCTAGCTTTTAGTCAATTCGTCTTCCTGATTGGAAATTAGAATGACATGTGCCTGTCCGAACACCTAGGACTTGTCTCTCATTGTTCCTCCTCCTTCTGCTTCATCCTCTGGACAAATTCCAAACTGTATGCAACAGGATGTTGACAGTGCTGACATCTCCAAGTGGGGAGACTGTTCGTAAAGACGCTGGAGGGGTGAACCCGAGCACCAGGAGATGAGGAGATGAGATGCCTTTTCCAAACTCTTCCCGATCAGACGGTATACCATCTTCTGGGTGTGACAGGCATATTTTAGCTGTAGGAAGTGTCCCATTCATGTGAGGAGAACACCAGGGCTTTTTCAAAATCACTGTCTCTCCACAACCCAAACTGGGGAATTTTTTAAGCTACGGCTACACATATGTTCATTAAGGGCCTTGGGAAGTAGGCAGAGTCCAAACTTTAGATGATTGAAGTCTTCAGGGTCAGAAGCACTCACCACCGGTTTCCCTTAGGTTCCATTTTAACTGTCATTAATAGATGATGTCAATAAAAATATCTATTCTTTTTTCAGATTATTTCCCCTTATAGGTTATTGCAAAATATTGAGTGTGGTTCCCTGTGCTGTACAGTAGTTCCTTGTTAATGATCGATTTTATACATAGCAGTGTGTATGTGTTAATCCCAAACTGTTAATTTATCCCTCCTCCCACCTTTCCCCTTTGGTAATAATAAATTATAAGATTTTATACTTCTCAGAAATGGGGGAGCTGAAAGAGAGGTATCATTTTCAATGGAAAAGCATTTAAAACAAGATTGAAGCTTTAACCAAGATTATTAGATGTACATCCTTGGAAAGAAATCACTTCGTTTCTCTAGTATTGACCTGACAAATAAGACAAACCTTTCACTGAACTTGCTTATAATAAAGTGATGGAAATATCAAATGGAAGTGTTAGAAACATCTTATTTTACCCGAGCCTTATACACTGTTCTATGTTAATTACAGTTTGGCTCACACATCTGTTCATTGAAGTTACAATGTTCTCAATTTCTGTTACTGATCCTCCAGAGTGGACCCCAACAAGTGTCCCCCTGCCCAGTGTCATTGGAGCCAACAGATCGAGACTGAGTTTGGTTCAGAAGCAAAGGAAACTTTATATTTTGATCAGAGAATGCAGAGGTGAGAGTATGTGCTACCCCGTGGGCTGTGGGCTGGGCTGCTGTGTAGAGATCCTGTCAGAGTCAGTGGGAGGGAGGGGGCGGAGCTCTCGAGGGCCCAGTTGGCTGCAGCTCAGGCTCTATATCGCGGAGTCTGCACTGTGCTCCAGGAGCTGAAGTGTCGACCCAGCCATTCTGCACTAGGAAATCTGGTCTGAAGTGCCGGCTGTTGAACCTCTGTATGCGGGACACTAGGAGCACGTGAAATTAGACAAAGCACAAAGGATAAAAAAGGTTAGACTTTATTTTATTGCCCAGATTCTATTTTTATCTCCCAGGGATTTTTAAGGGGCTTTGCCTGGGACAAACCCCTCTTCTGCATTTTGTCCCCTTCCTCATTCTTAGAGTGCTGAGGGTGCAGACCCTTCATCTGTAACTGCTGAGTGCTGAGTTAGGAGCCCTCATACCCGTGGGAGAGGGTCTGAACTTCTCCCCAGCAGCCTCCAGGTGACGTTGATTGTCCGCAGGGCTCCTGCCTCCCTGCTCGTCCGCCTGAGCACAAGTATTGGTAGTGTTATAGATTCTAATGACCTTTAAGGGTCCAGGAAGGAGATGTGCAGTGACGCTGTGAGGTCCAGTTTCACCCCGCCGCACATTTGTTCAGCCACCTTAGGCTGACCGTTTCTGCCAGCCTAGATGCTCTGACCAGTAGTCTGTGCTTTCTTCAGTTAGGCCCCTGAATTAACGTAAAAACAGCACCAGGTGTCAGCACCCTGACTGCTCAACTCCCAGACAGTCCAGGGTCAGTGGTGATGAAGGACCATGATGGCCACTGAGTCAACAGCCTTTTGAAGTAAACAGGAGTCCAGCCGGTCTTATTGGCCACCATCATCACAGTGTCTGTAGGCTTTTCTATGGTGACAGCGTGATATACGGTTCCCCTGCCAAGATTATTACCTCCCCTCTGGGTGCAGTAAGTCCTGCAAGCAGTAGTCTACTCTTTTGGGACACACTCTTGTTGTTTTATGAGAGAAACTCCAGGTCAAGTGATGGTCACATGAGTCGTCATGGTGCCACTTTGCCCCAGTTATCTCTCTGGAGGTTGGAGTTGGAGGACCTCCTCACTCAAGGTCATTGTGCCCACGGAGCAAACCCTGCAACTTCAGGGCATGGTTGGGGGTTAGGATCACCACGTGGGGTCCTTTTCCCTTAGGAGGGAGGTGGCCTTTTGGGCTGCTGATTTCCAGGTTTTCAGATACTGCCAGTATCTTGGCCAGATGTGGCGGTGGGCCAAGCCCCTTGGTGACCGTAGTTTATCCTACCTGGATGGCATTCTTGCATTGTTCCATTTCAAGTGGTCCCAGGTTTTGCACTAATACTCCAATGGCCATTCAAATTTCACTAGGAATGTAAAGGTCAAAGGGTTTAGCTAAATTAGGGAGTTCCAGGGCAAGGGTCTGAATTGACTGCTCTTTCCATTCTTGAAAGGCCACTTCTGGATTCTATTCAAAAGGATCATCATCTTTTTCTTTCAGTGTTTCATATAGAGGCCCAGCTAGTAGACTGTAGTTAGGGATCCAGAAGCAGCAAACCCTGGCCTCCCCAGGAACCCCTAAGCTGTCTTCTAGTTTTAGAAATGGGTAAGGCTGTAAATCGTTTCTTCCCTTTCGTGGGATGGGCTTCTCCGACCTTCTGTGAGAATGCAGCCCACGCAGGTCACCATAGTCTGTGATATTTGAGCTTTTTCTTGGACAACTTGTATCCTTTATTGGCTTGGTAGTTCAGAGGTCTCCTTAGTAGGGCTGGCGATCAGAATGTCGTCTGCATATTGAAGGAGTGTTTCCTTTTCCAGAGGTAGAACTTTTAGGTCTTTAGCTGAGCTTTCCCCAAAGATGGTGTGGGAATTTTTGAACCCTTGGGGCAAGACGGCCCGGAAGTATTGTTTTAGTTGTATGTTGAGTCCTGCCACTCACAAGCCAAAATTTCTTGTGACTCTGGGACTAATAGAATACAAAAGAAGGCTTCATTGAAGACTAATACAGAATACCATGTCCTGGTGGTTAGTAGAATGACCAGCAGGGTGTAGGGTTTAGGAACTACTGGAGGTATATCCTCGGTGGCTTCACTGACTGTCCTGACATCTTTTACCAGGACTCCAGCAGCCCATGGGGCTCTCAAGGTCAGGCCAATCCCAGGATATGGAGCTCACCTGGGCAGGTACCCCACCCCCACCCCAGCCCACGGGGCTCTCGTGTTCAGGCCCCTCCCAGGATATGGGGCTCCCTGGGCAGGTTCCCCTGCAGCCCATGGGGCTCTCGTGGTCAGGCCCCTCCCAGGATACAGAGCTACCCTTTCAGGTACCGTGGCAGGGCTGGGCACACAGGAGCCATGCACATCGCCCTCATTGCAGAGCACTCCCAGCTCACCTGTCACTCAGATCTGACACAGAGCACCTCAGAGCAGGACTTGAACTAACAAACAGCAGCTCCGACAGGTCTGTGACCCTGGGCATCACTCTGTGTGGCCTCCCTCCACCTGGTCTTCCAGAGATTTCCACTGCACCCGGGGCACCAGGCCTCTGTCTCCACCCACCACCCACCCCTGCACTCCCTGACTCCTGGGTACTTCTCATTAGGAGATGGTTTTCTTGAAGTTGTCTCCCACTCATGGGCCAGATAATATAATTAGAAAACAAGCCAGAGCTGCAGGCCCTTGTCTATCCTGACTCTCAGGAGCCCACACCTGTTCCTTGGACCTGGCCGATTCAGCAAGTTCCAGTTTCTGCAACTGTGAGCCCCTGAGGGGTGATTATTGGCTGGCCTGGGAAGCCTGACCATGCCGGCCATCCCTCCCAAGGTGTGCCTGGGTTGAGATCAATATAAACACCGCTCCAGGCAGCAAGAGCACCTGCAGCTGTGCCTGACGCCATTTTCTGCCCTGTCAGCAGTCTCGGGGCTGGACTGGTGGGAGGGAGTGAGAGGCCACGGCTTTGTGGGTTGCCCAGTGTGAGTGGGGCTCTGCTGGACTTTCTGCAGCAGTTGCCAAGATGCCACCTGCTAAAGAAGAGGATGTGCCACCCATACCTGCCGCTGGAATTTCTCCCTGGGCAGAGGTGAGTAAGGAAGAAAGCAGTGGGGGCCGGGACAGGAGGGGTATCTCAGGCAGGGAAATGGAAAGCTTCCAGAAGAGCACCCAGGGCCAGGACCATCCTGTCTGGCCTGCAGGCACCAAGTCGGCTGGCATGCTGTCGCTCATGTGGCTCCATGGCCCTTCCTCTAGGCTTTCAAGTCCTTGTACATATTCAGGTGTTTTACCTGGGAAGGGTGGGAACATTTCAGCAGCAGCTGGCCTGGGGCTCGGCCCACGTTTACTCACAGATGCCTCGGCACGGGCCCCCAGCTTTGCAATGAGGACGCTTGTTGTGTGGGGCATGCTGGCTGAATGGGAGATGATTCCCCACCACTGACCAACTTCAGAATTGTTTACAACTGGAGCAAGGGCCCTGATACGGTTTTCCTCTGTGTAACTGGTGGGTTCTGTTTTTTTTTCTTTTTTTCGTTTTTGGTTCAAGGTAGATTTTATTCCTCTTTTTTGTATTTACAGATATAAGCATGGAAATAATTTATTCATATAAATACATGTATATGAAGGGAAGAATATTATTTCTGTTTTACTTTTTGTAATTTTGAATTTTATTTTATTTTTTTATACAGCAGGTTCTTTTTGGTTACCTATTTTATACATAGAAATGTATACATGTCAATCCCAATCTCTCAACTCCCACCACCACCCCCCTAACAGCTTTCCCCCCTTGGTGTCCATACGTTTGTTGTCTACATCTGTTGCTCTATTTCTGCCTTGCAAAACGCTTCATCTGTACAACTTTTCTAGGTTCCACATATATGCATTTATATACAGGATTTGTTTTTCTCTTTCTGACTTACTTCACTCTGTATGACAGTCTCTAGATCCATCAACGTCTCTACAAATGACCCAATTTCATTCCTTTTTATGGCTTAGTAATATTCCATTTTATATATGTACCTTATCTTTATGCATTCGTCTGTCTGTGGGCATTTAGTTTGCTTCCATTACCTGGATATTGTAAATAGTGATGCAATGAACATTGCGGTGAATGTCTCTTTTCGTTTTATGGTTTTGTCTGGGTATATGCCCAGTAGTGGGATTGCTGTATTATATGGTAATTCTATTCTTAGTTTTATAAGAAACTCCATAATGTTCTCCACAGTGACTGCATCAATTTACATTCCCAACAATAGTGGAAGAGGTTTCCTTATCTCCGCACCCTTTCCAGCATTTGTTGTTTGTAGATTTTCTGATGATGCCCATTCTAACAGGTGTGAGGTGATACACCATGGATTAGTCTATTTCGTTGAGCAAAGAGTAGGTCTTGTCTATTACATATTTGGCTTATGGAACGGTATGTGTGCTCATTTCAATCTCTGGTTTTATACAGCACCCCAACTCAACTTTCCCGTTAAGCAAGCATAAGTTTTTATCTAAATGTGAGACTCTGTTCGGTTTTGTAATTCAGTTTATGTGTAGCCAAGTTTACACTCCCTTTATTTGTGATATCTTATGATAATTATGTTTCTCTGTGTGACATATTTCTCTTAGAATCATCATACTTAAATCCACTCAATTTGCTGCTACAGGCCTGATGACATTGATTTCATTGCTGAGTGATATTCCGTTGTACGTAAGTAGGACAACTCCTTTATCCATTTTTTTCTTTCTGGGATATTTAATTTGTACTGGACTCAAGGTTCTTGTAAACACAGCAGCCCTGGATATTGTGTTGGCTGTGTCTTGTTGATTTTAATTTTCCTAAGCTATAGGGCCAAAAGTGGAAGTGCCCTAGGCTCTGTAGCTTTGTTTTTTAGATGTTTCAGCATACACCATAAACATCACCAGAGTGTCTGTTGGCAATTTACATCCCGTCCATCAGCATAACAAGGCTCCCTGTTCTCCATGGCCTGTCCTGTGTTTCTGGGTTTTACACTTTTTTCAGATGACTCTTTTGATGAATGGGAAATGAGAGTTCATTGTAGTGCGGATTTCCATTGCTCGAATTCTTGGTTGGCCACAAAGGGCATATGCGTTTTTTCCTGAATATATTCAGGAAAAAATGTATACGCACTTTTTGTCCAAGTGCATCACTGTCAAAGATCTGCCGCTTTTCACATGCTTTAAATGCAATTCCAATCTACCTCCTGAAATATGATTCCTGCAATTCTGCCTCGTTTTCAAGTCCTCTGTGCAGACTTACTTCAATATATTTTTGCCAATAGCTGTCATTTATAACTCTGCTGGTTTGTGAATTACAGTGCCTGTGATTTCCTTTCTTAACTCGTTTCCTTGAAAGCTGGCCACAGAACCGCAGGTTTGCTTCAGGCCGTAATCAGGGTCCTGCACGGCACTCTGAGCCTTTGGTTAATTCCTCTTCCTGGTGGGAAATTAGAGTTAAATGTGCCCCTCCAGACACCTGCCTCACTCCCAGCCCCTTGGTGATGTGTGTCCTCTGGTTTGAGGCCACATGTGCTGGGTTCCTCACCTTTCGCAGATGTGGCCCCACTGGTGTGCGGACACTCCTGCCTGGTTCCCATCCCCTTGGTGATGTGAGCCCTCCAGTGAGAGTCTGATCCTGGTTGGGCTCCTCACACTTCTGTGAGGTGGGCCCTCTTCTCTGAGGTCACTCCTGCCTGGCTGACACACCCCGCCTTGGCGACGTCGGCCCTCTGGTGGCAGTTGGAGCCCGCTGGGAGCCTCCTCCCCTCAGTGATGAGGCCCTCTGGCATCAGGCCCTAACTGCTGATTACCCACATTTTCTGATACGTGCTAAGTGGTGTGAGGGCACTCCTGCCAGGTTCCCATCCCCATGTGCCTTCTGCTCTATGGTCCCAACACCTGTGTTGTTCACAGTTTCAGGATGTTGGCTCTCTGGTGTTAGTTCACTCAGGCCTAGATCCCATAGACTCTGTGCTCTGAGCCGCCTGCTGGGAGGTTCCTACTGCTGGAATCCTTACCATTTTTATTCTTTGGGTCCTGTGTTTTCATGCTCCTCCTTCCTGACTCACTCCCAGCCCCTTTGTGATGTGGGTCCTCTGGTTTGAGGCCACATGTGCCGGTTTCCTCACCTTTATTGATGTGGCCCCACTGGTGTGAGGACACTCCTGCCTGGTTCCCATCCCCTTGGTGATGGGGGCCCTCTGGTGAGAGTCTGATCCTGGCTGGATTCCTCACCCTTCTGGGAGGTGGGCCCTCTGCTGTGAGGTCACTCCTGCCTGGCTGGCACACATCACCTTGGCGATGTGGGTCCTCAGTTGGGAGTTGGTGCCTGCTGGGAGTCTCCTCCCCTCGGTAATGAGGGCCCTCTGGCGTCAGGCCCTAACTCATGGGCTCCCAAAATTTTCTGATATGTGCCCTGTCGTGCGAGTACACTCCTGCCACGTTCCCATCCCCATGGGGATGTGGGCCTTCTGCTCTGAGGTCCCACCAGCTGGATTGCTCACAGTGTCATGATGTGAGCCCTCTGCTGTGAGTTCACTGTGGCCTGGATCACATAGGCTCCGTACTCTGGGCCACCTGCTGGGGGGTTCCTACTGCTGGATTCCTCACATTTTTTATTCTGTGGGCCCTGTGTTGTTAGGCTACTCCTGCCTGCCTCACTCGGAGCACCTTGGAAATGTGGGTCCTCTGGTTTAGGCCACATGTGCTGGGTTCGTCACCTTTCTATAATGTGGCCACACTGGTGTGAGGACACTCCTGCCTTGTTCCGGTCCCCTTGGTGATGTGGGCTCTCTGGTGAGAGTCTTATCCTGGCTGGTTTCCTCACCCTTCTGTGAGGTAGGCCCTCTGCTGTGAGGTCACTCCTGCCTGACTGGCACACGTCACCTTGGCGACGTGGGCCCTCAGTTGGGAGTTGGTGCCTGCTGGGAGTCTCCTCCCCTCGGTAATGAGGGCCCTCTGGCGTCAGGCTCTAACTCCTGGGCTCCCAAAATTTTCTGATGTGCGCCCTGTGGTGTGAGTACACTCCTGCCAGGTTTCCAACCCCATGGGAATATGGGCCTTCTGCTCTGAGGTCCCAAAGGTGGGTGGCTCAGTTTCATGATGAGGGCCCTCTGGTGTGAGTTCACTCCGGCCTGGATCCCATAGCCTCGCTGCTCCTGGCCGCCTGCGGGGAGGTTCCAACTGCGGGATTCCTCACCTTTTCTCTTCTATGGGCCCTCTGTTTGGAGACTCCTCCTGCCTGACTCACTCCCAGCCCCTTGGTGATGTGTGTCCTCTGATTTGAGGCCATGTGTGCTGGGTCCCTCACCTTTCGATGATGTGGCCCCGCTGGTGTGAGGACACTCCTGCCTGGTTTCTATCCCCTTGGTGATGTGGGCCCTCTGGTGAGAGTCTGATCCTGGCTGGGTTCCTCACCCTTCTGTGAGGTGGGCCCTCTGCTGTGAGGTCACTACTGACTGGCTGGCACACCCCGCCTTGGCGACATCGGCCCTCTTGTGGCAGTTGGAGCCTGCTGGGAGCCACCTCCCCTCGGTGATGAGGGCTCTCTAGCGTCAGGCCGTAACTGCTGGGTACCCACTTTTTCTGATACGTGCTAAGTGGTGCGAGGACACTCTTGCCATGTTCCCAACCCCATGGGGATGTGGGCCTTCTGCTGTGAGGTCCCAATGGCTGGGTTGCTCACAGTTTCATGATATGGGCCCTCTGCTGTGAGTTCACTGCAGCCTGGATCGCATAGACTCGGTGCTCTGGGCCGCCTGCTGGGAGGTTCCCACTGCAGGATTCCTCAGCTTTTTTATTCTATGGGCCCTGTGTTGTGAGGCTACTCCTGCATGCCTCACTCCGAGCCCCTTGGAGATGTGGGTCTTCTGGTTTAGGCCACATGTGCTGGGTTCCTCACCTTTCTATGATGTGGTCACCCTGGTGTGAAGACAGTCCTGCCTGGTTCTGATCCTCTTGGTGATGTGGGCCCTCTGGTGAGAGTCTAATCCTCTTTGGGTTCCTCACACTTTTTTGAGGTTGGCCCTCTGCTCTGAGGTCACTCCTGCCTGGCTGGCACACCCCGCATTGGCGACGTTGGCCCTCTTGTAGCAGTTGGAGCCTGCTGGGAGCCTCCTCTCCTCGGTGATGAGGGCCCTCTGGCATCAGGCCCTAACTGCTGGGCTCCCCACATTTTCTGATGTGTGCCCACTGGTGCGATGACACTCCTGCTTGGTTCGCTTCCCCATGGGGATGTGGGCCTTGTGCTCTGAGGTCACAATGGCTAGGTTGCTCACAGTTTCATGATGAGGGCCCTCTGTTGTGAGTTCATCATTGCCTGGATCCCATAGCCTCGGTGCTCTGGGCCACCTGCTGGGATGTTCCAACTGCTGGATTCCTCACCTTTTTTATACAATGGGCCACGTGTTTTGAGGTTCATCCTGCCTGCCTCGCTCCGAGACCCATGGAGATGTGGGTCCTCTGGTTTGAGGCCACATGTGCTGGGTACCTCAACTTGCAATGATGTGGCCCCACGGGTGTGAAGACACTCCTGCCTGGTTCCCAGCCCCTTGCTGATGTGGGCCCTCTGGTGAGAGTCTGATAATGGCTGGGTCCCTTACCCTTCTGTGAGGTGGGCCCTCTGATGTGAGGTCACTCCTGCCTGGCTGGCTCACGTCACCTTGGCGATGTGGGCCCTCTGTTGGCCACTGAAGCATGCTGGGAGCCCCCTACCCTCTTTAAGGAGGGCCTTGGAAAAAACGCATATGCACTTTTTGAACAAGTGCATCATTGTCGAGGTTCTGCCTCTTCTCCTATGCTTTCAGTGCATTTCCCGTCTACCTCCTGAAATCGTTTTCCTGGAATTCTGCCCCGCTTTCAAGTCCTCTTCGCAGCCTTCCTTCAATATATTTTTGGACGATAGCTGTCATTTATAACTCTGCAGGTTTGTGAATTACAGTGCCCCTGAGCTCCTTTGTTCAACTCGCTATCTTGTGAGCTGCCTGCACACCCGCAGTATTGCTTCAGGCCCTAATCTGGTTCCGGCACGGCATTCTGAGCCTTTGGTTAATTCCACTTCCTGGTGAGAAATGAGCATTAAATTGCCCGTGCAGACACCTACAGCTAGTCTCTCATTAGTTCTCCCTATTCCTGTTCATCTTGCGCAGAAATTGCAAACTGTGACAAGCAGGAGGTTAAAGGCACTGACTCTCCAAGTGGGGAGAGTGTTAGTTAAGCGTCTGGAATGGTGAACCCGAGTATAAAGGGAAGAAAACTGAGATGCATTTGAAAACGTTTCCCAATCACATGGTGGACCATACTCTGGGTTTCCCATACATGATGTAGCGGAAGGAAGAAACCCTTAAACCTGGAGAGTTGGGACCCTTGGAATGGGTACCATGCAGTATGACTTCAAAGGGTCTGCAATTGCTCACCGAACCTCAACAATGCTATCAGGGCGAAGTGTCCGGCCTTATGTCTCCCCAGCACTGGGTGTACATGTGGTAAATCCAGGTTGCATCAGAAGCCCTGAGTGAATTATTTAAGAATTGCTCTCTATTTCACTGTCATTGTGTTTTGTTTTTGAAATTTATTTTGATAATATGATTTATCGGATTTTCACTGTTGCCTTTAGGCCACTGAACACACGCTGGATTCTCTTTCGGACACATATAAATCCATGGGTTTTAAGATTCTTGCTAGGCAGGTATATTTCTAGGCGTTGAATATGGGGTGTTGAGCCCATTTCGTTGAGCAAGCAGTAGGTCTTGTCTATTACATATTTGGCTTATGGAACTGTATCAGTGCGAATTTCAATCTCTGTTTTTATGCAGCACCCGAACTCACCTTTCCCAAAAAGCAAGCATAAGTTGGTTTTCTAAATTTGAGACACTGTTCTGTTTTGTAATTCAGTTCATGTGTAGCCAAGATTACATTCCGTGTATTAGTGATACCTTATGATGTTTCTTTTTCTGTGTGACCTATTGCACGTAGAATCATCGTACCTGAATCCACTCATTATGCCGCTACGGGCCTGATGACATAGATTTCATTGCTGAGTGATATTCCATTGTACGTAAGAACCACAATTTCTTTATCCATTTTTCGCCCTCTGGGATATTTAACTTGTACCGTAGACGAGGTTCTTGTAAACAGAGCCGTTCCAAACTTTGGGGTGCCTGTGTGGTTTTGATTTTAATTTCCCTAAGCTATAGGACCATAAGTGGAAGTGCCATAGGCTGTGTTGCTTTGTTTCTTATGTGTTTCAGGAAATACCATACACTTCTCCAGAGTGGCTGTTGGCAATTCACATCCCGCCCATCAGGATAACAATGCTCCCTCTTCTCCATGGCCTGTCCTGCCTTTCTGGATTTTACACTTTTTTCAGATGGCCCTTTTGACCGGGGGGCAGAGAGACTTCATTGTAGTGCAGATTTCTTTACACGCTTGCTTGGTTGGCCAAAAAGGGCGTATGCGTTTTTTCCTGATTATATTCAGGAAAAAACGCATACACCCTTTTTGGCCAAGTGCATCATTGTCGCCGTTCTCCGTCTTTTCCTAGGCGTTAAGTGCAATTCCAGTCTACCCCCGAAATCGTTTTCCTGAATTTCTGCCCAAATTCTAAGTCCTCTTCGCAGACATACTTCAATATATTTTGGACGATAGCTGTCATTTATAACTCTGCAGGTTTGTGAATTACAGTGTCCCTGAGCTGCTTTCTTCAACACGCTTTCCTGTGAGTTGGCCGCAAAACCACAGGATTGCTTCAGGCCCTAATCTGGTTCCGGCAGGGCATGCTGGGCCTTTGGTTATTTCCTCTTCCTGGTGGGAAATGAGCGTTCCATTTGCCCGTGCAGACACCTACAGCTAGTCTCTCATTGGTTCTCCCTATTCCTGTTCATCTTGCGCAGAAATTGCAAACTGTGACCAACAGGAGGTTAAAGGCACCTACTCTCCAAGTGGTGAGAGTGTTAGTAAAGGGTCTGGAATGGTGAACCCAAGTAAAATGGTACAAAAACTGAGATGCATTTGAAAACGTTTGTCGGTCACACGGTGCACCATACTGTGGGTTTCCCATGCATGTTTTAGCTGAAGGAAGAATCCATTAAACATGGAGAGTTGGGACTCATGGAATGGGTACCATGCAGTATGACTTCAAAGGGTCTGCATTTGCTCATTGAACCTCACCAATGCTATCAGCCCGAAGTGCCCAACCTTATGTCTCACTCAGCTCTGGGTGTAGATGTGGTAAATCCAGGTTGCATCACAAGCCCTGAATGAACTATTTAAGAATTGGTCTCTATTTCACTGTCCTTGGGTTTTGTTTGAGTAATTCATTTTGATAATGGGATTTATCGGATTTTCTCTGCTGCCTTCATGCAGCTGTACACACGCTTGATTCTCTTATGGAGACATATAAATCCATGGGTTTGAAGATTCTTACTAGTCAGGTGTATTCCTAGGCGTTGAATATGGGGTGTTTAGTCCATTTCGTTGAGCAAGGGGTAGGTCTTGACTATTACATATTTGGCTTATGGAAAGGTATCTGTGCTAATTTCTATCTCTGGTTTTATGCAGCACCCCAACTCACCTTTCTCCTTAAGCAAGCATAAGTTGGTTTTCTAAATTTGAGACCCTGTTCTGTTTTGTAATTCAGTTCATGTGTAGCAAAGTTTACATTCCGTGTAGTAGTGATATCTTATGATGTTTCATTTTCTGTGTGACTTATTTCACTTAGAATCATCGTACCTGAATCCACTCATTATGCCGCGACGGGCCTGATGACATAGATTTCATTGCTGAGTGATATTCCATTGTACGTACGTACCACAACTTCTTTATCCATTTTTCACATTCTGGGATATTTAACTTGTACCGTAGACGAGGTTCTTGTAAACAGAGCCGCCCGACACTTTGGGGTGGCTGTGTGTTTTTGATTTTAATTTCCCTAAGCTATAGGACCATAAGTGGAAGTGCCGTAGGCTCCGTAGCTTTGTTTTTTCGGTGTTCCGGGAAACACCATACACTTTTCCAGAGTGGCTGATGGCAATTCACATCCCACCAATCAGCATAACAAGGCTCCCTGTTCTCCATGGCCTGTGCTGCCTTTCTGGATTTTACACTTTTTTCAGATGGCCCTTTTGACCGGGGGGCAGTGAGACTTCATTGTAGTGAAGATTTCTTGAACATGCTTGCTTGGTTGGCCAAAAAGGGCGTATGCGTTTTTTCCTGAATATATTCAGGAAAAAACGCATACGCCCTTTTTGGCCAAGAGCATCATTGTGGACGTTCTGTCTCTTTTCCTATGCTTTAAATGCAATTCCAGTCTACCCCCTGAAATCGTTTTCCTGCAAATCTCTCCCGCTTACAAGTCGTCTTCGCAGCCTTCCTTCAATATATTTTTGGACGATAGCTGTCATTTATAACTCTGCAGGTTTGTGAGTTACAGTGCCCCTGAGCTCATTTCTTCAACTCGCTATCTTGTGAGCTGGCCGCAAACCCACAGGATTGCCTCAGGCCCTAATCTGGTTCCGGCACGGCATGCTGAGCCTTTGGTTAATTCCTCTTCCTGGTGGGAAATGAGCGTTAAATTTGCCCGTGCAGACACCTAGAGCTAGTCTGTCATTCGTTCTCCCTATTCCTTTTCATCTTGCGCAGAAATTGCAAACTGTGCCCAACAGGAGGTTAAGGGCACTGACTCTTCAAGTGGGGAGAGTGTTCGTAAAGGGTCTGGAATGGTGAACCCGAGTAAAAGGGGACGAAAACTGAGATGCATTTGAAAACGATTGCCAGTCACACGGTGCACCATACTGTGGGTTTCCCATGCATGTTTTAGCTGAAGGAAGAATCCCTTAAACTTGGAGAGTTGGGACCCATGGAATGGGTACCATGCTGTATGACTTCAAAGGGTCTGCATTTGCTCATCGAACCTCACCAATGCTATCAGCCCGAAGTGCCCAACCTTATGTCTCACTCAGCTCTGGGTGTAGATGTGGTAAATCCAGGTTGCATCACAAGCCCTGAATGAATTATTTAAGAATTGCTCTCTATTTCACTGTCCTTGGGTTTTGTTTGTGTAATTCATTTTGATAATGGGATTTATCGGATTTTCTCTGCTGCATTCATGCCGCTGTACACACGCTTCATTCTCTTACGGAGACATATAAATCCATGGGTTTGAAGATTCTTACTAGTCAGGTGTATTCCTAGGCGTTGAATATGGGGTGTTTAGTCCATTTCGTTGAGCAAGGGGTAGGTCTTGACTATTACATATTTGGCTTATGGAAAGGTATCTGTGCTAATTTCTATCTCTGGTTTTATGCAGTACCCCAACTCACCTTTCCCCTTAAGCAATCATAAGTTGGTTTTCTTAATTTGAGACCCTGTTCTGTTTTGTAATTCAGTTCATGTGTAGCCAAGTTTTCATTCCGTGTATTAGTGATATCTTATGATGTTTCATTTCCTGTGTGACTTATTTCACTTAGAATCATCGAACCTGAATCCACTCATTATGCCGCGACGGGCCTGATGACATAGATTTCATTGCTGTGTGATATTCCACTGTACATACGTTCCACAACTTCTTTATCCATTTTTCACATTCTGGGATATTTAACTTGTACCGTAGACGAGGTTCTTGTAAACAGAGCCGCCCGAGAATTTTGGGTGTGTGTGTGTTTGATTTATAATTTTCCTAAGCTATAGGACCATAAGGGGAAGTGCTGTAGGCTCCGTTGCTTTGTTTTTTAGATGTTCCGGGAAACACCATACACTTCTCCAGAGTGGCAGTTCGCAATTTACATCCTGCCCATCAGCATAAGAAGGCTCGCTGTTCTCCATGGCCTGTGCTGCCTTTCTGGATTTTACACTTTTTTCAGATGGCCCTTTTGACCGGGGGGCAGTGAGACTTCATTGTAGTGCAGATTTCTTTAACATGCTTGCTTGGTTGGCCAAAAAGGGCGTATGCGTTTTTTCCTGAATATATTCAGGAAAAAACGCATACGCCCTTTTTGGCCAAGAGCATCATTGTCGACGTTCTGCCTCTTTTCCTATGCTTTAAATGCAATTCCCGTCTACCCCCTGAAATCATTTTCCTGCAATTCTGCCCCACTTTCAAGTCGTCTTCGCAGTCTTCCTTCAATATATTTTTGGACGATAGCTGTCATTTATAACTCTGCAGGTTTGTGAGTTACAGTGCCCCTGAGCTTATTTCTTCAACTCGCTATCTTGTGAGCTGGCCGCAAACCCACAGGATTGCCTCAGGCCCTAATCTGGTTCCGGCACGGCATGCTGAGCCTTTGGTTAATTCCTCTTCCTGGTGCGAAATTAGCATTAAATTTGCCCGTGCAGACACCTACAACTAGTGTCTCATTGGTTCTCCCTATTCCTGTTCATCTTGCGCAGAAATTGCAACTGTGCCAAACAGGAGGTTAAAAGTACAGACTCTCCAAGGGGGAGAGTGTTATTAAAGGGTCTGGAATGGTGTACCCAAGTAAAACGAGACGAAACCTGAGATGCATTTGAAAACGTTTCCCCGTCACATGGTGCACCATAATGTGGGTTTCCCATGCATATTTTAGCTGAAGGAAGAATCCCTTAAACCTGGCAGTTGGGACCCATGGAATGGCTACCATGCAGTATGACTTCAAAGGGTCTGCATTTGCTTATCGAACCTCAACAATGCTATCAGCCGAAAGTGTCAAACCTTATGTCTCACTCAGCTCTGGGTGTATATGTGGTAAATCCAGGTTGCATCACAAGCCCTGAATGAATTATTTAAGAATTGCTCTCTATTTCACTGTCCTTGGGTTTTGTTTTTGTAATTCATTTTGACACTGGGATTTATCGGATTTTCTCTGCTGCATTCATGCCGCTGTACACACGCTTCATTCTCTTACGGAGGCATATGAATCCATGGGTTTGAAGATTCTTACTAGTCAGGTGTATTCCTAGGTGTTGAATATGTGGTGTTTAGTCCATTTCGTTGAGCAAGTGGTGGGTCTTGACTATGACATATTTGGCTTATGGAAAGTTATCTGTGCTAATTTCTATCTCTGGTTTTATGCAGCACGCCAACTCACCTTTCCCCTTAAGCAAGCATAAGTTGGTTTTCTAAATTTGAGACCCTGTTCTGTTTTGTAATTCAGTTCATGTGTAGCCAAGTTTACATTCCGTGTATTAGTGATATCTTATGGTGTTTCATTTTCTGTGTGACTTATTTCACTTAGAATCATCGTACCTGAATCCACTCATTATGCCGTGACGGGCCTGATGACATAGATTTCATTGCTGAGTGATATTCCATTGTACGTATATACCACAATTTCTTTATCCATTTTTCACATTCTGGGATATTTACCTTGTACTGTAGACGAGGTTCTTGTAAATAGAGCCGTCCGACACTTTGGGGTGGCTGTGTGTTTTTCATTTTAATGTCCCTAAACTGTAGGACCATAAGTGGAAATGCCGTAGGCTCCGTTGCTTTGTTTTTTAGGTGTTCCGGAAAACACCATACACTTCTCCAGAGTGGCTGTTGGCAATTTACATCCCGCCCATCAGCATAACAAGGCTCCCTGTTCTCCATTGCCTGTGCTGCCTTTCTGGACTTTACACTTTTTTCATATGGCCCTTTTGCCCGGGGAGCAATGAGACTTCATTGTAGTGCAGATTTCTTTAACATGCTTGCTTGGTTGGCCAAAAAGGGCGTATGCGTTTTTTCTTGAATATATTCAGGAAAAAACGCATACGCCCTTTTTGGCCAAGAGCATCATTGTTGACGTTCTGCCTCTTTTCCTATGCTTTAAATGCAATTCCCGTCTACCCCCTGAAATCGTTTTCCTGCAAATCTGTCCCGCTTACAAGTCGTCTTTGCAGACCTCCTTCAATATATTTTTGGACGATAGCTGTCATTTATTACTCTGCAGGTTTGTGAGTTACAGTGCCCCTGAGTTCCTTTCTTCAACTCGCTATCTTGTGAGCTGGCTGCAAACCCGCACGATTGTCAGGCCCTAATCTGTTTCAGGCACGGCATGTTGAGCCTTTGGTTAATTCCTCTTCCTGGTGCGAAATGAGCATTAAATTTGCCCGTGCAGACACCTACAGCTAGTCTCTCATTGGTTCTCCCTATTCCTGTTCATCTTGCGCAGAAATTGCAAACTGTGCCCAACAGGAGGTTAAAGGCACCTACTCTCCAAGTGGTGAGAGTGTTAGTAAAGGGTCTGGAATGGTGAACCCAAGTAAAAGGGGACGAAAACTGAGATGCATTTGAAAACGTTTGTCGGTCACACGGTGCACCATACTGTGGGTTTCCCATGCATGTTTTAGCTGAAGGAAGAATCCCTTAAACTTGGAGAGTTGGGACCCATGGAATGGGTACCATGCTGTATGACTTCAAAGGGTCTGCATTTGCTCATCGAACCTCACCAATGCTAACAGCCCGAAGTGCCCAACCTTATGTCTCACTCAGCTCTGGGTGTAGATGTGGTAAATCCAGGTTGCATCACAAGCCCTGAGTGAATTATTTAAGAATTGCTCTCTATTTCACTGTCCTTGGGTTTTGTTTGTGTAATTCATTTTGATAATGGGATTTATCGGATTTCCTCTGCTGCATTCATGCCGCTGTACACACGCTTCATTCTCTTATGGAGACATATAAATCCATGGGTTTGAAGATTCTTACTAGTCAGGTGTATTCCTAGGCGTTGAATATGGGGTGTTTAGTCCATTTCGTTGAGCAAGGGGTAGGTCTTGACTATTACATATTTGGCTTATGGAAAGTTATCTGTGCTAATTTCTATCTCTGGTTTTATGCAGCACCCCAACTCACCTTTCCCCTTAAGCAAGCATAAGTTGGTTTTCTAAATTTGAGACCCTGTTCTGTTTTGTAATTCAGTTCATGTGTAGCCAAGTTTACATTCCGTGTAGTAGTGATATCTTATGATGTTTCATTTTCTGTGTGACTTATTTCACTTAGAATCATCGTACCTGAATCCACTCATTATGCCGCGACGGGCCTGATGACATAGATTTCATTGCTGAGTGATATTCCATTGTACGTATGTACCACAACTTCTTTATCCATTTTTCACTTTCTGGGATATTTAACTTGTACAGTAGATGAGGTTCTTGTAAACAGAGCCGTCTGAAACTTGTGGGTGGCTGTGTGTTTTTGATTTCAATTTCCCTAAGCTATAGGACCATAAGTGGAAGTGCCGTAGGCTCCGTAGCTTTGTTTTTTCGGTGTTCCGGGAAACACCATACACTTCTCCAGAGTGGCTGTTGGCAATTTACATCCCGCCCATCAGCATAACAAGGCTCCCTGTTCTCCATGGCCTGTGCTGCCTTTCTGGATTTTACACTTTTTTCAGATGGCCCTTTTGACCGGGGGGCAGTGAGACTTCATTGTAGTGCAGATTTCTTTAACATGCTTGCTTGGTTGGCCAAAAAGGGCGTATGCGTTTTTTCCTGAATATATTCAGGAAAAAACGCATACGCCCTTTTTGGCCAAGAGCATCATTGTCGAAGTTCTGCCTCTTTTCCTATGCTTTAAATGCAATTCCCGTCTACCCCCTGAAATCGTTTTCCTGCAAATCTGTCCCGATTACAAGTCGTCTTCGCAGCCTTCCTTCAATATATTTTTGGACGATAGCTGTCATTTATAACTCTGCAGGTTTGTGAGTTACAGTGCCCCTGAGCTCCTTTCTTCAACTCGCTATCTTGTGAGCTGGCTGCAAACCCGCACGATTGTCAGGCCCTAATCTGGTTCAGGCACGGCATGTTGAGCCTTTGGTTAATTACTCTTCCTGGTGCGAAATGAGCATTAAATTTGCCCGTGCAGACACCTACAGCTAGTCTCTCATTGGTTCTCCTTATTCCTGTTCATCTTGCGCAGAAATTGCAAACTGTGCCAAACAGGAGGTTAAAAGTACAGACTCTCCAAGGGGGAGAGTGTTATTAAAGGGTCTGGAATGGTGTACCCAAGTAAAACGAGACGAAAACTGAGATGCATTTGAAAACGTTTCCCCGTCACATGGTGCACCATAATGTGGGTTTCCCATGCATATTTTAGCTGAAGGAAGAATCCCTTAAACCTGGCAGTTGGGACCCATGGAATGGCTACCATGCAGTATGACTACAAAGGGTCTGCATTTGCTTATCGAACCTCACCAATGCTATCAGCCCTAAGTGTCCAACCTTATGTCTCACTCAGCTCTGGGTGTATATGTGGTAAATCCAGGTTGCATCACAAGCCCTGAATGAATTATTTAAGAATTGCTCTCTATTTCACTGTCCTTGGGTTTTGTTTTTGTAATTCATTTTGACAATGGGATTTATCGGATTTTCTCTGCTGCATTCATGCCGCTGTACACACGCTTCATTCTCTTACGGAGGCATATGAATCCATGGGTTTGAAGATTCTTACTAGTCAGGTGTATTCCTAGGTGTTGAATATGTGGTGTTTAGTCCATTTCGTTGAGCAAGTGGTGGGTCTTGACTATGACATATTTGGCTTATGGAAAGTTATCTGTGCTAATTTCTATCTCTGGTTTTATGCAGCACGCCAACTCACCTTTCCCCTTAAGCAAGCATAAGTTGGTTTTCTAAATTTGAGACCCTGTTCTGTTTTGTAATTCAGTTCATGTGTAGCCAAGTTTACATTCCGTGTATTAGTGATATCTTATGATGTTTCATTTTCTGTGTGACTTATTTCACTTAGAATCATCGTACCTGAATCCACTCATTATGCCGCGACGGGCCTGATGACATAGATTTCATTGCTGAGTGATATTCCATTGTACGTATATACCACAACTTCTTTATCCATTTTTCACATTCTGGGATATTTACCTTGTACTGTAGACGAGGTTCTTGTAAATAGAGCCGTCCGACACTTTGGGGTGGCTGTGTGTTTTTCATTTTAATGTCCCTAAACTGTAGGACCATAAGTGGAAATGCCGTAGGCTCCGTTGCTTTGTTTTTTAGGTGTTCCGGAAAACACCATACACTTCTCCAGAGTGGCTGTTGGCAATTTACATCCCGCCCATCAGCATAACAAGGCTCCCTGTTCTCCATTGCCTGTGCTGCCTTTCTGAACTTTACACTTTTTTCATATGGCCCTTTTGCCCGGGGAGCAATGAGACTTCATTGTAGTGCAGATTTCTTTAACATGCTTGCTTGGTTGGCCAAAAAGGGCATATGCGTTTTTTCCTGAATATATGCAGGAAAAAACGCATACGCCCTTTTTGGCCAAGAGCATCATTGTTGACGTTCTGCCTCTTTTCCTATGCTTTAAATGCAATTCCCGTCTACCCCCTGAAATCGTTTTCCTGCAAATCTGTCCCGCTTACAAGTCGTCTTTGCAGACCTCCTTCAATATATTTTTGGACGATAGCTGTCATTTATTACTCTGCAGGTTTGTGAGTTACAGTGCCCCTGAGCTCCTTTCTTCAACTCGCTATCTTGTGAGCTGGCTGCAAACCCGCACGATTGTCAGGCCCTAATCTGTTTCAGGCACGGCATGTTGAGCCTTTGGTTAATTCCTCTTCCTGGTGCGAAATGAGCATTAAATTTGCCCGTGCAGACACCTACAGCTAGTCTCTCATTGGTTCTCCCTATTCCTGTTCATCTTGCGCAGAAATTGCAAACTGTGCCCAACAGGAGGTTAAAGGCACCTACTCTCCAAGTGGTGAGAGTGTTAGTAAAGGGTCTGGAATGGTGAACCCAAGTAAAAGGGGACGAAAACTGAGATGCATTTGAAAACGTTTGTCGGTCACACGGTGCACCATACTGTGGGTTTCCCATGCATGTTTTAGCTGAAGGAAGAATCCCTTAAACTTGGAGAGTTGGGACCCATGGAATGGGTACCATGCTGTATGACTTCAAAGGGTCTGCATTTGCTCATCGAACCTCACCAATGCTATCAGCACGAAGTGCCCAACCTTATGTCTCACTCAGCTCTGGGTGTAGATGTGGTAAATCCAGGTTGCATCACAAGCCCTGAATGAAGTATTTAAGAATTGCTCTCTATTTCACTGTCCTTGGGTTTTGTTTGTGTAATTCATTTTGATAATGCGATTTATCGGATTTTCTCTGCTGCGTTCATGCCGCTGTACACACGCTTCATTCTCTTACGGAGACATATAAATCCATGGGTTTGAAGATTCTTACTAGTCAGGTGTATTACTAGGCGTTGAATATGGGGTGTTTAGTCCATTTCGTTGAGCAAGGGGTAGGTCTGGGCTATTACATATTTGGCTTATGGAAAGGTATCTGTGCTAATTTCTATCTCTGGTTTTATGCAGCACCCCAACTCACCTTTCCCCTTAAGCAAGCATAAGTTTGTTATCTAAATTTGAATCCCTGTTCTGTTTTATAATTCAGTTCATGTGTAGCAAAGTTTACATTCCGTGTATTAGTGATATCTTATGATGTTTCATTTTCTGTGTGACTTATTTCCCTTAGAATCATCGTACCTGAATCCACTCATTATGCCGCGATGGGCCTGATGACATAGCTTTCATTGCTGAGTGATATTCCATTGTACGTACGTACCACAACTTCTTTATCCATTTTTCACATTCTGGGATATTTAACTTGTACCGTAGACGAGGTTCTTGTAAACAGAGCCGTCCGACACTTTGGGGTGGCTGTGTGTTTTTGATTTTAATTTCCCTAAGCTATAGGACCATAAGTGGAAGTGCCGTAGGCTCCGTAGCTTTGTTTTTCAGGGGTTTCAGGAAACACCATACACTTCTCCAGAGTGGCTTTTGGCAATTTACATCCCGTCCATCAGCATAACAAGGCTCCCTGTTCTCCATGGCCTGTGCTGCCTTTCTGGATTTTACACTTTTTTCAGATGGCCCTTTTGACCGGGGGGCAGTGAGACATCTTTGTAGTGCAGATTTCTTTAACATGCTTGCTTGGTTGGCCAAAAAGGGCGTATGCGTTTTTTCCTGAATATATTCAGGAAAAAACGCATACGCCCTTTTTGGCCAAGAGCATCATTGTCGACGTTCTGCCTCTTTTCCTATGCTTTAAATGCAATTCCCGTCTACCCCCTGAAATCGTTTTCCTGCAAATCTGTCCCGCTTACAAGTCGTCTTCGCAGCCTTCCTTCAATATATTTTTGGACGATAGCTGTCATTTATAACTCTGCAGGTTTGTGAGTTACAGTGCCCATGAGCTCCTTTCTTCAACTCGCTATCTTGTGAGCTGGCGGCAAACCCACAGGATTGCATCAGGCCCTAATCTGGTTCCGGCACGGCATGCTGAGCCTTTGGTTAATTCCTGTTCCTGGTGGGAAATGAGCGTTAAATTTGCCCGTGCAGACACCTAGAGCTAGTCTCTCATTCGTTCTCCCTATTCCTTTTCATCTTGCGCAGAAATTGCAAACTGTGCCCAACAGGAGGTTAAAGGCACTGACTCTCCAAGTGGGGAGAGTGTTCGTAAAGGGTCTGGAATGGTGAACCCGAGTAAAAGGGGACGAAAACTGAGATGCATTTGAAAACGTTTGCCAGTCACACGGTGCACCATACTGTGGGTTTCCCATGCATGTTTTAGCTGAAGGAAGAATCCCTTAAACTTGGAGAGCTGGGACCCATGGAATGGGTACCATGCTGTATGACTTCAAAGGGTCTGCATTTGCTCATCGAACCTCACCAATGCTATCAGCCCGAAGTGCCCAACCTTATGTCTCACTCAGCTCTGGGTGTAGATGTGGTAAATCCAGGTTGCATCACAAGCCCTGAATGAATTATTTAAGAATTGCTCTCTATTTCACTGTCCTTGGGTTTTGTTTGTGTAATTCATTTTGATAATGGGATTTATCGGATTTTCTCTGCTGCATTCATGCCGCTGTACACACGCTTCATTCTCTTACGGAGACATATAAATCCATGGGTTTGATGATTCTTACTAGTCAGGTGTATTCCTAGGCGTTGAATATGGGGTGTTTAGTCCATTTCGTTGAGCAAGGTGTAGGGCTTGACTATTACATATTTGGCTTATGGAAAGGTATCTGTGCTAATTTCTATCTCTGGTTTTATGCAGCACCCCAACTCACCTTTCCCCTTAAGCAAGCATAAGATGGTTTTCTAAATTTGAGACCCTGTTCTCTTTTGTAATTCAGTTCATGTGTAGCCAAGTTTACATTCCGTGTAGTAGTGATATCTTATGATGTTTCATTTTCTGTGTGACTTATTTCACTTAGAATCATTGTACCTGAATCCACTCATTATGCCGCGACGGGCCTGATGACATAGATTTCATTGCTGAGTGATATTCCATTGTACGTACGTACCACAACTTCTTTATCCATTTTTCATATTCTGGGATATTTAACTTGTACCGTAGACGAGGTTCTTGTAAACAGAGCCGTCCGACACTTTGGGGTGGCTGTGTGTTTTTGATTTTAATTTCCCTAAGCTATAGGACCATAAGTGGAAGTGCCGTAGGCTCCGTAGCTTTGTTTTTTCGGTGTTCCGGGAAACACCATACACTTCTCCAGAGTGGCTGTTGGCAATTTACATCCCGCCCATCAGCATAACAAGGCTCCCTGTTCTCCATGGCCTGTGCTGCCTTTCTGGATTTTACACTTTTTTCAGATGGCCCTTTTGACCAGGGGGCAGTGAGACTTCATTGTAGGGCAGATTTCTTTAACATGCTTGCTTGCTTGGCCAAAAAGGGCGTATGCGTTTTTTCCTGAATATATTCAGGCAAAAACGCATACGCCCTTTTTGGCCAAGAGCATCACTGTCGACGTTCTGCCTCTTTTCCTATGCTTTAAATGCAATTCCCGTCTACCCCCTGAAATCGTTTTCCTGCAAATGTGTCCCGCTTACAAGTCGTCTTCGCAGCCTTCCTTCAATATATTTTTGGACGATAGCTGTCATTTATAACTCTGCAGGTTTGTGAGTTACAGTGCCCCTGAGCTCCTTTCTTCAACTCGCTATCTTGTGAGCTCGCAGCAAACCCACAGGATTGCTTCAGGCCATAATCTGGTTTTGGCACGGCATGCTGAGCCTTTGGTTAATTCCTCTTCCTGGTGGGAAATGAGCGTTAAATTTGCCCGTGCAGACACCTAGAGCTAGTCTCTCATTCGTTCTCCCTATTCCTTTTCATCTTGCGCAGAAATTTCAAACTGTGCCCAACAGGAGGTTAAAGGCACTGACTCTTCAAGTGGGGAGAGTGTTCGTAAAGGGTCTGGAATGCTGAACCCGAGTAAAAGGGGACGAAAACTGAGATGCATTTGAAAACGTTTGCCAGTCACACGGTGCACCATACTGTGGGTTTCCCATGCATGTTTTAGCTGAAGGAAGAATCCCTTAAACTTGGAGAGTTGGGACCCATGGAATGGGTACCATGCTGTATGACTTCAAAGGGTCTGCATTTGCTCATCGAACCTCACCAATGCTATCAGCCCGAAGTGCCCAACCTTATGTCTCACTCAGCTCTGGGTGTAGATGTGGTAAATCCGGGTTGCATCAGAAGCCCTGAATGAATTATTTAAGAATTGCTCTCTATTTCACTGTCCTTGGGTTTTGTTTGTGTAATTCATTTTGATAATGGGATTTATCGGATTTTCTCTGCTGCATTCATGCCGCTGTACACACGCTTCATTCTCTTACGGAGACATATAAATCCATGGGTTTGAAGATTCTTACTAGTCAGGTGTATTCCTAGGCGTTGAATATGGGGTGTTTAGTCCATTTCGCTGAGCAAGGGGTAGGTCTTGACTATTACATATTTGGCTTATGGAAAGGTATCTGTGCTAATTTCTATCTCTGGTTTTATGCAGCACCCCAACTCACCTTTCCCCTTAAGCAAGCATAAGTTGGTTTTCGAATTTGAGACCCTGTTCTGTTTTGTAATTCAGTTCATGTGTAGCCAAGTTTACATTCCGTGTATTAGTGATATCTTATGATGTTTCATTTTCTGTGTGACTTATTTCACTTAGAATCATCGTACCTGAATCCACTCATTATGCCGCGACGGGCCTGATGACATAGATTTCATTGCTGAGTGATATTCCATTGTACGTACGTACCACAACTTCTTTATCCATTTTTCACATTCTGGGATATTTAACTTGTACCGTAGACGAGGTTCTTGTAAACAGAGCCGTCCGACACTTTGGGGTGGCTGTGTGTTTTTGATTTCAATTTCCCTAAGCTATAGGACCATAAATAGAAGTGCCGTAGGCTCCGTAGCTTTGTTTTTTCGGTGTTCCGGGAAACACCATACACTTCTCCAGAGTGGCTGTTGGCAATTTACATCCCGCCCATCAGCATAACAAGGCTCCCTGTTCTCCATGGCCTGTGCTGCCTTTCTGGATTTTACACTTTTTTCAGATGGCCCTTTTGACCAGGGGGCAGTGAGACTTCATTGTAGTGCAGATTTCTTTAACATGCTTGCTTGCTTGGCCAAAAAGGGCGTATGCGTTTTTTCCTGAATATATTCAGGAAAAAACGCATACGCACTTTTTGGCCAAGAGCATCATTGTCGACGTTCTGCCTCTTTTCCTATGCTTTAAATGCAATTCCCGTCTACCCCCTGAAATCGTTTTCCTGCAAATCTGTCCCGCTTACAAGTCGTCTTCGCAGCCTTCCTTCAATATATTTTTGGACGATAGCTGTCATTTATAACTCTGCAGGTTTGTGAGTTACAGGGCCCCTGAGCTCCTTTCTTCAACTCGCTATCTTGTGAGCTGGCTGCAAACCCACAGGATTGCCTCAGGCCCTAATCTGGTTCCGGCACGGCATGCTGAGCCTTTGGTTAATTCCTCTTCCTGGTGGGAAATGAGCATTAAATTTGCCCGTGCAGACACCTAGAGCTAGTCTCTCATTCGTTCTCCCTATTCCTTTTCATCTTGCGCAGAAATTGCAAACTGTGCCCAACAGGAGGTTAAAGGCACTGACTCTCCAAGTGGGGAGAGTGTTCGTAAAGGGTCTGGAATGGTGAACCCGAGTAAAAGGGGACGAAAACTGAGATGCATTTGAAAACGTTTGCCAGTCACACGGTGCACCATACTGTGGGTTTCCCATGCATGTTTTAGCTGAAGGAAGAATCCCTTAAACTTGGAGAGTTGGGACCCATGGAATGGGTACCATGCTGTATGACTTCAAAGGGTCTGCATTTGCTCATCGAACCTCACCAATGCTATCAGCCCGAAGTCCCCAACCTTATGTCTCACTCAGCTCTGGGTGTAGATGTGGTAAATCCAGGTTGCATCACAAGCCCTGAATGAATTATTTAAGAATTGCTCTCTATTTCACTGTCCTTGGGTTTTGTTTGTGTAATTCATTTTGTTAAGGGGATTTATCGGATTTTCTATGCTGCATTCATGCCGCTGTACACACGCTTCATTCTCTTACGGAGACATATAAATCCATGGGTTTGAAGATTCTTACTAGTCAGGTGTATTCCTAGGCGTTGAATATGGGGTGTTTAGTCCATTTCGTTGAGCAAGGGGTAGGTCTTGACTATTACATATTTGGCTTATGGAAAGGTATCTGTGCTAATTTCTATCTCTGGTTTTATGCAGCACCCCAACTCACCTTTCCCCTTAAGCAAGCATAAGTTGGTTTTCTAAATTTGAGACCCTGTTCTGTTTTGTAATTCAGTTCATGTGTAGCCAAGTTCACATTCCGTGTATTAGTGATATCTTATGATGTTTCATTTTCTGTGTGACTTATTTCACTTAGAATCATCGTACCTGAATCCACTCATTATGCCGCTACGGGCCTGATGACATAGATTTCATTGCTGAGTGATATTCCATTGTACGTACGTACCACAACTTCTTTATCCATTTTTCACATTCTGGGATATTTAACTTGTACCGTAGACGAGGTTCTTGTAAACAGAGCCGTCCGACACTTTGGGGTGGCTGTGTGTTTTTGATTTTAATTTCCCTAAGCTATAGGACCATAAGTGGAAGTGCCGTAGGCTCCGTAGCTTTGTTTTTTCGGTGTTCCGGGAAACACCATACACTTCTCCAGAGTGACTGTTGGCAATTTACATCCCGCCCATCAGCATAACAAGGCTCCCTGTTCTCCATGGCCTGTGCTGCCTTTCTGGATTTTACACTTTTTTCAGATGGCCCTTTTGACCGGGGGGCAGTGAGACATCATTGTAGTGCAGATTTCTTAAACATGCTTGCTTGGTTGGCCAAGAAGGGCGTATGCGTTTTTTCCTGAATATATTCAGGAAAAAACGCATACGCCCTTTTTGGCCAAGAGCATCATTGTCGACGTTCTGCCTCTTTTCCTATGCTTTAAATGCAATTCCCGTCTACCCCCTGAAATCGTTTTCCTGAAAATCTGTCCCGCTTACACGTCGTCTTCTCAGCCTTCCTTCAATATATTATTGGACGATAGCTGTCATTTATAACTCTGCAGGTTTGTGAGTTACAGTGCCCCTGAGCTCCTTTCTTCAACTCGCTATCTTGTGAGCTGGCCGCAAACCCACATGATTGCTTCAGGCCCTAATCTGGTTCCGGCATGGCATGCTGAGCCTTTGGTTAATTCCTCTTCCTGGTGGGAAATGAGCGTTAAATTTGCCCGTGCAGACACCTAGAGTTAGTCTCTCATTCGTTCTCCCTATTCCTTTTCATCTTGCGCAGAAATTGCAAACTGTGCCCAACAGGAGGTTAAAGGCACTGACTCTCCAAGTGGGGAGAGTGTTCGTTAAGGGTCTGGAATGGTGAACCCGAGTTAAAGGGGACGAAAACTGAGATGCATTTGAAAACGTTTGCCAGTCACACGGTGCACCATACTGTGGGTTTCCCATGCATGTTTTAGCTGAAGGAAGAATCCCTTAAACTTGGAGAGTTGGGACCCATGGAATGGGTACCATGCTGTATGACTTCAAAGGGTCTGCATTTGCTCATCGAACCTCACCAATGCTATCAGCCCGAAGTGCCCAACCTTATGTCTCACTCAGCTCTGGGTGTAGATGTGGTAAATCCAGGTTGCATCACAAGCCCTGAATGAATTATTTAAGAATTGCTCTCTATTTCACTGTCCTTGGGTTTTGTTTGTGTAATTCATTTTGATAATGGGATTTATCGGATTTTCTCTGCTGCATTCATGCCGCTGTACACACGCTTCATTCTCTTACGGAGACATATAAATCCATGGGTTTGAAGATTCTTACTAGTCAGGTGTATTCCTAGGCGTTGAATATGGGGTGTTTAGTCCATTTCGTTGAGCAAGGTGTAGGTCTTGACTATTATATATTTGGCTTATGGAAAGGTATCTGTGCTAATTTCTATCTCTGGTTTTATGCAGCACCCCAACTCACCTTTCCCCTTAAGCAAGCATAAGTTGGTTTTCTAAATTTGAGACCCTGTTCTGTTTTGTAATTCAGTTCATGTGTAGCCAAGTTTACATTCCGTGTATTAGTGATATCTTATGATGTTTCATTTTCTGTGTGACTTATTTCACTTAGAATCATCGTACCTGAATCCACTCATTATGCCGCGACGGGCCTGATGACATAGATTTCATTGCTGAGTGATATTCCATTGTACGTACGTACCACAACTTCTTTATCCATTTTTCACATTCTGGGATATTTAACTTGTACCGTAGACGAGGTTCTTGTAAACAGAGCCGTCCGACACTTTGGGGTTGCTGTGTGTTTTTGATTTTAATTTCCCTAAGCTATAGGACCATAAGTGGAAGTGCCGTAGGCTCCGTAGCTTTGTTTTTTGGGTGTTCCGGGAAACACCATACACTTCTCCAGAGTGGCTGTTGGCAATTTACATCCCGCCCATCAGCATAACAAGGCTCCCTGTTCTCCATGGCCTGTGCTGCCTTTCTGGATTTTACACTTTTTTCAGATGTCCCTTTTGACCGGGGGGCAGTGAGACATCATTGTAGTGCAGATTTCTTTAACATGCTTGCTTGGTTGGCCAAAAAGGGCGTATGCGTTTTTTCCTGAATATATTCGGAAAAAACGCATACGCACTTTTTGGCCAAGAGCATCATTGTCGATGTTCTGCCTCTTTTCCTATGCTTTAAATGCAATTCCCGTCTACCCCCTGAAATCGTTTTCCTGCAAATCTGTCCCGCTTACACATCATCTTCTCAGCCTTCCTTCAATATATTTTTGGACGATAGCTGTCATTTATAACTCTGCAGGTTTGTGAGTTACAGTGCCCCTGAGCTCCTTTCTTCAACTCGCTATCTTGTGAGCTGGCCGCAAACCCACAGGATTGCTTCAGGCCCTAATCTGGTTCCGGCACGGCATGCTGAGCCTTTGGTTAATTCCTCTTCCTGGTGGGAAATGAGCGTTAAATTTGCCCGTGCAGACACCTAGAGCTAGTCTCTCATTCGTTCTCCCTATTCCTTTTCATCTTGCGCAGAAATTGCAAACTGTGCCCAACAGGAGGTTAAAGGCACTGACTCTCCAAGTGGGGAGAGTGTTCGTAAAGGGTCTGGAATGGTGAACCCGAGTAAAAGGGGACGAAAACTGAGATGCATTTGAAAACGTTTGCCAGTCACACGGTGCACCATACTGTGGGTTTCCCATGCATGTTTTAGCTGAAGGAAGAATCCCTTAAACTTGGAGAGTTGGGACCCATGGAATGGGTACCATGCTGTATGACTTCAAAGGGTCTGCATTTGCTCATCGAACCTCACCAATGCTATCAGCCCGAAGTCCCCAACCTTATGTCTCACTCAGCTCTGGGTGTAGATGTGGTAAATCCAGGTTGCATCACAAGCCCTGAATGAATTATTTAAGAATTGCTCTCTCTTTCTCTGTCCTTGGGTTTTGTTTGTGTAATTCATTTTGTTAAGGGGATTTATCGGATTTTCTATGCTGCATTCATGCCGCTGTACACACGCTTCATTCTCTTACGGAGACATATAAATCCATGGGTTTGAAGATTCTTACTAGTCAGGTGTATTCCTAGGCGTTGAATATGGGGTGTTTAGTCCATTTCGTTGAGCAAGGGGTAGGTCTTGACTATTACATATTTGGCTTATGGAAAGGTATCTGTGCTAATTTCTATCTCTGGTTTTATGCAGCACCCCAACTCACCTTTCCCCTTAAGCAAGCATAAGTTGGTTTTCTAAATTTGAGACCCTGTTCTCTTTTGTAATTCAGTTCATGTGTAGCCAAGTTTACATTCCGTGTAGTAGTGATATCTTATGATGTTTCATTTTCTGTGTGACTTATTTCACTTAGAATCATCGTACCTGAATCCACTCATTATGCCGCGACGGGCCTGATGACATAGATTTCATTGCTGGGTGATATTCCATTGTACGTACATACCACAAATTCTTTATCCATTTTTCACATTCTGGGATATTTAACTTGTACCGTAGACGAGGTTCTTGTAAACAGAGCCGTCCGACACTTTGGGGTGGCTGTGTGTTTTTGATTTTAATTTCCCTAAGCTATAGGACCATAAGTGGAAGTGCCATAGGCTCCGTAGCTTTGTTTTTTCGGTGTTCCGGGAAAAGCCATACACTTCTCCAGAGTGGCTGTTGGCAATTTACATCCCGCCCATCAGCATAACAAGGCTCGCTGTTCTCCATGGCCTGTGCTGCCTTTCTGGATTTTACACTTTTTTCAGATGGCCCTTTTGACCAGGGGGCAGTGAGACTTCATTGTAGTGCAGATTTCTTTAACATGCTTGCTTGGTTGGCCAAAAAGGGCGTATGCGTTTTTTCCTGAATATATTCAGGCAAAAACGCATACGCCCTTTTTGGCCAAGAGCATCACTGTCGACGTTCTGCCTCTTTTCCTATGCTTTAAATGCAATTCCCGTCTACCCCCTGAAATCGTTTTCCTGCAAATCTGTCCCGCTTACATGTCGTCTTCACAGCCTTCCTTCAATATGTTTTTGGACGATAGCTGTCATTTATAACTCTGCAGGTTTGTGAGTTACAGTGCCCCTGAGCTCCTTTCTTCAACTCGCTATCTTGTGAGCTGGCCGCAAACCCACAGGATTGCCTCAGGCCCTAATCTGGTTCCGGCACGGCATGCTGAGCCTTTGGTTAATTCCTCTTCCTGGTGGGAAATGAGGGTTAAATTTGCCCGTGCAGACACCTAGAGCTAGTCTCTCATTCGTTCTCCCTGTTCCTTTTCATCTTGCGCAGAAATTGCAAACTGTGCCCAACAGGAGGTTAAAGGCACTGACTCTCCAAGTGGGGAGAGTGTTCGTAAAGGGTCTGGAATGGTGAACCCGAGTAAAAGGGGACGAAAACTGAGATGCATTTGAAAACGTTTGCCAGTCACACGGTGCACCATACTGTGGGTTTCCCATGCATGTTTTAGCTGAAGGAAGAATCCCTTAAACTTGGAGAGCTGGGACCCATGGAATGGGTACCATGCTGTATGACTTCAAAGGGTCTGCATTTGCTCATCGAACCTCACCAATGCTATCAGCCCGAAGTGCCCAACCTTATGTCTCACTCAGCTCTGGGTGTAGATGTGGTAAATCCAGGTTGCATCACAAGCCCTGAATGAATTATTTAAGAATTGCTCTGTATTTCACTGTCCTTGGGTTTTGTTTGTGTAATTCATTTTGTTAAGGGGATTTATCGGATTTTCTATGCTGCATTCATGCCGCTGTACACACGCTTCATTCTCTTACGGAGACATATAAATCCATGGGTTTGAAGATTCTTACTAGTCAGGTGTATTCCTAGGCGTTGAATATGGGGTGTTTAGTCCATTTCGTTGAGCAAGGGGTAGGTCTTGACTATTACATATTTGGCTTATGGAAAGGTATCTGTGCTAATTTCTATCTCTGGTTTTATGCAGCACCCCAACTCACCTTTCCCCTTAAGCAAGCATAAGTTGGTTTTCTAAATTTGAGACCCTGTTCTGTTTTGTAATTCAGTTCATGTGTAGCCAAGTTTACATTCCGTGTAGTAGTGATATCTTACGATGTTTCATTTTCTGTGTGACTTATTTCACTTAGAATCATCGTATCTGAATCCACTCATTATGCCGCGACGGGCCTGATGACATAGATTTCATTGCTGAGTGATATTCCATTGTACGTACGTACCACAACTTCTTTATCCATTTTTCACATTCTGGGATATTTAACTTGTACCGTAGACGAGGTTCTTGTAAACAGAGCCGTCCGACACTTTGGGGTGGCTGTGTGTTTTTGATTTTAATTTCCCTAAGCTATAGGACCTTAAGTGGAAGTGCCGTAGGCTCCGTACCTTTGTTTTTTCGGTGTTCCGGGAAACACCATACACTTCTCCAGAGTGGCTGTTGGCAATTTACATCCCGCCCATCAGCATAACAAGGCTCCCGGTTCTCCATGGCCTGTGCTGCCTTTCTGGATTTTACACTTTTTTCAGATGGCCCTTTTGACCGGGGGGCAGTGAGACTTCATTGTAGTGCAGATTTCTTTAACATGCTTGCTTGGTTGGCCAAAAAGGGCGTATGCGTTTTTTCCTGAATATCAGGAAAAAACGCATACGCCCTTTTTGGCCAAGAGCATCATTGTCGACGTTCTGCCTCTTTTCCTATGCTTTAAATGCAATTCCCGTCTACCCCCTGAAATCGTTTTCCTGCAAATGTGTCCCGCTTACAAGTCGTCTTCGCAGCCTTCCTTCAATATATTTTTGGACGATAGCTGTCATTTATAACTCTGCAGGTTTGTGAGTTACAGTGCCCCTGAGCTCCTTTCTTCAACTCGCTATCTTGTGAGCTGGCGGCAAACCCACAGGATTGCTTCAGGCCCTAATCTGGTTCCGGCACGGCATGCTGAGCCTTTGGTTAATTCCTCTTCCTGGTGGGAAATGAGGGTTAAATTTGCCCGTGCAGACACCTAGAGCTAGTCTCTCATTGGTTCTCCCTATTCCTTTTCATCTTGCGCAGAAATTGCAAACTGTGCCCAACAGGAGGTTAAAGGCACTGACTCTTCAAGTGGGGAGAGTGTTCGTAAAGGGTCTGGAATGGTGAACCCGAGTAAAAGGGGACGAAAACTGAGATGCATTTGAAAACGTTTGCCAGTCACACGGTGCACCATACTGTGGGTTTCCCATGCATGTTTTAGCTGAAGGAAGAATCCCTTAAACTTGGAGAGTTGGGACCCATGGAATGGGTACCATGCTGTATGACTTCAAAGGGTCTGCATTTGCTCATCGAACCTCACCAATGCTATCAGCCCGAAGTGCCCAACCTTATGTCTCACTCAGCTCTGGGTGTAGATGTGGTAAATCCGGGTTGCATCAGAAGCCCTGAATGAATTATTTAAGAATTGCTCTCTATTTCACTGTCCTTGGGTTTTGTTTGTGTAATTCATTTTGATAATGGGATTTATCGGATTTTCTCTGCTGCATTCATGCCGCTGTACACACGCTTCATTCTCTTACGGAGACATATAAATCCATGGGTTTGAAGATTCTTACTAGTCAGGTGTATTCCTAGGCGTTGAATATGGGGTGTTTAGTCCATTTCGCTGAGCAAGGGGTAGGTCTTGACTATTACATATTTGGCTTATGGAAAGGTATCTGTGCTAATTTCTATCTCTGGTTTTATGCAGCACCCCAACTCACCTTTCCCCTTAAGCAAGCATAAGTTGGTTTTCGAAATTTGAGACCCTGTTCTGTTTTGTAATTCAGTTCATGTGTAGCCAAGTTTACATTCCGTGTATTAGTGATATCTTATGATGTTTCATTTTCTGTGTGACTTATTTCACTTAGAATCATCGTACCTGAATCCACTCATTATGCCGCGATGGGCCTGATGACATAGATTTCATTGCTGAGTGATATTCCATTGTACGTACGTACCACAACTTCTTTATCCATTTTTCACATTCTGGGATATTTAACTTGTACCGTAGACGAGGTTCTTGTAAACAGAGCCGTCCGACACTTTGGGGTGGCTGTGTGTTTTTGATTTTAATTTCCCTAAGCTATAGGACCATAAATAGAAGTGCCGTAGGCTCCGTAGCTTTGTTTTTTCGGTGTTCCGGGAAACACCATACACTTCTCCAGAGTGGCTGTTGGCAATTTACATCCCGCCCATCAGCATAACAAGGCTCCCTGTTCTCCATGGCCTGTGCTGCCTTTCTGGATTTTACACTTTTCTCAGATGGCCCTTTTGACCGGGGGGCAGTGAGACTTCATTGTAGTGCAGATTTCTTTAACATGCTTGCTTGGTTGGCCAAAAAGGGCGTATGCGTTTTTTCCTGAATATATTCAGGAAAAAACGCATACACACTTTATGGCCAAGAGCATCATTGTCGACGTTCTGCCTCTTTTCCTATGCTTTAAATGCAATTCCCGTCTACCCCCTGAAATCGTTTTCCTGCAAATCTGTCCCGCTTACAAGTCGTCTTCGCAGCCTTCCTTCAATATATTTTTGGACGATAGCTGTCATTTATAACTCTGCAGGTTTGTGAGTTACAGTGCCCCTGAGCTCCTTTCTTCAACTCGCTATCTTGTGAGCTGGCGGCAAACCCATAGGAGTGCTTCAGGCCCTAATCTGGTTCCGGCACGGCATGCTGAGCCTTTGGTTAATTCCTCTTCCTGGTGGGAAATGAGCGTTAAATTTGCCCGTGCAGACACCTAGAGCTAGTCTCTCATTCGTTCTCCCTATTCCTTTTCATCTTGCGCAGAAATTGCAAACTGTGCCCAACAGGAGGTTAAAGGCACTGACTCTCCAAGTGGGGAGAGTGTTCGTAAAGGGTCTGGAATGGTGAACCCGAGTGAAAGGGGACGAAAACTGAGATGCATTTGAAAATGTTTGCCAGTCACACGGTGCACCATACTGTGGGTTTCCCATGCATGTTTTAGCTGAAGGAAGAATCCCTTAAACTTGGAGAGTTGGGACCCATGGAATGGGTACCATGCTGTATGACTTCAAAGGGTCTGCATTTGCTCATCGAACCTCACCAATGCTATCAGCCCGAAGTGCCCAACCTTATGTCTCACTCAGCTCTGGGTGTAGATGTGGTAAATCCAGGTTGCATCACAAGCCCTGAATGCATTATTTAACAATTGCTCTCTATTTCACTGTCCTTGGGTTTTGTTTGTGTAATTCATTTTGATAATGGGATTTATCGGATTTTCTCTGCTGCATTCATGCCGCTGTACACACGCTTCATTCTCTTACGGAGACATATAAATCCATGGGTTTGAAGATTCTTACTAGTCAGGTGTATTCCTAGGCGTTGAATATGGGGTGTTTAGTCCATTTCGTTGAGCAAGGGGTAGGTCTTGACTATTACATATTTGGCTTATGGAAAGGTATCTGTGCTAATTTCTATCTCTGGTTTTATGCAGCACCCCAACTCACCTTTCCCCTTAAGCAAGCATAAGTTGGTTTTCTAAATTTGAGACCCTGTTCTGTTTTGTAATTCAGTTCATGTGTAGCCAAGTTTACATTCCGTGTAGTAGTGATATCTTATGATGTTTCATTTTCTGTGTGACTTATTTCACTTAGAATCATCGTACCTGAATCCACTCATTATGCCGCGACGGGCCTGATGACATAGATTTCATTGCTGAGTGATATTCCATTGTACGTACGTACCACAACTTCTTTATCCATTTTTCACATTCCGGGATATTTAACTTGTACCGTAGACGAGGTTCTTGTAAACAGAGCCGCCCGACACTTTGGGGTGGCTGTGTGTTTTTGATTTTAATTTCCCTAAGCTATAGGACCATAAGTGGAAGTGCCGTAGGCTCCGTAGCTTTGTTTTTTCGGTGTTCCGGGAAACACCATACACTTCTCCAGAGTGGCTGTTGGCAATTTACATCCCGCCCATCAGCATAACAAGGCTCCCGGTTCTCCATGGCCTGTGCTGCCTTTCTGGATTTTACACTTTTTTCAGATGGCCCTTTTGACCGGGGGGCAGTGAGACTTCATTGTAGTGCAGATTCCTTTAACATGCTTGCTTGGTTGGCCAAAAGGGCGTATGCGTTTTTTTCTGAATATATTCAGGAAAAAACGCATACGCCCTTTTTGGCCAAGAGCATCATTGTCGACGTTCTGCCTCTTTTCCTATGCTTTAAATGAAATTCCCTTCTACCCCCTGAAATCGTTTTCCTGCAATTCGGCCCCACTTACAAGTCGTCTTCGCAGCCTTCCTTCAATATATTTTTGGACGATAGCTGTCATTTATAACTCTGCAGGTTTGTGAGTTACAGGGCCCCTGAGCTCCTTTCTTCAACTCGCTATCTTGTGAGCTGGCCGCAAACCCACAGGATTGCCTCAGGCCCTAATCTGGTTCCGGCACGGCATGCTGAGCCTTTGGTTAATTCCTCTTCCTGGTGGGAAATGAGCATTAAATTTGCCCGTGCAGACACCTAGAGCTAGTCTCTCATTCGTTCTCCCTATTCCTTTTCATCTTGCGCAGAAATTGCAAACTGTGCCCAACAGGAGGTTAAAGGCACTGACTCTCCAAGTGGGGAGAGTGTTCGTAAAGGGTCTGGAATGGTGAACCCGAGTAAAAGGGGACGAAAACTGAGATGCATTTGAAAACGTTTGCCAGTCACACGGTGCACCATACTGTGGGTTTCCCATGCATGTTTTAGCTGAAGGAAGAATCCCTTAAACTTGGAGAGTTGGGACCCATGGAATGGGTACCATGCTGTATGACTTCAAAGGGTCTGCATTTGCTCATCGAACCTCACCAATGCTATCAGCCCGAAGTCCCCAACCTTATGTCTCACTCAGCTCTGGGTGTAGATGTGGTAAATCCAGGTTGCATCACAAGCCCTGAATGAATTATTTAAGAATTGCTCTCTATTTCACTGTCCTTGGGTTTTGTTTGTGTAATTCATTTTGTTAAGGGGATTTATCGGATTTTCTATGCTGCATTCATGCCGCTGTACACACGCTTCATTCTCTTACGGAGACATATAAATCCATGGGTTTGAAGATTCTTACTAGTCAGGTGTATTCCTAGGCGTTGAATATGGGGTGTTTAGTCCATTTCGTTGAGCAAGGGGTAGGTCTTGACTATTACATATTTGGCTTATGGAAAGGTATCTGTGCTAATTTCTATCTCTGGTTTTATGCAGCACCCCAACTCACCTTTCCCCTTAAGCAAGCATAAGTTGGTTTTCTAAATTTGAGACCCTGTTCTCTTTTGTAATTCAGTTCATGTGTAGCCAAGTTTACATTCCGTGTAGTAGTGATATCTTATGATGTTTCATTTTCTGTGTGACTTATTTCACTTAGAATCATCGTACCTGAATCCACTCATTATGCCGCGACGGGCCTGATGACATAGATTTCATTGCTGGGTGATATTCCATTGTACGTACATACCACAAATTCTTTATCCATTTTTCACATTCTGGGATATTTAACTTGTACCGTAGACGAGGTTCTTGTAAACAGAGCCGTCCAACACTTTGGGGTGGCTGTGTGTTTTTGATTTTAATTTCCCTAAGCTATAGGACCATAAGTGGAAGTGCCATAGGCTCCGTAGCTTTGTTTTTTCGGTGTTCCGGGAAAAGCCATACACTTCTCCAGAGTGGCTGTTGGCAATTTACATCCCGCCCATCAGCATAACAAGGCTCGCTGTTCTCCATGGCCTGTGCTGCCTTTCTGGATTTTACACTTTTTTCAGATGGCCCTTTTGACCAGGGGGCAGTGAGACTTCATTGTAGTGCAGATTTCTTTAACATGCTTGCTTGGTTGGCCAAAAAGGGCGTATGCGTTTTTTCCTGAATATATTCAGGCAAAAACGCATACGCCCTTTTTGGCCAAGAGCATCACTGTCGACGTTCTGCCTCTTTTCCTATGCTTTAAATGCAATTCCCGTCTACCCCCTGAAATCGTTTTCCTGCAAATCTGTCCCGCTTACAAGTCGTCTTCACAGCCTTCCTTCAATATATTTTTGGACGATAGCTGTCATTTATAACTCTGCAGGTTTGTGAGTTACAGTGCCCCTGAGCTCCTTTCTTCAACTCGCTATCTTGTGAGCTGGCCGCAAACCCACAGGATTGCCTCAGGCCCTAATCTGGTTCCGGCACGGCATGCTGAGCCTTTGGTTAATTCCTCTTCCTGGTGGGAAATGAGGGTTAAATTTGCCCGTGCAGACACCTAGAGCTAGTCTCTCATTCGTTCTCCCTGTTCCTTTTCATCTTGCGCAGAAATTGCAAACTGTGCCCAACAGGAGGTTAAAGGCACTGACTCTCCAAGTGGGGAGAGTGTTCGTAAAGGGTCTGGAATGGTGAACCCGAGTAAAAGGGGACGAAAACTGAGATGCATTTGAAAACGTTTGCCAGTCACACGGTGCACCATACTGTGGGTTTCCCATGCATGTTTTAGCTGAAGGAAGAATCCCTTAAACTTGGAGAGCTGGGACCCATGGAATGGGTACCATGCTGTATGACTTCAAAGGGTCTGCATTTGCTCATCGAACCTCACCAATGCTATCAGCCCGAAGTGCCCAACCTTATGTCTCACTCAGCTCTGGGTGTAGATGTGGTAAATCCAGGTTGCATCACAAGCCCTGAATGAATTATTTAAGAATTGCTCTGTATTTCACTGTCCTTGGGTTTTGTTTGTGTAATTCATTTTGTTAAGGGGATTTATCGGATTTTCTATGCTGCATTCATGCCGCTGTACACACGCTTCATTCTCTTACGGAGACATATAAATCCATGGGTTTGAAGATTCTTACTAGTCAGGTGTATTCCTAGGCGTTGAATATGGGGTGTTTAGTCCATTTCGTTGAGCAAGGGGTAGGTCTTGACTGTTACATATTTGGCTTATGGAAAGGTATCTGTGCTAATTTCTATCTCTGGTTTTATGCAGCACCCCAACTCACCTTTCCCCTTAAGCAAGCATAAGTTGGTTTTCTAAATTTGAGACCCTGTTCTGTTTTGTAATTCAGTTCATGTGTAGCCAAGTTTACATTCCGTGTAGTAGTGATATCTTACGATGTTTCATTTTCTGTGTGACTTATTTCACTTAGAATCATCGTATCTGAATCCACTCATTATGCCGCGACGGGCCTGATGACATAGATTTCATTGCTGAGTGATATTCCATTGTACGTACGTACCACAACTTCTTTATCCATTTTTCACATTCTGGGATATTTAACTTGTACCGTAGACGAGGTTCTTGTAAACAGAGCCGTCCGACACTTTGGGGTGGCTGTGTGTTTTTGATTTTAATTTCCCTAAGCTATAGGACCTTAAGTGGAAGTGCCGTAGGCTCCGTACCTTTGTTTTTTCGGTGTTCCGGGAAACACCATACACTTCTCCAGAGTGGCTGTTGGCAATTTACATCCCGCCCATCAGCATAACAAGGCTCCCGGTTCTCCATGGCCTGTGCTGCCTTTCTGGATTTTACACTTTTTTCAGATGGCCCTTTTGACCGGGGGGCAGTGAGACTTCATTGTAGTGCAGATTTCTTTAACATGCTTGCTTGGTTGGCCAAAAAGGGCGTATGCGTTTTTTCCTGAATATCAGGAAAAAACGCATACGCCCTTTTTGGCCAAGAGCATCATTGTCGACGTTCTGCCTCTTTTCCTATGCTTTAAATGCAATTCCCGTCTACCCCCTGAAATCGTTTTCCTGCAAATGTGTCCCGCTTACAAGTCGTCTTCGCAGCCTTCCTTCAATATATTTTTGGACGATAGCTGTCATTTATAACTCTGCAGGTTTGTGAGTTACAGTGCCCCTGAGCTCCTTTCTTCAACTCGCTATCTTGTGAGCTGGCGGCAAACCCACAGGATTGCTTCAGGCCCTAATCTGGTTCCGGCACGGCATGCTGAGCCTTTGGTTAATTCCTCTTCCTGGTGGGAAATGAGCGTTAAATTTGCCCGTGCAGACACCTAGAGCTAGTCTCTCATTGGTTCTCCCTATTCCTTTTCATCTTGCGCAGAAATTGCAAACTGTGCCCAACAGGAGGTTAAAGGCACTGACTCTTCAAGTGGGGAGAGTGTTCGTAAAGGGTCTGGAATGGTGAACCCGAGTAAAAGGGGACGAAAACTGAGATGCATTTGAAAACGTTTGCCAGTCACACGGTGCACCATACTGTGGGTTTCCCATGCATGTTTTAGCTGAAGGAAGAATCCCTTAAACTTGGAGAGTTGGGACCCATGGAATGGGTACCATGCTGTATGACTTCAAAGGGTCTGCATTTGCTCATCGAACCTCACCAATGCTATCAGCCCGAAGTGCCCAACCTTATGTCTCACTCAGCTCTGGGTGTAGATGTGGTAAATCCGGGTTGCATCAGAAGCCCTGAATGAATTATTTAAGAATTGCTCTCTATTTCACTGTCCTTGGGTTTTGTTTGTGTAATTCATTTTGATAATGGGATTTATCGGATTTTCTCTGCTGCATTCATGCCGCTGTACACACGTTTCATTCTCTTACGGAGACATATAAATCCATGGGTTTGAAGATTCTTACTAGTCAGGTGTATTCCTAGGCGTTGAATATGGGGTGTTTAGTCCATTTCGCTGAGCAAGTGGTAGGTCTTGACTATTACATATTTGGCTTATGGAAAGGTATCTGTGCTAATTTCTATCTCTGGTTTTATGCAGCACCCCAACTCACCTTTCCCCTTAAGCAAGCATAAGTTGGTTTTCGAAATTTGAGACCCTGTTCTGTTTTGTAATTCAGTTCATGTGTAGCCAAGTTTACATTCCGTGTATTAGTGATATCTTATGATGTTTCATTTTCTGTGTGACTTATTTCACTTAGAATCATCGTACCTGAATCCACTCATTATGCCGCGATGGGCCTGATGACATAGATTTCATTGCTGAGTGATATTCCATTGTACGTACGTACCACAACTTCTTTATCCATTTTTCACATTCTGGGATATTTAACTTGTACCGTAGACGAGGTTCTTGTAAACAGAGCCGTCCGACACTTTGGGGTGGCTGTGTGTTTTTGATTTTAATTTCCCTAAGCTATAGGACCATAAATAGAAGTGCCGTAGGCTCCGTAGCTTTGTTTTTTCGGTGTTCCGGGAAACACCATACACTTCTCCAGAGTGGCTGTTGGCAATTTACATCCCGCCCATCAGCATAACAAGGCTCCCTGTTCTCCATGGCCTGTGCTGCCTTTCTGGATTTTACACTTTTCTCAGATGGCCCTTTTGACCGGGGGGCAGTGAGACTTCATTGTAGTGCAGATTTCTTTAACATGCTTGCTTGGTTGGCCAAAAAGGGCGTATGCGTTTTTTCCTGAATATATTCAGGAAAAAACGCATACACACTTTATGGCCAAGAGCATCATTGTCGACGTTCTGCCTCTTTTCCTATGCTTTAAATGCAATTCCCGTCTACCCCCTGAAATCGTTTTCCTGCAAATCTGTCCCGCTTACAAGTCGTCTTCGCAGCCTTCCTTCAATATATTTTTGGACGATAGCTGTCATTTATAACTCTGCAGGTTTGTGAGTTACAGTGCCCCTGAGCTCCTTTCTTCAACTCGCTATCTTGTGAGCTGGCGGCAAACCCATAGGAGTGCTTCAGGCCCTAATCTGGTTCCGGCACGGCATGCTGAGCCTTTGGTTAATTCCTCTTCCTGGTGGGAAATGAGCGTTAAATTTGCCCGTGCAGACACCTAGAGCTAGTCTCTCATTCGTTCTCCCTATTCCTTTTCATCTTGCGCAGAAATTGCAAACTGTGCCCAACAGGAGGTTAAAGGCACTGACTCTCCAAGTGGGGAGAGTGTTCGTAAAGGGTCTGGAATGGTGAACCCGAGTGAAAGGGGACGAAAACTGAGATGCATTTGAAAATGTTTGCCAGTCACACGGTGCACCATACTGTGGGTTTCCCATGCATGTTTTAGCTGAAGGAAGAATCCCTTAAACTTGGAGAGTTGGGACCCATGGAATGGGTACCATGCTGTATGACTTCAAAGGGTCTGCATTTGCTCATCGAACCTCACCAATGCTATCAGCCCGAAGTGCCCAACCTTATGTCTCACTCAGCTCTGGGTGTAGATGTGGTAAATCCAGGTTGCATCACAAGCCCTGAATGAATTATTTAAGAATTGCTCTCTATTTCACTGTCCTTGGGTTTTGTTTGTGTAATTCATTTTGATAATGGGATTTATCGGATTTTCTCTGCTGCATTCATGCCGCTGTACACACGCTTCATTCTCTTACGGAGACATATAAATCCATGGGTTTGAAGATTCTTACTAGTCAGGTGTATTCCTAGGCGTTGAATATGGGGTGTTTAGTCCATTTCGTTGAGCAAGGGGTAGGTCTTGACTATTACATATTTGGCTTATGGAAAGGTATCTGTGCTAATTTCTATCTCTGGTTTTATGCAGCACCCCAACTCACCTTTCCCCTTAAGCAAGCATAAGTTGGTTTTCTAAATTTGAGACCCTGTTCTGTTTTGTAATTCAGTTCATGTGTAGCCAAGTTTACATTCCGTGTAGTAGTGATATCTTATGATGTTTCATTTTCTGTGTGACTTATTTCACTTAGAATCATCGTACCTGAATCCACTCATTATGCCGCGACGGGCCTGATGACATAGATTTCATTGCTGAGTGATATTCCATTGTACGTACGTACCACAACTTCTTTATCCATTTTTCACATTCCGGGATATTTAACTTGTACCGTAGACGAGGTTCTTGTAAACAGAGCCGCCCGACACTTTGGGGTGGCTGTGTGTTTTTGATTTTAATTTCCCTAAGCTATAGGACCATAAGTGGAAGTGCCGTAGGCTCCGTAGCTTTGTTTTTTCGGTGTTCCGGGAAACACCATACACTTCTCCAGAGTGGCTGTTGGCAATTTACATCCCGCCCATCAGCATAACAAGGCTCCCTGTTCTCCATGGCCTGTGCTGCCTTTCTGGATTTTACACTTTTTTCAGATGGCCCTTTTGACCAGGGGTCAGTGAGACTTCATTGTAGTGCAGATTTCTTTAACATGCTTGCTTGCTTGGCCAAAAAGGGCGTATGCGTTTTTTCCTGAATATATTCAGGAAAAAACGCATACGCCCTTTTTGGCCAAGAGCATCATTGTCGACGTTCTGCCTCTTTTCCTATGCTTTAAATGCAATTCCCGTCTACCCCCTGAAATCGTTTTCCTGCAAATCTGTCCCGCTTACAAGTCGTCTTCGCAGCCTTCCTTCAATATATTTTTGGACGATAGCTGTCATTTATAACTCTGCAGGTTTGTGAGTTACAGTGCCCCTGAGCTCCTTTCTTCAACTCGCTATCTTGTGAGCTGGCGGCAAACCCACAGGATTGCTTCAGGCCATAATCTGGTTCCGGCACGGCATGCTGAGCCTTTGGTTAATTCCTCTTCCTGGTGGGAAATGAGCGTTAAATTTGCCCGTGCAGACACCTAGAGCTAGTCTCTCATTCGTTCTCCCTATTCCTTTTCATCTTGCGCAGAAATTGCAAACTGTGCCCAACAGGAGGTTAAAGGCACTGACTCTTCAAGTGGGGAGAGTGTTCGTAAAGGGTCTGGAATGGTGAACCCGAGTAAAAGGGGACGAAAACTGAGATGCATTTGAAAACGTTTGCCAGTCACACGGTGCACCATACTGTGGGTTTCCCATGCATGTTTTAGCTGAAGGAAGAATCCCTTAAACTTGGAGAGTTGGGACCCATGGAATGGGTACCATGCTGTATGACTTCAAAGGGTCTGCATTTGCTCATCGAACCTCACCAATGCTATCAGCCCGAAGTGCCCAACCTTATGTCTCACTCAGCTCTGGGTGTAGATGTGGTAAATCCGGGTTGCATCAGAAGCCCTGAATGAATTATTTAAGAATTGCTCTCTATTTCACTGTCCTTGGGTTTTGTTTGTGTAATTCATTTTGATAATGGGATTTATCGGATTTTCTCTGCTGCATTCATGCCGCTGTACACACGCTTCATTCTCTTACGGAGACATATAAATCCATGGGTTTGAAGATTCTTACTAGTCAGGTGTATTCCTAGGCGTTGAATATGGTGTGTTTAGTCCATTTCGTTGAGCAAGTGGTAGGTCTTGACTATTACATATTTGGCTTATGGAAAGGTATCTGTGCTAATTTCTATCTCTGGTTTTATGCAGCACCCCAACTCACCTTTCCCCTTAAGCAAGCATAAGTTGGTTTTCTAAATTTGAGACCCTGTTCTGTTTTGTAATTCAGTTCATGTGTAGCCAAGTTTACATTCCGTGTAGTAGTGATATCTTACGATGTTTCATTTTCTGTGTGACTTATTTCACTTAGAATCATCGTATCTGAATCCACTCATTATGCCGCGACGGGCCTGATGACATAGATTTCATTGCTGAGTGATATTCCATTGTACGTACGTACCACAACTTCTTTATCCATTTTTCACATTCTGGGATATTTAACTTGTACCGTAGACGAGGTTCTTGTAAACAGAGCCGTCCGACACTTTGGGGTGGCTGTGTGTTTTTGATTTTAATTTCCCTAAGCTATAGGACCTTAAGTGGAAGTGCCGTAGGCTCCGTAGCTTTGTTTTTTCGGTGTTCCGGGAAACACCATACACTTCTCCAGAGTGGCTGTTGGCAATTTACATCCCGCCCATCAGCATAACAAGGCTCCCGGTTCTCCATGGCCTGTGCTGCCTTTCTGGATTTTACACTTTTTTCAGATAGCCCTTTTGACCGGGGGGCAGTGAGACTTCATTGTAGTGCAGATTTCTTTAACATGCTTGCTTGGTTGGCCAAAAAGGGCGTATGCGTTTTTTCCTGAATATCAGGAAAAAACGCATACGCCCTTTTTGGCCAAGAGCATCATTGTCGACGTTCTGCCTCTTTTCCTATGCTTTAAATGCAATTCCCGTCTACCCCCTGAAATCGTTTTCCTGCAAATGTGTCCCGCTTACAAGTCGTCTTCGCAGCCTTCCTTCAATATATTTTTGGACGATAGCTGTCATTTATAACTCTGCAGGTTTGTGAGTTACAGTGCCCCTGAGCTCCTTTCTTCAACTCGCTATCTTGTGAGCTGGCGGCAAACCCACAGGATTGCTTCAGGCCATAATCTGGTTCCGGCACGGCATGCTGAGCCTTTGGTTAATTCCTCTTCCTGGTGGGAAATGAGCGTTAAATTTGCCCGTGCAGACCCCTAGAGCTAGTCTCTCATTCGTTCTCCCTATTCCTTTTCATCTTGCGCAGAAATTGCAAACTGTGCCCAACAGGAGGTTAAAGGCACTGACTCTCCAAGTGGGGAGAGTGTTCGTAAAGGGTCTGGAATGGTGAACCCGAGTAAAAGGGGACGAAAACTGAGATGCATTTGAAAACGTTTGCCAGTCACACGGTGCACCATACTGTGGGTTTCCCATGCATGTTTTAGCTGAAGGAAGAATCCCTTAAACTTGGAGAGTTGGGACCCATGGAAAGGGTACCATGCTGTATGACTTCAAAGGGTCTGCATTTGCTCATCGAACCTCACCAATGCTATCAGCCCGAAGTGCCCAACCTTATGTCTCACTCAGCTCTGGGTGTAGATGTGGTAAATCCAGGTTGCATCACAAGCCCTGAATGAATTATTTAAGAATTGCTCTCTATTTCACTGTCCTTGGGTTTTGTTTGTGTAATTCATTTTGATAATGGGATTTATCGGATTTTCTCTGCTGCATTCATGCCGCTGTACACACGCTTCATTCTCTTACGGAGACCTATAAATCCATGGGTTTGAAGATTCTTACTAGTCAGGTGTATTCCTAGGCGTTGAATATGGGGTGTTTAGTCCATTTCGTTGAGCAAGGGGTAGGTCTTGACTATTACATATTTGGCTTATGGAAAGGTATCTGTGCTAATTTCTATCTCTGGTTTTATGCAGCTCCCCAACTCACCTTTCCCCTTAAGCAAGCATAAGTTGGTTTTCTAAATTTGAGACCCTGTTCTGTTTTGTAATTCAGTTCATGTGTAGCCAAGTTTACATTCTGTGTATTAGTGATATCTTACGATGTTTCATTTTCGGTGTGACTTATTTCACTTAGAATCATCGTACCTGAATCCACTCATTATGCCGCGACGGGCCTGATGACATAGATTTCATTGCTGAGTGATATTCCATTGTACGTACGTACCACAACTTCTTTATACATTTTTCACATTCTGGGATATTTAACTTGTACCGTAGATGAGGTTCTTGTAAACAGAGCCGTCCGACACTTTGGGGTGACTGTGTGTTTTTGATTTTAATTTCCCTAAGCTATAGGACCATAAGTGGAAGTGCCGTAGGCTCCGTAGCTTTGTTTTTTTGGTGTTCCGGGAAACACCATACACTTCTCCAGAGTGGCTGTTGGCAATTTACATCCCGCCCATCAGCATAACAAGGCTCCCTGTTCTCCATGGCCTGTGCTGCCTTTCTGGATTTTACACTTTTTTCAGATGGCCCTTTTGACCGGGGGGCAGTGAGACTTCATTGTAGTGCAGATTTCTTTAACATGCTTGCTTGGTTTGCCAAAAAGCGCGTATGCGTTTTTTCCTGAATATATTCAGGAAAAAACGCATACGCCCTTTTTGGCCAAGAGCATCATTGTCGACGTTCTGCCTCTTTTCCTATGCTTTAAATGCAATTCCCTTCCACCCCCTGAAATCATTTTCCTGCAATTCTGCCCCACTTACAAGTCGTCTTCGTAGACTTCCTTCAATATATTTTTGGACGATAGCTGTCATTTATAACTCTGCAGATTTGTGAGTTACAGTACCCCTGAGCTCATTTCTTCAACTCGCTATCTTGTGAGCTGGCCGCAAACCCACAGGATTGCCTCAGGCCCTAATCTGGTTCTTGCACTGCATGCTGAGCCTTTGGTTGATTCCTCTTCCTGGTGGGAAATGAGCGTTAAATTTGCCCGTGCAGACACCTAGAGCTAGTCTCTCATTCGTTCTCCATATTCCTTTTCATCTTGCGCAGAAATTGCAAACTGTGCCCAACAAGAGGTTAAAGGCACTGTCTCTCCAAGTCGGGAGAGTGTTAGTAAAGGGTCTGGAATGGTGAACCCAAGTAAAAGGGGACGAAAACTGAGATGCATTTGAAAACGTTTGCCTGTCACACGGTGCACCATACTGTGGGTTTCCCATGCATGTTTTAACTGAAGGAAGAATCCCTTAAACCTGGAGAGTTGGGACCCATGGAATGGGTACCATGCAGTATTACTTCAAAGGGTCTGCATTTGCTCATCGAACCTCACCAATGCTATCAGCCCGAAGTGCCCAACCTTATGTCTCACTCAGCTCTGGGTGTAGAGGTGGTAAATCCGGGTTGCATCACAAGCCCTGAATGAATTATTTAAGAATTGCTCTCTATTTCACTGTCCTTGTGTTTTGTTTTTGTAATTCATTTTGACAATGGGATTTATCGGATTTTCTCTACTGCATTCATGCCGCTGTACACACGCTTCATTCTCTTACGGAGACATATGAGTCCATGGGTTTCAAGATTCTTACTACTCAGGTGTATTCTTAGGCGTTGACTATGGGGTGTTTAGTCCATTTCGTTGAGTAAAGGGTAGGTCTTGACTATTACATATTTGGCTTTTGGAAAGGTATCTGTGCTAATTTCTATCTCTGCTTTAATGCAGCACCCCAAATCACCTTTCCCCTTAAGCAAGCATAAGTTGGTTTTCTATATTTGAGACCCTGTTCTGTTCTGTACTTCAGTTCATTTGTAGCCAAGTTTACATTCCGTGTATTAGTGATATCTTATGATGTTTCATTTTCTGTGTGACTTATTTCACTTAGAATCATCGTACCTGAATCCACTCATTATGCCGCGACGGGCCTGATGACATAGATTTCATTGCTGAATGATATTCCTTTGTTCGTACGTACCACATCTTCTTTATCCATTTTTCACATTCTGGGATATTTAACTTGTACCGTAGACGAGGTTCTTGTAAACAGAGCTGTCCGACACTTTGGGGTGGCTGTGTGTTTTTGATTTTAATTTCCCTAAGCTATAGGACCATAAGTGGAAGTGCTGTAGGCTCCGTTGCTTTCTTTTTAGGTGTTTGAGGAAACACCATACACTTCTCTAGAGTGGCTGTGGGCAATTTACATCCCGCCCATCAGCATAACAAGGCTCCGTGTTCTCCATGGCCTGTGCTGCCTTTCTGGATTTTACACTTTTTTCAGATGGCCCTTTTGACCGGGGGGCAGTGAGACTTCATTTTAGTGCAGATATCTTTAACATGCTTGCTTGGTTGGCCAAAAAGGGCGTATGCGTTTTTTCCTGAATATATTCAGAAAAAAACGCATACGCCCTTTTTGGCCAAGTGTATCATTGTCGACGTTCTGCCTCTGTTCCTTTGGTTTAAATGCAATTCCAGTCTACTCCCTGAAATCGTTTTCCTCTAATTCTGTCCCGCTTAAAATTCCTCTTCGCAGCCTTCCTTCAATATATTTTTGGACGATAGCTGTCATTTATAACTCTGCAGCCTTGTGAATTACAGTGCCCCTGAGTTCATTTCTTCAACTCGCTTTCTTGTGAGCTGGCCGCAAACCCGCAGGATTGCTTCAGGCCCTAATCTGGTTCCGGCACTGTTTGCTGAGGCTTTGGTTAATTCCTCTTCCTTGTGGGAAATGAGCGTTAAATTTGCCCATGCAGAAATCTACAGCTAGTCTCTCATTGGTTTTCCCTATTCCTGTTCATCTTGCGCAGAAATGGCAAACTGTGCCAAACAGGAGTTTAAAGGCACTGTCTCTCCAAGTGGGGAGAGTGTTAGTAAAGGGTCTGAAATGGTGAACCCGAGTAAAAGGGGACGAAAACTGAGATGCATTTGAAAACCTTTCCTGGTCACACGGTGCACCATACTGTGGGTTTCCCATGCATGTTTTAGCTGAAGAAAGAATCCCTTAAACCTGGAGAGTTGGCTCCCATGGAATGGGCACCATGCAGTATGACTTCAAAGGGTCTGCATTTGCTCATCGAACCTCACCAATGCTATCAGCCCGAAGTGCCCAACCTTATGTCTCACTCAGCTCTGGGTGTAGATGTGGTAAATCCAGGTTGCATCACAAGCCCTGAATGAATTATTTAAGAATTGCTCTCTATTTCACTGTCCTTCTGTTTTGTTTTTTTAATTCATTTTGATAATGGGATTTATCGCATTTTCACTGCTGCTTTCATGCCGCTGTACTCACGCTTGATTCTCTTACGGAGACATATAAATCCATGAGTTTCAAGATTCTTACTAGTCAGGTGTATTCGTAGGTGTTGAATATGGCGTGTTGAGTCCATTTCGTTGACCAGGGAGTAGGTTTTTTCTATTACATATTTGGCTTATGGAACGGTATCTGTGCTAATTTCAATCTCTGGTTTTATGCAGCTCCCCAACTCTCCTTTTTCCTTAAGCAAACATAAGTTGGTCTTCTAAATTTGAGACCCCATTCTGTTTTGTAATTCAGGTCATTTGTAGCCACGTTTACATTCCATGTATTAGTAATATCGTATGTCTTTTTCTTTTTGAATTATGTGACTTTGAATGATCATACGTAACTACTCTGGGGTTGTTACAACTGGCCATATTTCACTGATTTTCAGGCTGAGTAATATTCCACTCTACATAAGTGCCACACCTCTATCCATTTTTTCCCTCCAGAGACATATAAATTATATCCTAGTCGAGGATCTTTTAAACAGAGAGACGGTAAACATTGGGGTGCCTGTGTCCTCTCCATTTTTGTCTTTCCCAAGATATACGTCCATGAGTGCAAGTGCCCTGTGCTCTGTAGCTCATTTTTTAGATGCTTTAGTAAACACAATACACTTCTCAAGAGTGACCATTGGCAATATACATTTCCACTATAAGCCTCACAGGGCTCCCTTTTCTCCTTGCCCTGTCCTGCATTTCTGGTGTTTACAGTTTATGAAGAAGGCTCTTCTGACTGATGCGAAGTGATATGTTTTGTAGTACTGATTTCCAGTGCCCACCTGTTTGGTTGGTTAAAAAAGTGTATGCCCTTTTCTTGAATATATACAGAAAAAGACGCATACACCCTTTTTGGCCAACTGCAATGTTGGCAATGTTCAGCCCCTTTTCTTGTGCTTAATGGCGAGTCCTTTCTACCTCTTCCAATCCCTTTCCTGCCATTCTCCGTTGCTTACAAGTCCTTTTCTCTGACTTTCCTCAAGACATTTTTCAGTGAGAGATATTTTCAACTCTGCAGTTTCGTGAATTTTAGCGGCCCTGAGTTCCATTTTTCAACTTGTGTTTATGGGAACTGGCCACAAAGCAGCGGGATTTCCTCAAGCCCTATTCTGTTTCCATGGGCAACCCTAGCTTTTAGTCAATTCGTCTTCCTGATTGGAAATTAGAGTGACATGTGCCTGTCCGAACACCTAGGACTTGTCTCTCATTGTTCCTCCTCCTTCTGCTTCATCCTCTGGACAAATTCCAAACTGTATGCAACAGGATGTTGACAGTGCTGACATCTCCAAGTGGGGAGACTGTTCGTAAAGACGCTGGAGGGGTGAACCCGAGCACCAGGAGATGAGGAGATGAGATGCCTTTTCCAAACTCTTCCCGATCAGACGGTATACCATCTTCTGGGTGTGACAGGCATATTTTAGCTGTAGGAAGTGTCCCATTCATGTGAGGAGAACACCAGGGCTTTTTCAAAATCACTGTCTCTCCACAACCCAAACTGGGGAATTTTTTAAGCTACGGCTACACATATGTTCATTAAGGGCCTTGGGAAGTAGGCAGAGTCCAAACTTTAGATGATTGACGTCTTCAGGGTCAGAAGCACTCACCACCGGCTTCCCTTAGGTTCCATTTTAACTGTCATTAATAGATGATGTCAATAAAAATATCTATTCTTTTTTCAGATTATTTCCCCTTATAGGTTATTGCAAAATATTGAGTGTAGTTCCCTGTGCTGTACAGTAGTTCCTTGTTGATGATCGATTTTATACATAGCAGTGTGTATGTGTTAATCCCAAACTGTTAATTTATCCCTCCTCCCACCTTTCTCCTTTGGTAATAATAAATTATAAGATTTTATACTTCTCAGAAATGGGGGAGCTAAAAGAGAGGTATCATTTTCAATGGAAAAGCATTTAAAACAAGATTGAATCTTTAACCAAGATTATTAGATGTACATCCTTGGAAAGAAATCACTTCGTTTCTCTAGTATTGACCTGACAAATAAGACAAACCTTTCACTGAACTTGCTTATAATAAAGTGATGGAAATATCAAATGGAAGTGTTAGAAACATCTTATTTTACCCGAGCCTTATACACTGTTCTATGTTAATTACAGTTTGGCTCACACATCTGTTCACTGAAGTTACAATGTTTTCAATTTCTGTTACTGATCCTCCAGAGTGGACCCCAACAAGTGTCCCCCTGCCCAGTGTCATTGGAGCCAACAGATCGAGACTGAGTTTGGTTCAGAAGCAAAGGAAACTTTATATTTTGATCAGAGAATGCAGAGGTGAGAGCATGTGCTACCCCGTGGGCTGTGGGCTGGGCTGCTGTGTAGAGATCCTGTCAGATTCAGTGGGAGGGAGGGGGCGGAGCTCTCGAGGGCCCGGTTGGCTGCAGCTCAGGCTCTATATCGCGGAGTCTGCACCGTGCCCCAGGAGCTGAGGTGTCGACCCATCTATTCTGCACTAGGAAATCTGGTCTGAAGTGCCGGCTGTTGAACCTCTGTATGCGGGACCCTAGGAGCACGTGAAATTAGACAAAGCACAAAGGATAAAAAAGGTTAGACTTTATTTTATTGCCCAGATTCTATTTTTATCTCCCAGGGATTTTTAATGGGCTTTGCCTGGGACAAACCCCTCTTCTGCATTTTGTCCCCTTCCTCATTCTTAGAGTGCTGAGGGTGCAGACACTTCATCTGTAACTGCTGAGTGCTGAGTTAGGAGCCCTCATACCCGTGGGCGAGGGTCAGAACTTCTCCCCAGCAGCCTCCAGGTGACGTTGATTGTCCGCAGGCCTCCTGCCTCCCTGCTCGTCCGCCTGAGCACAAGTATTGGTAGTGTTATAGATTCTAATGACCTTTAAGGGTCCAGGAAGGAGATGTGCAGTGACACTGTGAGGTCCAGTTTCACCCCGCCCCACATTTGTTCGGCCACCTTAGGCTGACCGTTTCTGCCAGCCTAGATGCTCTGACCAGTAGTCTGTGCTTTCTTCAGTTAGGCCCCTGAATTAACGTAAAAACAGCACCAGGTGTCAGGACCCTGACTGCTCAACTCCCAGACAGTCCAGGGTCAGTGGTGATGAAGGACCATGATGGCCACTGAGTCAACAGCCTTTTGAAGTAAACAGGAGTCCAGCCGGTCTTATTGGCCACCATCATCACAGTGTCTGTAGGCTTTTCTATGGTGACAGCGTGATATACGGTTCCCCTGCCAAGATTATTACCTCCCCTCTGGGTGCAGTAAGTCCTGCAAGCAGTAGTCTACTCTTTTGGGACACACTCTTGTTGTTTTATGAGAGAAACTCCAGGTCAAGTGATGGTCACACGAGTCGTCATGGTGCCACTTTGCCCCAGTTATCTCTCTGGAGGTTGGAGTTGGAGGACCTCCTCACTCAAGGTCAGTGTGCCCACGGAGCAAACCCTGCAACTTCAGGGCATGGTTGGGGGTTAGGATCACCACGTGGGGTCCTTTTCCCTTAGGAGGGAGGTGGCCTTTTGGGCTGCTGATTTCCAGGTTTTCAGATACTGCCAGTATCTTGGCCAGATGTGGCGGTGGGCCAAGCCCATTGGTGACCGTAGTTTATCCTACCTGGATGGCATTCTTGCATTGTTCCATTTCAAGTGGTCCCAGGTTTTGCACTAATACTCCAATGGCCATTCAAATTTCACTAGGAATGTAAAGGTCAAAGGGTTTAGCTAAATTAGGGAGTTCCAGGGCAAGGGTCTGAATTGACTGCTCTTTCCATTCTTGAAAGGCCACTTCTGGATTCTATTCAAAAGGATCATCATCTTTTTCTTTCAGTGTTTCATATAGAGGCCCAGCTAGTAGACTGTAGTTAGGGATCCAGAAGCAGCAAACCCTGGCCTCCCCAGGAACCCCTAAGCTGTCTTCTAGTTTTAGAAATGGGTAAGGCTGTAAATTGTTTCTTCCCTTTCCTGGGATGGGCTTCTCCGACCTTCTGTGAGAATGCAGCCCACGCAGGTCACCATAGTCTGTGATATTTGAGCTTTTTCTTGGACAACTTGTATCCTTTATTGGCTTGGTAGTTCAGAGGTCTCCTTAGTAGGGCTGGCGATCAGAATGTCGTCTGCATATTGAAGGAGTGTTTCCTTTTCCAGAGGTAGAACTTTTAGGTCTTTAGCTGAGCTTTCCCCAAAGATGGTGTGGGAATTTTTGAACCCTTGGGGCAAGACGGCCCGGAAGTATTGTTTTAGTTGTATGTTGAGTCCTGCCACTCACAAGCCAAAATTTCTTGTGACTCTGGGACTAATAGAATACAAAAGAAGGCTTCATTGAAGACTAATACAGAATACCATGTCCTGGTGGTTAGTAGAATGACCAGCAGGGTGTAGGGTTTAGGAACTACTGGAGGTATATCCTCGGTGGCTTCACTGACTGTTCTGACATCTTTTACCAAGACTCCAGCAGCCCATGGGGCTCTCGAGGTCAGGCCAATCCCAGGATATGGAGCTCACCTGGGCAGGTACCCCACCCCCACCCCAGCCCACGGGGCTCTCGTGTTCAGGCCCCTCCCAGGATATGGGGCTCCCTGGGCAGGTTCCCCTGCAGCCCATGGGGCTCTCGTGGTCAGGCCCCTCCCAGGATACAGAGCTACCCTTTCAGGTACCGTGGCAGGGCTGGACACACAGGAGCCATGCACATCGCCCTCATTGCAGAGCACTCCCAGCTCACCTGTCACTCAGATCTGACACAGAGCACCTCAGAGCAGGACTTGAACTAACAAACAGCAGCTCCGACAGGTCTGTGACCCTGGGCATCACTCTGTGTGGCCTCCCTCCACCTGGTCTTCCAGAGATTTCCACTGCACCCGGGGCACCAGCCTCTGTCTCCACCCACCACCCACCCCTGCTCTCCCTGACTCCTGGGTAAGTCTCATTAGGAGAGGGTTTTCTTGAAGTTGTCTCCCACTCATGGGCCAGATAATATAATTAGAAAACAAGCCAGAGCTGCAGCCCCTTGTCTATCCTGACTCTCAGGAGCCCACACCTGTTCCTTGGACCTGGCCGATTCAGCAAGTTCCAGTTTCTGCAACTGTGAGCCCCTGAGGGGTGATTATTGGCTGGCCTGGGAAGCCTGACCGTGCCGGCCATCCCTCCCCAGGTGTGCCTGGGTTGAGATCAATATAAACACCGCTCCAGGCAGCAAGAGCACCTGCAGCTGTGTCTGACGCCATTTTCTGCCCTGTCAGCAGTCTCGGGGCTGGACTGGTGGGAGGGAGTGAGAGGCCACGGCTTTGTGGGTGGCCCAGTGTGAGTGGGGCTCTGCTGGACTTTCTGCAGCAGTTGCCAAGATGCCACCTGCTAAAGAAGAGCATGTGTCACCCATACCTGCCGCTGGAATTTCTCCCTGGGCAGAGGTGAGTAAGGAAGAAAGCAGTGGGGGCCGGGACAGGAGGGGTATCTCAGGCAGGGAAATGGAAAGCTTCCAGAAGAGCACCCAGGGCCAGGACCATCCTGTCTGGCCTGCAGGCACCAAGTCGGCTGGCATGCTGTCGCTCATGTGGCTCCATGGCCCTTCCTCTAGGCTTTCAAGTCCTTGTACATATTCAGGTGTTTTACCTGGGAAGGGTGGGAACATTTCAGCAGCAGCTGGCCTGGGGCTCGGCCCACGTTTATTCACAGATGCCTCGGCACGGGCCCCCAGCTTTGCAATGAGGACGCTTGTTGCGTGGGGCATGCTGGCTGAATGGGAGATGATTCCCCACCACTGACCAACTTCAGAATTGTTTACAACTGGAGCAAGGGCCCTGATACGGTTTTCCTCTGTGTAACTGGTGGGTTCTGTTTTTTTTTCTTTTTTTCGTTTTTGGTTCAAGGTAGATTTTATTCCTCTTTTTTGTATTTACAGATATAAGCATGGAAGTAATTTATTCATATAAATACATGTATGTGAAGGGAAGAATATTTTTTCTGTTTTACTTTTTGTAATTTTGAATTTTATTTTATTTTTTTATACAGCAGGTTCTTTTTGGTTACCTATTTTATACATAGAAATGTATACATGCCAATCCCAATCTCTCAACTCCTCCCACCACCACCCCCCTAACAGCTTTCCCCCCTTGGTGTCCATACGTTTGTTGTCTACATCTGTTGCTCTATTTCTGCCTTGCAAAACGCTTCATCTGTACAACTTTTCTAGGTTCCACATATATGCATTTATATACAGGATTTGTTTTTCTCTTTCTGACTTACTTCACTCTGTATGACAGTCTCTAGATCCATCAACGTCTCTACAAATGACCCAATTTCATTCCGTTTTATGGCTTAGTAATATTCCATTTTATATATGTACCTCATCTTTATGCATTCGTCTGTCTGTGGGCATTTAGTTTGCTTCCATTACCTGGATATTGTAAATAGTGATGCAATGAACATTGCGGTGAATGTCTCTTTTCGTTTTATGGTTTTGTCTGGGTATATGCCCAGTAGTGGGATTGCTGTATTATATGGTAATTCTATTCTTAGTTTTATAAGAAACTCCATAATGTTCTCCACAGTGACTGCATCAATTTACATTCCCAACAATAGTGGAAGAGGGTTCCTTATCTCCGCACCCTTTCCAGCATTTGTTGTTTGTAGATTTTCTGATGATGCCCATTCTAACAGGTGTGAGGTGATACACCATGGATTAGTCTATTTCGTTGAGCAAAGAGTAGGTCTTGTCTATTACATATTTGGCTTATGGAACGGTATGTGTGCTCATTTCAATCTCTGGTTTTATACAGCACCCCAACTCAACTTTTCCCTTAAGCAAGCATAAGTTTTTATCTAAATGTGAGACTCTGTTCGGTTTTGTAATTCAGTTTATGTGTAGCCAAGTTTACACTCCCTCTATTTGTGATATCTTATGATAATTATGTTTCTCTGTGTGACATATTTCTCTTAGAATCATCATACTTAAATCCACTCAATTTGCTGCTACAGGCCTGATGACATTGATTTCATTGCTGAGTGATATTCCGTTGTACGTAAGTAGGACAACTCCTTTATCCATTTTTTTCTTTCTGGGATATTTAATTTGTACTGGACTCGAGGTTCTTGTAAACACAGCAGCCCTGGATATTGTGTTGGCTGTGTCTTGTTGATTTTAATTTTCCTAAGCTATAGGGCCAAAAGTGGAAGTGCCCTAGGCTCTGTAGCTTTGTTTTTTAGATGTTTCAGCATACACCATAAACATCACCAGAGTGTCTGTTGGCAATTTACATCCCGTCCATCAGCATAACAAGGCTCCCTGTTCTCCATGGCCTGTCCTGTGTTTCTGGGTTTTACACTTTTTTCAGATGGCTCTTTTGACGAATGGGAAATGAGAGTTCATTGTAGTGCGGATTTCCATTGCTCGAATTCTTGGTTGGCCACAAAGGGCATATGCGTTTTTTCCTGAATATATTCAGGAAAAAATGTATACGCACTTTTTGTCCAAGTGCATCACTGTCAAAGATCTGCCGCTTTTCACATGCTTTAAATGCAATTCCAATCTACCTCGTGAAATATGATTCCTGCAATTCTGCCTCGTTTTCAAGTCCTCTGTGCAGACTTACTTCAATATATTTTTGCCAATAGCTGTCATTTATAACTCTGCAGGTTTGTGAATTACAGTGCCTGTGGTTTCCTTTCTTAACTCGTTTCCTTGAAAGCTGGCCACAGAACCGCAGGTTTGCTTCAGGCCGTAATCAGGGTCCCGCACGGCACTCTGAGCCTTTGGTTAATTCCTCTTCCTGGTGGGAAATTAGGGTTAAATGTGCCCCTCCAGACACCTGCCTCACTCCCAGCCCCTTGGTGATGTGTGTCCTCTGGTTTGAGGCCACATGTGCTGGGTTCCTCACCTTTCGCAGATGTGGCCCCACTGGTGTGCGGACACTCCTGCCTGGTTCCCATCCCCTTGGTGATGTGAGCCCTCCAGTGAGAGTCTGATCCTGGTTGGGCTCCTCACACTTCTGTGAGGTGGGCCCTCTTCTCTGAGGTCACTCCTGCCTGGCTTACACACCCCGCCTTGGTGACGTCGGCCCTCTGGTGGCAGTTGGAGCCCGCTGGGAGCCTCCTCCCCTCAGTGATGAGGCCCTCTGGCATCAGGCCCTAACTGCTGGTTACCCACATTTTCTGATACGTGCTAAGTGGTGTGAGGGCACTCCTGCCAGGTTCCCATCCCCATGTGCCTTCTGCTCTATGGTCCCAACACCTGTGTTGTTCACAGTTTCAGGATGTTGGCTCTCTGGTGTTAGTTCACTCAGGCCTAGATCCCATAGACTCTGTGCTCTGAGCCGCCTGCTGGGAGGTTCCTACTGCTGGATTCCTTACCATTTTTATTCTTTGGGTCCTGTGTTTTCATGCTCCTCCTTCCTGACTCACTCCCAGCCCCTTTGTGATGTGGGTCCTCTGGTTTGAGGCCACATGTGCCGGTTTCCTCACCTTTATTGATGTGGCCCCACTGGTGTGAGGACACTCCTGCCTGGTTCCCATCCCCTTGGTGATGGGGGCCCTCTGGTGAGAGTCTGATCCTGGCTGGATTCCTCACCCTTCTGGGAGGTGGGCCCTCTGCTGTGAGGTCACTCCTGCCTGGCTGGCACACATCACCTTGGCGATGTGGGCCCTCAGTTGGGAGTTGGTGCCTGCTGGGAGTCTCCTCCCCTCGGTAATGAGGGCCCTCTGGCGTCAGGCCCTAACTCATGGGCTCCCAAAATTTTCTGATATGTGCCCTGTCGTGCGAGTACACTCCTGCCACGTTCCCATCCCCATGGGGATGTGGGCCTTCTGCTCTGAGGTCCCACCAGCTGGGTTGCTCACAGTATCATGATGTGAGCCCTCTGCTGTGAGTTCACTGTGGCCTGGATCCCATAGACTCCGTACTCTGGGCCACCTGCTGGGGGGTTCCAACTGCTGGATTCCTCACATTTTTTATTCTGTGGGCCCTGTGTTGTTAGGCTACTCCTGCCTGCCTCACTCGGAGCACCTTGGAAATGTGGGTCCTCTGGTTTAGGCCACATGTGCTGGGTTCGTCACCTTTCTATAATGTGGCCACACTGGTGTGAGGACACTCCTGCCTTGTTCCGGTCCCCTTGGTGATGTGGGCTCTCTGGTGAGAGTCTTATCCTGGCTGGTTTCCTCACCCTTCTGTGAGGTAGGCCCTCTGCTGTGAGGTCACTCCTGCCTGACTGGCACACGTCACCTTGGCGACGTGGGCCCTCAGGTGGGAGTTGGTGCCTGCTGGGAGTCTCCTCCCCTCGGTAATGAGGGCCCTCTGGCGTCAGGCTCTAACTCCTGGGCTCCCAAAATTTTCTGATGTGCGCCCTGTGGTGTGAGTACACTCCTGCCAGGTTTCCAACCCCATGGGAATATGGGCCTTCTGCTCTGAGGTCCCAACGGTGGGTGGCTCAGTTTCATGATGAGGGCCCTCTGGTGTGAGTTCACTCCGGCCTGGATCCCATAGCCTCGCTGCTCCTGGCCGCCTGCGGGGAGGTTCCAACTGCGGGATTCCTCACCTTTTTTCTTCTATGGGCCCTCTGTTTCGAGACTCCTCCTGCCTGACTCACTCCCAGCCCCTTGGTGATGTGTGTCCTCTGGTTAGAGGCCACGTGTGCTGGGTCCCTCACCTTTCGATGATGTGGCCCCACTGGTGTGAGGACACTCCTGCCTGGTTTCTATCCCCTTGGTGATGTGGGCCCTCTGGTGTGAGTCTGATCCTGGCTGGGTTCCTCACCCTTCTGTGAGGTGGGCCCTCTGCTGTGAGGTCACTACTGACTGGCTGGCACACCCCGCCTTGGCGACATCGGCCCTCTTGTGGCAGTTGGAGCCTGCTGGGAGCCACCTCCCCTCGGTGATGAGGGCTCTCTAGCGTCAGGCCGTAACTGCTGGGTACCCACTTTTTCTGATACGTGCTAAGTGGTGCGAGGACACTCTTGCCATGTTCCCAACCCCATGGGGATGTGGGCCTTCTGCTGTGAGGTCCCAATGGCTGGGTTGCTCACAGTTTCATGATATGGGCCCTCTGCTGTGAGTTCACTGCAGCCTGGATCGCATAGACTCGGTGCTCTGGGCCGCCTGCTGGGAGGTTCCCACTGCAGGATTCCTCAGCTTTTTTATTCTATGGGCCCTGTGTTGTGAGGCTACTCCTGCATGCCTCACTCCGAGCCCCTTGGAGATGTGGGTCTTCTGGTTTAGGCCACATGTGCTGGGTTCCTCACCTTTCTATGATGTGGTCACCCTGGTGTGAAGACAGTCCTGCCTGGTTCTGATCCTCTTGGTGATGTGGGCCCTCTGGTGAGAGTCTAATCCTCTTTGGGTTCCTCACACTTTTTTGAGGTTGGCCCTCTGCTCTGAGGTCACTCCTGCCTGGCTGGCACACCCCGCATTGGCGACGTTGGCCCTCTTGTAGCAGTTGGAGCCTGCTGGGAGCCTCCTCTCCTCGGTGATGAGGGCCCTCTGGCATCAGGCCCTAACTGCTGGGCTCCCCACATTTTCTGATGTGTGCCCACTGGTGCGATGACACTCCTGCTTGGTTCGCTTCCCCATGGGGATGTGGGCCTTGTGCTCTGAGGTCACAATGGCTAGGTTGCTCACAGTTTCATGATGAGGGCCCTCTGTTGTGAGTTCATCATTGCCTGGATCCCATAGCCTCGGTGCTCTGGGCCACCTGCTGGGATGTTCCAACTGCTGGATTCCTCACCTTTTTTATACAATGGGCCACGTGTTTTGAGGTTCATCCTGCCTGCCTCGCTCCGAGACCCATGGAGATGTGGGTCCTCTGGTTTGAGGCCACATGTGCTGGGTACCTCAACTTGCAATGATGTGGCCCCACGGGTGTGAAGACACTCCTGCCTGGTTCCCAGCCCCTTGCTGATGTGGGCCCTCTGGTGAGAGTCTGATAATGGCTGGGTCCCTTACCCTTCTGTGAGGTGGGCCCTCTGATGTGAGGTCACTCCTGCCTGGCTGGCTCACGTCACCTTGGCGATGTGGGCCCTCTGTTGGCCACTGAAGCATGCTGGGAGCCCCCTACCCTCTTTAAGGAGGGCCTTGGAAAAAACGCATATGCACTTTTTGAACAAGTGCATCATTGTCGAGGTTCTGCCTCTTCTCCTATGCTTTCAGTGCATTTCCCGTCTACCTCCTGAAATCGTTTTCCTGGAATTCTGCCCCGCTTTCAAGTCCTCTTCGCAGCCTTCCTTCAATATATTTTTGGACGATAGCTGTCATTTATAACTCTGCAGGTTTGTGAATTACAGTGCCCCTGAGCTCCTTTGTTCAACTCGCTATCTTGTGAGCTGCCTGCACACCCGCAGTATTGCTTCAGGCCCTAATCTGGTTCCGGCACGGCATTCTGAGCCTTTGGTTAATTCCACTTCCTGGTGAGAAATGAGCATTAAATTGCCCGTGCAGACACCTACAGCTAGTCTCTCATTAGTTCTCCCTATTCCTGTTCATCTTGCGCAGAAATTGCAAACTGTGACAAGCAGGAGGTTAAAGGCACTGACTCTCCAAGTGGGGAGAGTGTTAGTTAAGCGTCTGGAATGGTGAACCCGAGTATAAAGGGAAGAAAACTGAGATGCATTTGAAAACGTTTCCCAATCACATGGTGGACCATACTCTGGGTTTCCCATACATGATGTAGCGGAAGGAAGAAACCCTTAAACCTGGAGAGTTGGGACCCTTGGAATGGGTACCATGCAGTATGACTTCAAAGGGTCTGCAATTGCTCACCGAACCTCAACAATGCTATCAGGGCGAAGTGTCCGGCCTTATGTCTCCCCAGCACTGGGTGTACATGTGGTAAATCCAGGTTGCATCAGAAGCCCTGAGTGAATTATTTAAGAATTGCTCTCTATTTCACTGTCATTGTGTTTTGTTTTTGAACTTTATTTTGATAATATGATTTATCGGATTTTCACTGTTGCCTTTAGGCCACTGAACACACGCTGGATTCTCTTTCGGACACATATAAATCCATGGGTTTTAAGATTCTTGCTAGGCAGGTATATTTCTAGGCGTTGAATATGGGGTGTTGAGCCCATTTCGTTGAGCAAGCAGTAGGTCTTGTCTATTACATATTTGGCTTATGGAACTGTATCAGTGCGAATTTCAATCTCTGTTTTTATGCAGCACCCGAACTCACCTTTCCCAAAAAGCAAGCATAAGTTGGTTTTCTAAATTTGAGACACTGTTCTGTTTTGTAATTCAGTTCATGTGTAGCCAAGATTACATTCCGTGTATTAGTGATACCTTATGATGTTTCTTTTTCTGTGTGACCTATTGCACGTAGAATCATCGTACCTGAATCCACTCATTATGCCGCTACGGGCCTGATGACATAGATTTCATTGCTGAGTGATATTCCATTGTACGTAAGAACCACAATTTCTTTATCCATTTTTCGCCCTCTGGGATATTTAACTTGTACCGTAGACGAGGTTCTTGTAAACAGAGCCGTTCCAAACTTTGGGGTGCCTGTGTGGTTTTGATTTTAATTTCCCTAAGCTATAGGACCATAAGTGGAAGTGCCATAGGCTGTGTTGCTTTGTTTCTTATGTGTTTCAGGAAATACCATACACTTCTCCAGAGTGGCTGTTGGCAATTCACATCCCGCCCATCAGGATAACAATGCTCCCTCTTCTCCATGGCCTGTCCTGCCTTTCTGGATTTTACACTTTTTTCAGATGGCCCTTTTGACCGGGGGGCAGAGAGACTTCATTGTAGTGCAGATTTCTTTACACGCTTGCTTGGTTGGCCAAAAAGGGCGTATGCGTTTTTTCCTGATTATATTCAGGAAAAAACGCATACACCCTTTTTGGCCAAGTGCATCATTGTCGCCGTTCTCCGTCTTTTCCTAGGCGTTAAGTGCAATTCCAGTCTACCCCCGAAATCGTTTTCCTGAATTTCTGCCCAAATTCTAAGTCCTCTTCGCAGACATACTTCAATATATTTTGGACGATAGCTGTCATTTATAACTCTGCAGGTTTGTGAATTACAGTGTCCCTGAGCTGCTTTCTTCAACACGCTTTCCTGTGAGTTGGCCGCAAAACCACAGGATTGCTTCAGGCCCTAATCTGGTTCCGGCAGGGCATGCTGGGCCTTTGGTTATTTCCTCTTCCTGGTGGGAAATGAGCGTTCCATTTGCCCGTGCAGACACCTACAGCTAGTCTCTCATTGGTTCTCCCTATTCCTGTTCATCTTGCGCAGAAATTGCAAACTGTGACCAACAGGAGGTTAAAGGCACCTACTCTCCAAGTGGTGAGAGTGTTAGTAAAGGGTCTGGAATGGTGAACCCAAGTAAAATGGAACAAAAACTGAGATGCATTTGAAAACGTTTGTCGGTCACACGGTGCACCATACTGTGGGTTTCCCATGCATGTTTTAGCTGAAGGAAGAATCCATTAAACATGGAGAGTTGGGACTCATGGAATGGGTACCATGCAGTATGACTTCAAAGGGTCTGCATTTGCTCATTGAACCTCACCAATGCTATCAGCCCGAAGTGCCCAACCTTATGTCTCACTCAGCTCTGGGTGTAGATGTGGTAAATCCAGGTTGCATCACAAGCCCTGAATGAACTATTTAAGAATTGGTCTCTATTTCACTGTCCTTGGGTTTTGTTTGAGTAATTCATTTTGATAATGGGATTTATCGGATTTTCTCTGCTGCCTTCATGCAGCTGTACACACGCTTGATTCTCTTATGGAGACATATAAATCCATGGGTTTGAAGATTCTTACTAGTCAGGTGTATTCCTAGGCGTTGAATATGGGGTGTTTAGTCCATTTCGTTGAGCAAGGGGTAGGACTTGACTATTACATATTTGACTTATGGAAAGGTATCATTGCTAATTTCTATCTCTGGTTTTATGCAGCACCCCAACTCACCTTTCCCCTTAATCAAGCATAAGTTGGTTTTCTAAATTTGAGACCCTGTTCTGTTTTGTAATTCAGTTCATGTGTAGCCAAGATTACATTCCGTGTATTAGAGATATCTTATGATGTTTCATTTTCTGTGTGACTTATTTCACTTAGAATCATCGTACCTGAATCCACTCATTATGCCGCGACGGGCCTGATGACATAGATTTCATTGCTGAGTGATATTCCATTGTACGTACGTACCACAACTTCTTTATCCATTTTTCACATTCTGGGATATTTAACTTGTACCGTAGACGAGGTTCTTGTAAACAGAGCCGTCCGACACTTTGGGGTGGCTGTGTGTTTTTGATTTTAATTTCCCTAAGCTATAGGACCATAAGTGGAAGTGCCGTAGGCTCCGTTGCTTTGTTTTTTCGGTGTTCCAGGAAACACCATACACTTCTCCAGAGTGGCTGTTGGCAATTTACATCCCGCCCATCAGCATAACAAGGCTCCCTGTTCTCCATGGCCTGTGCTGCCTTTCTGGATTTTACATTTTTTCAGATGGCCCTTTTGACCGGGGGGCAGTGAGACTTCATTGTAGTGCAGATTTCTTTAACATGCTTGCTTGGTTGGCCAAAAAGGGCGTATGCGTTTTTTCATGAATATATTCAGGAGAAAACTCATACGCCCGTTTTGGCCAAGAGCATCATTGTCGACATTCTGCCTCTTTTCCTGTGCTTTAAATGCAATTCCCTTCTACCCCCTGAAATCGTTTTCCTGCAATTCTGCCCCGCTTACAAGTCGTCTTCGCAGCCTTCCTTCAATATATTTTTGGACGATAGCTGTCATTTATAGCTCTGCAGGTTTGTGAATTACAGTGCCCCTGAGCTCCTTTCTTCAACTCGCTATCTTGTGAGCTGGCCGCAAACCCGCAGCATTGCTTCAGGCCTTAATCTGGTTCCGGCACGGCATGCTGAGCCTTTGGTTAATTCCTCTTCCTGGTGGGAAATGAGCGTTAAATTTGCCCGTGCAGACACCTAGAGCTAGTCTCTCATTGGTTCTCCCTATTCCTTTTCATCTTGCGCAGAAATTGCAAACTGTGCCCAACAGGAGGTTAAAGGCACTGACTCTCCAAGTGGGGAGAGTGTTCGTAAAGGGTCTGGAATGCTGAACCCGAGTAAAAGGGGACGAAAACTGAGATGCATTTGAAAACGTTTGCCAGTCACACGGTGCACCATACTGTGGGTTTCCCATGCATGTTTTAGCTGAAGGAAGAATCCCTTAAACTTGGAGAGTTGGGACCCATGGAATGGGTACCATGCTGTATGACTTCAAAGGGTCTGCATTTGCTCATCGAACCTCACCAATGCTATCAGCCCGAAGTGCCCAACCTTATGTCTCACTCAGCTCTGGGTGTAGATGTGGTAAATCCAGGTTGCATCACAAGCCCTGAATGAATTATTTAAGAATTGCTCTCTATTTCACTGTCCTTGGGTTTTGTTTGAGTAATTCATTTTGATAATGGGATTTATCGGATTTTCTCTGCTGCATTCATACCGCTGTACACACGCTTCATTCTCTTACGGAGACATATAAATCCATGGGTTTGAAGATTCTTACTAGTCAGGTGTATTCCTAGGCGTTGAATATGGGGTGTTTAGTCCATTTCGTTGAGGAAGGGGGAGGTCTTGACTATTACATATTTGGCTTATGGAAAGGTATCTGTGCTAATTTCTATCTCTGGTTTTATGCAGCACCCCAACTCACCTTTCACCTTAAGCAAGCATAAGTTGGTTTTCTAAATTTGAGACCCTGTTCTGTTTTGTAATTCAGTTCATGTGTAGCAAAGTTTACATTCCGTGTAGTAGTGATATCTTATGATGTTTCATTTTCTGTGTGACTTATTTCACTTAGAATCATCGTACCTGAATCCACTCATTATGCCGCGACGGGCCTGATGACATAGATTTCATTGCTGAGTGATATTCCATTGTACGTACGTACCACAACTTCTTTATCCATTTTTCACATTCTGGGATATTTAACTTGTACCGTAGACGAGGTTCTTGTAAACAGAGCCGCCCGACACTTTGGGGTGGCTGTGTGTTTTTGATTTTAATTTCCCTAAGCTATAGGACCATAAGTGGAAGTGCCGTAGGCTCCGTAGCTTTGTTTTTTCGGTGTTCCGGGAAACACCATACACTTCTCCAGAGTGGCTGATGGCAATTCACATCCCACCCATCAGCATAACAAGGCTCCCTGTTCTCCATGGCCTGTGCTGCCTTTCTGGATTTTACACTTTTTTCAGATGGCCCTTTTGACCGGGGGGCAGTGAGACTTCATTGTAGTGAAGATTTCTTGAACATGCTTGCTTGGTTGGCCAAAAAGGGCGTATGCGTTTTTTCCTGAATATATTCAGGAAAAAACGCATACGCCCTTTTTGGCCAAGAGCATCATTGTCGACGTTCTGTCTCTTTTCCTATGCTTTAAATGCAATTCCAGTCTACCCCCTGAAATCGTTTTCCTGCAAATCTGTCCCGCTTACAAGTCGTCTTCGCAGCCTTCCTTCAATATATTTTTGGACGATAGCTGTCATTTATAACTCTGCAGGTTTGTGAGTTACAGTGCCCCTGAGCTCATTTCTTCAACTCGCTATCTTGTGAGCTGGCCGCAAACCCACAGGATTGCCTCAGGCCCTAATCTGGTTCCGGCACGGCATGCTGAGCCTTTGGTTAATTCCTCTTCCTGGTGGGAAATGAGCGTTAAATTTGCCCGTGCAGACACCTAGAGCTAGTCTGTCATTCGTTCTCCCTATTCCTTTTCATCTTGCGCAGAAATTGCAAACTGTGCCCAACAGGAGGTTAAGGGCACTGACTCTTCAAGTGGGGAGAGTGTTCGTAAAGGGTCTGGAATGGTGAACCCGAGTAAAAGGGGACGAAAACTGAGATGCATTTGAAAACGATTGCCAGTCACACGGTGCACCATACTGTGGGTTTCCCATGCATGTTTTAGCTGAAGGAAGAATCCCTTAAACTTGGAGAGTTGGGACCCATGGAATGGGTACCATGCTGTATGACTTCAAAGGGTCTGCATTTGCTCATCGAACCTCACCAATGCTATCAGCCCGAAGTGCCCAACCTTATGTCTCACTCAGCTCTGGGTGTAGATGTGGTAAATCCAGGTTGCATCACAAGCCCTGAATGAATTATTTAAGAATTGCTCTCTATTTCACTGTCCTTGGGTTTTGTTTGTGTAATTCATTTTGATAATGGGATTTATCGGATTTTCTCTGCTGCATTCATGCCGCTGTACACACGCTTCATTCTCTTACGGAGACATATAAATCCATGGGTTTGAAGATTCTTACTAGTCAGGTGTATTCCTAGGCGTTGAATATGGGGTGTTTAGTCCATTTCGTTGAGCAAGGGGTAGGTCTTGACTATTACATATTTGGCTTATGGAAAGGTATCTGTGCTAATTTCTATCTCTGGTTTTATGCAGCACCCCAACTCACCTTTCCCCTTAAGCAAGCATAAGTTGGTTTTCTTAATTTGAGACCCTGTTCTGTTTTGTAATTCAGTTCATGTGTAGCCAAGTTTTCATTCCGTGTATTAGTGATATCTTATGATGTTTCATTTCCTGTGTGACTTATTTCACTTAGAATCATCGAACCTGAATCCACTCATTATGCCGCGACGGGCCTGATGACATAGATTTCATTGCTGTGTGATATTCCACTGTACATACGTTCCACAACTTCTTTATCCATTTTTCACATTCTGGGATATTTAACTTGTACCGTAGACGAGGTTCTTGTAAACAGAGCCGCCCGAGAGTTTTGGGTGTGTGTGTGTTTGATTTATAATTTTCCTAAGCTATAGGACCATAAGGGGAAGTGCTGTAGGCTCCGTTGCTTTGTTTTTTAGATGTTCCGGGAAACACCATACACTTCTCCAGAGTGGCAGTTCGCAATTTACATCCTGCCCATCAGCATAAGAAGGCTCGCTGTTCTCCATGGCCTGTGCTGCCTTTCTGGATTTTACACTTTTTTCAGATGGCCCTTTTGACCGGGGGGCAGTGAGACTTCATTGTAGTGCAGATTTCTTTAACATGCTTGCTTGGTTGGCCAAAAAGGGCGTATGCGTTTTTTCCTGAATATATTCAGGAAAAAACGCATACGCCCTTTTTGGCCAAGAGCATCATTGTCGACGTTCTGCCTCTTTTCCTATGCTTTAAATGCAATTCCCGTCTACCCCCTGAAATCATTTTCCTGCAATTCTGCCCCACTTTCAAGTCGTCTTCGCAGTCTTCCTTCAATATATTTTTGGACGATAGCTGTCATTTATAACTCTGCAGGTTTGTGAGTTACAGTGCCCCTGAGCTTATTTCTTCAACTCGCTATCTTGTGAGCTGGCCGCAAACCCACAGGATTGCCTCAGACCCTAATCTGGTTCCGGCACGGCATGCTGAGCCTTTGGTTAATTCCTCTTCCTGGTGCGAAATTAGCATTAAATTTGCCCGTGCAGACACCTACAACTAGTGTCTCATTGGTTCTCCCTATTCCTGTTCATCTTGCGCAGAAATTGCAACTGTGCCAAACAGGAGGTTAAAAGTACAGACTCTCCAAGGGGGAGAGTGTTATTAAAGGGTCTGGAATGGTGTACCCAAGTAAAACGAGACGAAACCTGAGATGCATTTGAAAACGTTTCCCCGTCACATGGTGCACCATAATGTGGGTTTCCCATGCATATTTTAGCTGAAGGAAGAATCCCTTAAACCTGGCAGTTGGGACCCATGGAATGGCTACCATGCAGTATGACTTCAAAGGGTCTGCATTTGCTTATCGAACCTCAACAATGCTATCAGCCGAAAGTGTCAAACCTTATGTCTCACTCAGCTCTGGGTGTATATGTGGTAAATCCAGGTTGCATCACAAGCCCTGAATGAATTATTTAAGAATTGCTCTCTATTTCACTGTCCTTGGGTTTTGTTTTTGTAATTCATTTTGACACTGGGATTTATCGGATTTTCTCTGCTGCATTCATGCCGCTGTACACACGCTTCATTCTCTTACGGAGGCATATGAATCCATGGGTTTGAAGATTCTTACTAGTCAGGTGTATTCCTAGGTGTTGAATATGTGGTGTTTAGTCCATTTCGTTGAGCAAGTGGTGGGTCTTGACTATGACATATTTGGCTTATGGAAAGTTATCTGTGCTAATTTCTATCTCTGGTTTTATGCAGCACGCCAACTCACCTTTCCCCTTAAGCAAGCATAAGTTGGTTTTCTAAATTTGAGACCCTGTTCTGTTTTGTAATTCAGTTCATGTGTAGCCAAGTTTACATTCCGTGTATTAGTGATATCTTATGGTGTTTCATTTTCTGTGTGACTTATTTCACTTAGAATCATCGTACCTGAATCCACTCATTATGCCGTGACGGGCCTGATGACATAGATTTCATTGCTGAGTGATATTCCATTGTACGTATATACCACAATTTCTTTATCCATTTTTCACATTCTGGGATATTTACCTTGTACTGTAGACGAGGTTCTTGTAAATAGAGCCGTCCGACACTTTGGGGTGGCTGTGTGTTTTTCATTTTAATGTCCCTAAACTGTAGGACCATAAGTGGAAATGCCGTAGGCTCCGTTGCTTTGTTTTTTCGGTGTTCCGGGAAACACCATACACTTCTCCAGAGTGGCTGTTGGCAATTTACATCCCGCCCATCAGCATAACAAGGCTCCCTGTTCTCCATTGCCTGTGCTGCCTTTCTGGACTTTACACTTTTTTCATATGGCCCTTTTGCCCGGGGAGCAATGAGACTTCATTGTAGTGCAGATTTCTTTAACATGCTTGCTTGGTTGGCCAAAAAGGGCGTATGCGTTTTTTCTTGAATATATTCAGGAAAAAACGCATACGCCCTTTTTGGCCAAGAGCATCATTGTTGACGTTCTGCCTCTTTTCCTATGCTTTAAATGCAATTCCCGTCTACCCCCTGAAATCGTTTTCCTGCAAATCTGTCCCGCTTACAAGTCGTCTTTGCAGACCTCCTTCAATATATTTTTGGACGATAGCTGTCATTTATTACTCTGCAGGTTTGTGAGTTACAGTGCCCCTGAGTTCCTTTCTTCAACTCGCTATCTTGTGAGCTGGCTGCAAACCCGCACGATTGTCAGGCCCTAATCTGTTTCAGGCACGGCATGTTGAGCCTTTGGTTAATTCCTCTTCCTGGTGCGAAATGAGCATTAAATTTGCCCGTGCAGACACCTACAGCTAGTCTCTCATTGGTTCTCCCTATTCCTGTTCATCTTGCGCAGAAATTGCAAACTGTGCCCAACAGGAGGTTAAAGGCACCTACTCTCCAAGTGGTGAGAGTGTTAGTAAAGGGTCTGGAATGGTGAACCCAAGTAAAAGGGGACGAAAACTGAGATGCATTTGAAAACGTTTGTCGGTCACACGGTGCACCATACTGTGGGTTTCCCATGCATGTTTTAGCTGAAGGAAGAATCCCTTAAACTTGGAGAGTTGGGACCCATGGAATGGGTACCATGCTGTATGACTTCAAAGGGTCTGCATTTGCTCATCGAACCTCACCAATGCTAACAGCCCGAAGTGCCCAACCTTATGTCTCACTCAGCTCTGGGTGTAGATGTGGTAAATCCAGGTTGCATCACAAGCCCTGAGTGAATTATTTAAGAATTGCTCTCTATTTCACTGTCCTTGGGTTTTGTTTGTGTAATTCATTTTGATAATGGGATTTATCGGATTTCCTCTGCTGCATTCATGCCGCTGTACACACGCTTCATTCTCTTATGGAGACATATAAATCCATGGGTTTGAAGATTCTTACTAGTCAGGTGTATTCCTAGGCGTTGAATATGGGGTGTTTAGTCCATTTCGTTGAGCAAGGGGTAGGTCTTGACTATTACATATTTGGCTTATGGAAAGGTATCTGTGCTAATTTCTATCTCTGGTTTTATGCAGCACCCCAACTCACCTTTCCCCTTAAGCAAGCATAAGTTGGTTTTCTAAATTTGAGACCCTGTTCTGTTTTGTAATTCAGTTCATGTGTAGCCAAGTTTACATTCCGTGTAGTAGTGATATCTTATGATGTTTCATTTTCTGTGTGACTTATTTCACTTAGAATCATCGTACCTGAATCCACTCATTATGCCGCGACGGGCCTGATGACATAGATTTCATTGCTGAGTGATATTCCATTGTACGTATGTACCACAACTTCTTTATCCATTTTTCACTTTCTGGGATATTTAACTTGTACAGTAGATGAGGTTCTTGTAAACAGAGCCGTCTGAAACTTGTGGGTGGCTGTGTGTTTTTGATTTCAATTTCCCTAAGCTATAGGACCATAAGTGGAAGTGCCGTAGGCTCCGTAGCTTTGTTTTTTCGGTGTTCCGGGAAACACCATACACTTCTCCAGAGTGGCTGTTGGCAATTTACATCCCGCCCATCAGCATAACAAGGCTCCCTGTTCTCCATGGCCTGTGCTGCCTTTCTGGATTTTACACTTTTTTCAGATGGCCCTTTTGACCGGGGGGCAGTGAGACTTCATTGTAGTGCAGATTTCTTTAACATGCTTGCTTGGTTGGCCAAAAAGGGCGTATGCGTTTTTTCCTGAATATATTCAGGAAAAAACGCATACGCCCTTTTTGGCCAAGAGCATCATTGTCGACGTTCTGCCTCTTTTCCTATGCTTTAAATGCAATTCCCGTCTACCCCCTGAAATCGTTTTCCTGCAAATCTGTCCCGCTTACAAGTCGTCTTCGCAGCCTTCCTTCAATATATTTTTGGACGATAGCTGTCATTTATAACTCTGCAGGTTTGTGAGTTACAGTGCCCATGAGCTCCTTTCTTCAACTCGCTATCTTGTGAGCTGGCTGCAAACCCGCACGATTGTCAGGCCCTAATCTGGTTCAGGCACGGCATGTTGAGCCTTTGGTTAATTACTCTTCCTGGTGCGAAATGAGCATTAAATTTGCCCGTGCAGACACCTACAGCTAGTCTCTCATTGGTTCTCCTTATTCCTGTTCATCTTGCGCAGAAATTGCAAACTGTGCCAAACAGGAGGTTAAAAGTACAGACTCTCCAAGGGGGAGAGTGTTATTAAAGGGTCTGGAATGGTGTACCCAAGTAAAACGAGACGAAAACTGAGATGCATTTGAAAACGTTTCCCCGTCACATGGTGCACCATAATGTGGGTTTCCCATGCATATTTTAGCTGAAGGAAGAATCCCTTAAACCTGGCAGTTGGGACCCATGGAATGGCTACCATGCAGTATGACTACAAAGGGTCTGCATTTGCTTATCGAACCTCACCAATGCTATCAGCCCTAAGTGTCCAACCTTATGTCTCACTCAGCTCTGGGTGTATATGTGGTAAATCCAGGTTGCATCACAAGCCCTGAATGAATTATTTAAGAATTGCTCTCTATTTCACTGTCCTTGGGTTTTGTTTTTGTAATTCATTTTGACAATGGGATTTATCGGATTTTCTCTGCTGCATTCATGCCGCTGTACACACGCTTCATTCTCTTACGGAGGCATATGAATCCATGGGTTTGAAGATTCTTACTAGTCAGGTGTATTCCTAGGTGTTGAATATGTGGTGTTTAGTCCATTTCGTTGAGCAAGTGGTGGGTCTTGACTATGACATATTTGGCTTATGGAAAGTTATCTGTGCTAATTTCTATCTCTGGTTTTATGCAGCACGCCAACTCACCTTTCCCCTTAAGCAAGCATAAGTTGGTTTTCTAAATTTGAGACCCTGTTCTGTTTTGTAATTCAGTTCATGTGTAGCCAAGTTTACATTCCGTGTATTAGTGATATCTTATGATGTTTCATTTTCTGTGTGACTTATTTCACTTAGAATCATCGTACCTGAATCCACTCATTATGCCGCGACGGGCCTGATGACATAGATTTCATTGCTGAGTGATATTCCATTGTACGTATATACCACAACTTCTTTATCCATTTTGCACATTCTGGGATATTTACCTTGTACTGTAGACGAGGTTCTTGTAAATAGAGCCGTCCGACACTTTGGGGTGGCTGTGTGTTTTTCATTTTAATGTCCCTAAACTGTAGGACCATAAGTGGAAATGCCGTAGGCTCCGTTGCTTTGTTTTTTAGGTGTTCCGGAAAACACCATACACTTCTCCAGAGTGGCTGTTGGCAATTTACATCCCGCCCATCAGCATAACAAGGCTCCCTGTTCTCCATTGCCTGTGCTGCCTTTCTGAACTTTACACTTTTTTCATATGGCCCTTTTGCCCGGGGAGCAATGAGACTTCATTGTAGTGCAGATTTCTTTAACATGCTTGCTTGGTTGGCCAAAAAGGGCATATGCGTTTTTTCCTGAATATATGCAGGAAAAAACGCATACGCCCTTTTTGGCCAAGAGCATCATTGTTGACGTTCTGCCTCTTTTCCTATGCTTTAAATGCAATTCCCGTCTACCCCCTGAAATCGTTTTCCTGCAAATCTGTCCCGCTTACAAGTCGTCTTTGCAGACCTCCTTCAATATATTTTTGGACGATAGCTGTCATTTATTACTCTGCAGGTTTGTGAGTTACAGTGCCCCTGAGCTCCTTTCTTCAACTCGCTATCTTGTGAGCTGGCTGCAAACCCGCACGATTGTCAGGCCCTAATCTGTTTCAGGCACGGCATGTTGAGCCTTTGGTTAATTCCTCTTCCTGGTGCGAAATGAGCATTAAATTTGCCCGTGCAGACACCTACAGCTAGTCTCTCATTCGTTCTCCCTATTCCTGTTCATCTTGCGCAGAAATTGCAAACTGTGCCCAACAGGAGGTTAAAGGCACCTACTCTCCAAGTGGTGAGAGTGTTAGTAAAGGGTCTGGAATGGTGAACCCAAGTAAAAGGGGACGAAAACTGAGATGCATTTGAAAACGTTTGTCGGTCACACGGTGCACCATACTGTGGGTTTCCCATGCATGTTTTAGCTGAAGGAAGAATCCCTTAAACTTGGAGAGTTTGGACCCATGGAATGGGTACCATGCTGTATGACTTCAAAGGGTCTGCATTTGCTCATCGAACCTCACCAATGCTATCAGCACGAAGTGCCCAACCTTATGTCTCACTCAGCTCTGGGTGTAGATGTGGTAAATCCAGGTTGCATCACAAGCCCTGAATGAAGTATTTAAGAATTGCTCTCTATTTCACTGTCCTTGGGTTTTGTTTGTGTAATTCATTTTGATAATGCGATTTATCGGATTTTCTCTGCTGCGTTCTTGCCGCTGTACACACGCTTCATTCTCTTACGGAGACATATAAATCCATGGGTTTGAAGATTCTTACTAGTCAGGTGTATTACTAGGAGTTGAATATGGGGTGTTTAGTCCATTTCGTTGAGCAAGGGGTAGGTCTGGGCTATTACATATTTGGCTTATGGAAAGGTATCTGTGCTAATTTCTATCTCTGGTTTTATGCAGCACCCCAACTCACCTTTCCCCTTAAGCAAGCATAAGTTTGTTTTCTAAATTTGAATCCCTGTTCTGTTTTATAATTCAGTTCATGTGTAGCAAAGTTTACATTCCGTGTATTAGTGATATCTTATGATGTTTCATTTTCTGTGTGACTTATTTCCCTTAGAATCATCGTACCTGAATCCACTCATTATGCCGCGATGGGCCTGATGACATAGCTTTCATTGCTGAGTGATATTCCATTGTACGTACGTACCACAACTTCTTTATCCATTTTTCACATTCTGGGATATTTAACTTGTACCGTAGACGAGGTTCTTGTAAACAGAGCCGTCCGACACTTTGGGGTGGCTGTGTGTTTTTGATTTTAATTTCCCTAAGCTATAGGACCATAAGTGGAAGTGCCGTAGGCTCCGTAGCTTTGTTTTTCAGGGGTTTCAGGAAACACCATACACTTCTCCAGAGTGGCTTTTGGCAATTTACATCCCGTCCATCAGCATAACAAGGCTCCCTGTTCTCCATGGCCTGTGCTGCCTTTCTGGATTTTACACTTTTTTCAGATGGCCCTTTTGACCGGGGGGCAGTGAGACATCTTTGTAGTGCAGATTTCTTTAACATGCTTGCTTGGTTGGCCAAAAAGGGCGTATGCGTTTTTTCCTGAATATATTCAGGAAAAAACGCATACGCCCTTTTTGGCCAAGAGCATCATTGTCGACGTTCTGCCTCTTTTCCTATGCTTTAAATGCAATTCCCGTCTACCCCCTGAAATCGTTTTCCTGCAAATCTGTCCCGCTTACAAGTCGTCTTCGCAGCCTTCCTTCAATATATTTTTGGACGATAGCTGTCATTTATAACTCTGCAGGTTTGTGAGTTACAGTGCCCATGAGCTCCTTTCTTCAACTCGCTATCTTGTGAGCTGGCGGCAAACCCACAGGATTGCATCAGGCCCTAATCTGGTTCCGGCACGGCATGCTGAGCCTTTGGTTAATTCCTGTTCCTGGTGGGAAATGAGCGTTAAATTTGCCCGTGCAGACACCTAGAGCTAGTCTCTCATTCGTTCTCCCTATTCCTTTTCATCTTGCGCAGAAATTGCAAACTGTGCCCAACAGGAGGTTAAAGGCACTGACTCTCCAAGTGGGGAGAGTGTTCGTAAAGGGTCTGGAATGGTGAACCCGAGTAAAAGGGGACGAAAACTGAGATGCATTTGAAAACGTTTGCCAGTCACACGGTGCACCATACTGTGGGTTTCCCATGCATGTTTTAGCTGAAGGAAGAATCCCTTAAACTTGGAGAGCTGGGACCCATGGAATGGGTACCATGCTGTATGACTTCAAAGGGTCTGCATTTGCTCATCGAACCTCACCAATGCTATCAGCCCGAAGTGCCCAACCTTATGTCTCACTCAGCTCTGGGTGTAGATGTGGTAAATCCAGGTTGCATCACAAGCCCTGAATGAATTATTTAAGAATTGCTCTCTATTTCACTGTCCTTGGGTTTTGTTTGTGTAATTCATTTTGATAATGGGATTTATCGGATTTTCTCTGCTGCATTCATGCCGCTGTACACACGCTTCATTCTCTTACGGAGACATATAAATCCATGGGTTTGATGATTCTTACTAGTCAGGTGTATTCCTAGGCGTTGAATATGGGGTGTTTAGTCCATTTCGTTGAGCAAGGTGTAGGGCTTGACTATTACATATTTGGCTTATGGAAAGGTATCTGTGCTAATTTCTATCTCTGGTTTTATGCAGCACCCCAACTCACCTTTCCCCTTAAGCAAGCATAAGATGGTTTTCTAAATTTGAGACCCTGTTCTCTTTTGTAATTCAGTTCATGTGTAGCCAAGTTTACATTCCGTGTAGTAGTGATATCTTATGATGTTTCATTTTCTGTGTGACTTATTTCACTTAGAATCATCGTACCTGAATCCACTCATTATGCCGCGACGGGCCTGATGACATAGATTTCATTGCTGAGTGATATTCCATTGTACGTACGTACCACAACTTCTTTATCCATTTTTCATATTCTGGGATATTTAACTTGTACCGTAGACGAGGTTCTTGTAAACAGAGCCGTCCGACACTTTGGGGTGGCTGTGTGTTTTTGATTTTAATTTCCCTAAGCTATAGGACCATAAGTGGAAGTGCCGTAGGCTCCGTAGCTTTGTTTTTTCGGTGTTCCGGGAAACACCATACACTTCTCCAGAGTGGCTGTTGGCAATTTACATCCCGCCCATCAGCATAACAAGGCTCCCTGTTCTCCATGGCCTGTGCTGCCTTTCTGGATTTTACACTTTTTTCAGATGGCCCTTTTGACCAGGGGGCAGTGAGACTTCATTGTAGTGCAGATTTCTTTAACATGCTTGCTTGCTTGGCCAAAAAGGGCGTATGCGTTTTTTCCTGAATATATTCAGGCAAAAACGCATACGCCCTTTTTGGCCAAGAGCATCACTGTCGACGTTCTGCCTCTTTTCCTATGCTTTAAATGCAATTCCCGTCTACCCCCTGAAATCGTTTTCCTGCAAATGTGTCCCGCTTACAAGTCGTCTTCGCAGCCTTCCTTCAATATATTTTTGGACGATAGCTGTCATTTATAACTCTGCAGGTTTGTGAGTTACAGTGCCCCTGAGCTCCTTTCTTCAACTCGCTATCTTGTGAGCTCGCAGCAAACCCAGAGGATTGCTTCAGGCCATAATCTGGTTTTGGCACGGCATGCTGAGCCTTTGGTTAATTCCTCTTCCTGGTGGGAAATGAGCGTTAAATTTGCCCGTGCAGACACCTAGAGCTAGTCTCTCATTCGTTCTCCCTATTCCTTTTCATCTTGCGCAGAAATTTCAAACTGTGCCCAACAGGAGGTTAAAGGCACTGACTCTTCAAGTGGGGAGAGTGTTCGTAAAGGGTCTGGAATGCTGAACCCGAGTAAAAGGGGACGAAAACTGAGATGCATTTGAAAACGTTTGCCAGTCACACGGTGCACCATACTGTGGGTTTCCCATGCATGTTTTAGCTGAAGGAAGAATCCCTTAAACTTGGAGAGTTGGGACCCATGGAATGGGTACCATGCTGTATGACTTCAAAGGGTCTGCATTTGCTCATCGAACCTCACCAATGCTATCAGCCCGAAGTGCCCAACCTTATGTCTCACTCAGCTCTGGGTGTAGATGTGGTAAATCCGGGTTGCATCAGAAGCCCTGAATGAATTATTTAAGAATTGCTCTCTATTTCACTGTCCTTGGGTTTTGTTTGTGTAATTCATTTTGATAATGGGATTTATCGGATTTTCTCTGCTGCATTCATGCCGCTGTACACACGCTTCATTCTCTTACGGAGACATATAAATCCATGGGTTTGAAGATTCTTACTAGTCAGGTGTATTCCTAGGCGTTGAATATGGGGTGTTTAGTCCATTTCGCTGAGCAAGGGGTAGGTCTTGACTATTACATATTTGGCTTATGGAAAGGTATCTGTGCTAATTTCTATCTCTGGTTTTATGCAGCACCCCAACTCACCTTTCCCCTTAAGCAAGCATAAGTTGGTTTTCGAAATTTGAGACCCTGTTCTGTTTTGTAATTCAGTTCATGTGTAGCCAAGTTTACATTCCGTGTATTAGTGATATCTTATGATGTTTCATTTTCTGTGTGACTTATTTCACTTAGAATCATCGTACCTGAATCCACTCATTATGCCGCGATGGGCCTGATGACATAGATTTCATTGCTGAGTGATATTCCATTGTACGTACGTACCACAACTTCTTTATCCATTTTTCACATTCTGGGATATTTAACTTGTACCGTAGACGAGGTTCTTGTAAACAGAGACGTCCGACACTTTGGGGTGGCTGTGTGTTTTTGATTTTAATTTCCCTAAGCTATAGGACCATAAATAGAAGTGCCGTAGGCTCCGTAGCTTTGTTTTTTCGGTGTTCCGGGAAACACCATACACTTCTCCAGAGTGGCTGTTGGCAATTTACATCCCGCCCATCAGCATAACAAGGCTCCCTGTTCTCCATGGCCTGTGCTGCCTTTCTGGATTTTACACTTTTTTCAGATGGCCCTTTTGACCAGGGGGCAGTGAGACTTCATTGTAGTGCAGATTTCTTTAACATGCTTGCTTGCTTGGCCAAAAAGGGCGTATGCGTTTTTTCCTGAATATATTCAGGAAAAAACGCATACGCACTTTTTGGCCAAGAGCATCATTGTCGACGTTCTGCCTCTTTTCCTATGCTTTAAATGCAATTCCCGTCTACCCCCTGAAATCGTTTTCCTGCAAATCTGTCCCGCTTACAAGTCGTCTTCGCAGCCTTCCTTCAATATATTTTTGGACGATAGCTGTCATTTATAACTCTGCAGGTTTGTGAGTTACAGGGCCCCTGAGCTCCTTTCTTCAACTCGCTATCTTGTGAGCTGGCCGCAAACCCACAGGATTGCCTCAGGCCCTAATCTGGTTCCGGCACGGCATGCTGTGCCTTTGGTTAATTCCTCTTCCTGGTGGGAAATGAGCATTAAATTTGCCCGTGCAGACACCTAGAGCTAGTCTCTCATTCGTTCTCCCTATTCCTTTTCATCTTGCGCAGAAATTGCAAACTGTGCCCAACAGGAGGTTAAAGGCACTGACTCTCCAAGTGGGGAGAGTGTTCGTAAAGGGTCTGGAATGGTGAACCCGAGTAAAAGGGGACGAAAACTGAGATGCATTTGAAAACGTTTGCCAGTCACACGGTGCACCATACTGTGGGTTTCCCATGCATGTTTTAGCTGAAGGAAGAATCCCTTAAACTTGGAGAGTTGGGACCCATGGAATGGGTACCATGCTGTATGACTTCAAAGGGTCTGCATTTGCTCATCGAACCTCACCAATGCTATCAGCCCGAAGTCCCCAACCTTATGTCTCACTCAGCTCTGGGTGTAGATGTGGTAAATCCAGGTTGCATCACAAGCCCTGAATGAATTATTTAAGAATTGCTCTCTATTTCTCTGTCCTTGGGTTTTGTTTGTGTAATTCATTTTGTTAATGGGATTTATCGGATTTTCTCTGCTGCATTCATGCCGCTGTACACACGCTTCATTCTCTTACGGAGACATATAAATCCATGGGTTTGAAGATTCTTACTAGTCAGGTGTATTCCTAGGCGTTGAATATGGGGTGTTTAGTCCATTTCGTTGAGCAAGGGGTAGGTCTTGACTATTACATATTTGGCTTATGGAAAGGTATCTGTGCTAATTTCTATCTCTGGTTTTATGCAGCACCCCAACTCACCTTTCCCCTTAAGCAAGCATAAGTTGGTTTTCTAAATTTGAGACCCTGTTCTCTTTTGTAATTCAGTTCATGTGTAGCCAAGTTTACATTCCGTGTAGTAGTGATATCTTATGATGTTTCATTTTCTGTGTGACTTATTTCACTTAGAATCATCGTACCTGAATCCACTCATTATGCCGCGACGGGCCTGATGACATAGATTTCATTGCTGGGTGATATTCCATTGTACGTACATACCACAAATTCTTTATCCATTTTTCACATCCTGGGATATTTAACTTGTACCGTAGACGAGGTTCTTGTAAACAGAGCCGTCCGACACTTTGGGGTGGCTGTGTGTTTTTGATTTTAATTTCCCTAAGCTATAGGACCATAAGTGGAAGTGCCATAGGCTCCGTAGCTTTGTTTTTTCGGTGTTCCGGGAAAAGCCATACACTTCTCCAGAGTGGCTGTTGGCAATTTACATCCCGCCCATCAGCATAACAAGGCTCGCTGTTCTCCATGGCCTGTGCTGCCTTTCTGGATTTTACACTTTTTTCAGATGGCCCTTTTGACCAGGGGGCAGTGAGACTTCATTGTAGTGCAGATTTCTTTAACATGCTTGCTTGGTTGGCCAAAAAGGGCGTATGCGTTTTTTCCTGAATATATTCAGGCAAAAACGCATACGCCCTTTTTGGCCAAGAGCATCACTGTCGACGTTCTGCCTCTTTTCCTATGCTTTAAATGCAATTCCCGTCTACCCCCTGAAATCGTTTTCCTGCAAATCTGTCCCGCTTACATGTCGTCTTCACAGCCTTCCTTCAATATGTTTTTGGACGATAGCTGTCATTTATAACTCTGCAGGTTTGTGAGTTACAGTGCCCCTGAGCTCCTTTCTTCAACTCGCTATCTTGTGAGCTGGCCGCAAACCCACAGGATTGCCTCAGGCCCTAATCTGGTTCCGGCACGGCATGCTGAGCCTTTGGTTAATTCCTCTTCCTGGTGGGAAATGAGGGTTAAATTTGCCCGTGCAGACACCTAGAGCTAGTCTCTCATTCGTTCTCCCTGTTCCTTTTCATCTTGCGCAGAAATTGCAAACTGTGCCCAACAGGAGGTTAAAGGCACTGACTCTCCAAGTGGGGAGAGTGTTCGTAAAGGGTCTGGAATGGTGAACCCGAGTAAAAGGGGACGAAAACTGAGATGCATTTGAAAACGTTTGCCAGTCACACGGTGCACCATACTGTGGGTTTCCCATGCATGTTTTAGCTGAAGGAAGAATCCCTTAAACTTGGAGAGCTGGGACCCATGGAATGGGTACCATGCTGTATGACTTCAAAGGGTCTGCATTTGCTCATCGAACCTCACCAATGCTATCAGCCCGAAGTGCCCAACCTTATGTCTCACTCAGCTCTGGGTGTAGATGTGGTAAATCCAGGTTGCATCACAAGCCCTGAATGAATTATTTAAGAATTGCTCTGTATTTCACTGTCCTTGGGTTTTGTTTGTGTAATTCATTTTGTTAAGGGGATTTATCGGATTTTCTATGCTGCATTCATGCCGCTGTACACACGCTTCATTCTCTTACGGAGACATATAAATCCATGGGTTTGAAGATTCTTACTAGTCAGGTGTATTCCTAGGCGTTGAATATGGGGTGTTTAGTCCATTTCGTTGAGCAAGGGGTAGGTCTTGACTATTACATATTTGGCTTATGGAAAGGTATCTGTGCTAATTTCTATCTCTGGTTTTATGCAGCACCCCAACTCACCTTTCCCCTTAAGCAAGCATAAGTTGGTTTTCTAAATTTGAGACCCTGTTCTGTTTTGTAATTCAGTTCATGTGTAGCCAAGTTTACATTCCGTGTAGTAGTGATATCTTACGATGTTTCATTTTCTGTGTGACTTATTTCACTTAGAATCATCGTATCTGAATCCACTCATTATGCCGCGACGGGCCTGATGACATAGATTTCATTGCTGAGTGATATTCCATTGTACGTACGTACCACAACTTCTTTATCCATTTTTCACATTCTGGGATATTTAACTTGTACCGTAGACGAGGTTCTTGTAAACAGAGCCGTCCGACACTTTGGGGTGGCTGTGTGTTTTTGATTTTAATTTCCCTAAGCTATAGGACCTTAAGTGGAAGTGCCGTAGGCTCCGTACCTTTGTTTTTTCGGTGTTCCGGGAAACACCATACACTTCTCCAGAGTGGCTGTTGGCAATTTACATCCCGCCCATCAGCATAACAAGGCTCCCGGTTCTCCATGGCCTGTGCTGCCTTTCTGGATTTTACACTTTTTTCAGATGGCCCTTTTGACCGGGGGGCAGTGAGACTTCATTGTAGTGCAGATTTCTTTAACATGCTTGCTTGGTTGGCCAAAAAGGGCGTATGCGTTTTTTCCTGAATATCAGGAAAAAACGCATACGCCCTTTTTGGCCAAGAGCATCATTGTCGACGTTCTGCCTCTTTTCCTATGCTTTAAATGCAATTCCCGTCTACCCCCTGAAATCGTTTTCCTGCAAATGTGTCCCGCTTACAAGTCGTCTTCGCAGCCTTCCTTCAATATATTTTTGGACGATAGCTGTCATTTATAACTCTGCAGGTTTGTGAGTTACAGTGCCCCTGAGCTCCTTTCTTCAACTCGCTATCTTGTGAGCTGGCGGCAAACCCACAGGATTGCTTCAGGCCCTAATCTGGTTCCGGCACGGCATGCTGAGCCTTTGGTTAATTCCTCTTCCTGGTGGGAAATGAGCGTTAAATTTGCCCGTGCAGACACCTAGAGCTAGTCTCTCATTGGTTCTCCCTATTCCTTTTCATCTTGCGCAGAAATTGCAAACTGTGCCCAACAGGAGGTTAAAGGCACTGACTCTTCAAGTGGGGAGAGTGTTCGTAAAGGGTCTGGAATGGTGAACCCGAGTAAAAGGGGACGAAAACTGAGATGCATTTGAAAACGTTTGCCAGTCACACGGTGCACCATACTGTGGGTTTCCCATGCATGTTTTAGCTGAAGGAAGAATCCCTTAAACTTGGAGAGTTGGGACCCATGGAATGGGTACCATGCTGTATGACTTCAAAGGGTCTGCATTTGCTCATCGAACCTCACCAATGCTATCAGCCCGAAGTGCCCAACCTTATGTCTCACTCAGCTCTGGGTGTAGATGTGGTAAATCCGGGTTGCATCAGAAGCCCTGAATGAATTATTTAAGAATTGCTCTCTATTTCACTGTCCTTGGGTTTTGTTTGTGTAATTCATTTTGATAATGGGATTTATCGGATTTTCTCTGCTGCATTCATGCCGCTGTACACACGCTTCATTCTCTTACGGAGACATATAAATCCATGGGTTTGAAGATTCTTACTAGTCAGGTGTATTCCTAGGCGTTGAATATGGGGTGTTTAGTCCATTTCGCTGAGCAAGGGGTAGGTCTTGACTATTACATATTTGGCTTATGGAAAGGTATCTGTGCTAATTTCTATCTCTGGTTTTATGCAGCACCCCAACTCACCTTTCCCCTTAAGCAAGCATAAGTTGGTTTTCGAAATTTGAGACCCTGTTCTGTTTTGTAATTCAGTTCATGTGTAGCCAAGTTTACATTCCGTGTATTAGTGATATCTTATGATGTTTCATTTTCTGTGTGACTTATTTCACTTAGAATCATCGTACCTGAATCCACTCATTATGCCGCGATGGGCCTGATGACATAGATTTCATTGCTGAGTGATATTCCATTGTACGTACGTACCACAACTTCTTTATCCATTTTTCACATTCTGGGATATTTAACTTGTACCGTAGACGAGGTTCTTGTAAACAGAGCCGTCCGACACTTTGGGGTGGCTGTGTGTTTTTGATTTTAATTTCCCTAAGCTATAGGACCATAAATAGAAGTGCCGTAGGCTCCGTAGCTTTGTTTTTTCGGTGTTCCGGGAAACACCATACACTTCTCCAGAGTGGCTGTTGGCAATTTACATCCCGCCCATCAGCATAACAAGGCTCCCTGTTCTCCATGGCCTGTGCTGCCTTTCTGGATTTTACACTTTTCTCAGATGGCCCTTTTGACCGGGGGGCAGTGAGACTTCATTGTAGTGCAGATTTCTTTAACATGCTTGCTTGGTTGGCCAAAAAGGGCGTATGCGTTTTTTCCTGAATATATTCAGGAAAAAACGCATACACACTTTATGGCCAAGAGCATCATTGTCGACGTTCTGCCTCTTTTCCTATGCTTTAAATGCAATTCCCGTCTACCCCCTGAAATCGTTTTCCTGCAAATCTGTCCCGCTTACAAGTCGTCTTCGCAGCCTTCCTTCAATATATTTTTGGACGATAGCTGTCATTTATAACTCTGCAGGTTTGTGAGTTACAGTGCCCCTGAGCTCCTTTCTTCAACTCGCTATCTTGTGAGCTGGCGGCAAACCCATAGGAGTGCTTCAGGCCCTAATCTGGTTCCGGCACGGCATGCTGAGCCTTTGGTTAATTCCTCTTCCTGGTGGGAAATGAGCGTTAAATTTGCCCGTGCAGACACCTAGAGCTAGTCTCTCATTCGTTCTCCCTATTCCTTTTCATCTTGCGCAGAAATTGCAAACTGTGCCCAACAGGAGGTTAAAGGCACTGACTCTCCAAGTGGGGAGAGTGTTCGTAAAGGGTCTGGAATGGTGAACCCGAGTGAAAGGGGACGAAAACTGAGATGCATTTGAAAATGTTTGCCAGTCACACGGTGCACCATACTGTGGGTTTCCCATGCATGTTTTAGCTGAAGGAAGAATCCCTTAAACTTGGAGAGTTGGGACCCATGGAATGGGTACCATGCTGTATGACTTCAAAGGGTCTGCATTTGCTCATCGAACCTCACCAATGCTATCAGCCCGAAGTGCCCAACCTTATGTCTCACTCAGCTCTGGGTGTAGATGTGGTAAATCCAGGTTGCATCACAAGCCCTGAATGCATTATTTAACAATTGCTCTCTATTTCACTGTCCTTGGGTTTTGTTTGTGTAATTCATTTTGATAATGGGATTTATCGGATTTTCTCTGCTGCATTCATGCCGCTGTACACACGCTTCATTCTCTTACGGAGACATATAAATCCATGGGTTTGAAGATTCTTACTAGTCAGGTGTATTCCTAGGCGTTGAATATGGGGTGTTTAGTCCATTTCGTTGAGCAAGGGGTAGGTCTTGACTATTACATATTTGGCTTATGGAAAGGTATCTGTGCTAATTTCTATCTCTGGTTTTATGCAGCACCCCAACTCACCTTTCCCCTTAAGCAAGCATAAGTTGGTTTTCTAAATTTGAGACCCTGTTCTGTTTTGTAATTCAGTTCATGTGTAGCCAAGTTTACATTCCGTGTAGTAGTGATATCTTATGATGTTTCATTTTCTGTGTGACTTATTTCACTTAGAATCATCGTACCTGAATCCACTCATTATGCCGCGACGGGCCTGATGACATAGATTTCATTGCTGAGTGATATTCCATTGTACGTACGTACCACAACTTCTTTATCCATTTTTCACATTCCGGGATATTTAACTTGTACCGTAGACGAGGTTCTTGTAAACAGAGCCGCCCGACACTTTGGGGTGGCTGTGTGTTTTTGATTTTAATTTCCCTAAGCTATAGGACCATAAGTGGAAGTGCCGTAGGCTCCGTAGCTTTGTTTTTTCGGTGTTCCGGGAAACACCATACACTTCTCCAGAGTGGCTGTTGGCAATTTACATCCCGCCCATCAGCATAACAAGGCTCCCGGTTCTCCATGGCCTGTGCTGCCTTTCTGGATTTTACACTTTTTTCAGATGGCCCTTTTGACCGGGGGGCAGTGAGACTTCATTGTAGTGCAGATTCCTTTAACATGCTTGCTTGGTTGGCCAAAAGGGCGTATGCGTTTTTTTCTGAATATATTCAGGAAAAAACGCATACGCCCTTTTTGGCCAAGAGCATCATTGTCGACGTTCTGCCTCTTTTCCTATGCTTTAAATGAAATTCCCTTCTACCCCCTGAAATCGTTTTCCTGCAATTCGGCCCCACTTACAAGTCGTCTTCGCAGCCTTCCTTCAATATATTTTTGGACGATAGCTGTCATTTATAACTCTGCAGGTTTGTGAGTTACAGGGCCCCTGAGCTCCTTTCTTCAACTCGCTATCTTGTGAGCTGGCCGCAAACCCACAGGATTGCCTCAGGCCCTAATCTGGTTCCGGCACGGCATGCTGAGCCTTTGGTTAATTCCTCTTCCTGGTGGGAAATGAGCATTAAATTTGCCCGTGCAGACACCTAGAGCTAGTCTCTCATTCGTTCTCCCTATTCCTTTTCATCTTGCGCAGAAATTGCAAACTGTGCCCAACAGGAGGTTAAAGGCACTGACTCTCCAAGTGGGGAGAGTGTTCGTAAAGGGTCTGGAATGGTGAACCCGAGTAAAAGGGGACGAAAACTGAGATGCATTTGAAAACGTTTGCCAGTCACACGGTGCACCATACTGTGGGTTTCCCATGCATGTTTTAGCTGAAGGAAGAATCCCTTAAACTTGGAGAGTTGGGACCCATGGAATGGGTACCATGCTGTATGACTTCAAAGGGTCTGCATTTGCTCATCGAACCTCACCAATGCTATCAGCCCGAAGTCCCCAACCTTATGTCTCACTCAGCTCTGGGTGTAGATGTGGTAAATCCAGGTTGCATCACAAGCCCTGAATGAATTATTTAAGAATTGCTCTCTATTTCACTGTCCTTGGGTTTTGTTTGTGTAATTCATTTTGTTAAGGGGATTTATCGGATTTTCTATGCTGCATTCATGCCGCTGTACACACGCTTCATTCTCTTACGGAGACATATAAATCCATGGGTTTGAAGATTCTTACTAGTCAGGTGTATTCCTAGGCGTTGAATATGGGGTGTTTAGTCCATTTCGTTGAGCAAGGGGTAGGTCTTGACTATTACATATTTGGCTTATGGAAAGGTATCTGTGCTAATTTCTATCTCTGGTTTTATGCAGCACCCCAACTCACCTTTCCCCTTAAGCAAGCATAAGTTGGTTTTCTAAATTTGAGACCCTGTTCTCTTTTGTAATTCAGTTCATGTGTAGCCAAGTTTACATTCCGTGTAGTAGTGATATCTTATGATGTTTCATTTTCTGTGTGACTTATTTCACTTAGAATCATCGTACCTGAATCCACTCATTATGCCGCGACGGGCCTGATGACATAGATTTCATTGCTGGGTGATATTCCATTGTACGTACATACCACAAATTCTTTATCCATTTTTCACATTCTGGGATATTTAACTTGTACCGTAGACGAGGTTCTTGTAAACAGAGCCGTCCGACACTTTGGGGTGGCTGTGTGTTTTTGATTTTAATTTCCCTAAGCTATAGGACCATAAGTGGAAGTGCCATAGGCTCCGTAGCTTTGTTTTTTCGGTGTTCCGGGAAAAGCCATACACTTCTCCAGAGTGGCTGTTGGCAATTTACATCCCGCCCATCAGCATAACAAGGCTCGCTGTTCTCCATGGCCTGTGCTGCCTTTCTGGATTTTACACTTTTTTCAGATGGCCCTTTTGACCAGGGGGCAGTGAGACTTCATTGTAGTGCAGATTTCTTTAACATGCTTGCTTGGTTGGCCAAAAAGGGCGTATGCGTTTTTTCCTGAATATATTCAGGCAAAAACGCATACGCCCTTTTTGGCCAAGAGCATCACTGTCGACGTTCTGCCTCTTTTCCTATGCTTTAAATGCAATTCCCGTCTACCCCCTGAAATCGTTTTCCTGCAAATCTGTCCCGCTTACAAGTCGTCTTCACAGCCTTCCTTCAATATATTTTTGGACGATAGCTGTCATTTATAACTCTGCAGGTTTGTGAGTTACAGTGCCCCTGAGCTCCTTTCTTCAACTCGCTATCTTGTGAGCTGGCCGCAAACCCACAGGATTGCCTCAGGCCCTAATCTGGTTCCGGCACGGCATGCTGAGCCTTTGGTTAATTCCTCTTCCTGGTGGGAAATGAGGGTTAAATTTGCCCGTGCAGACACCTAGAGCTAGTCTCTCATTCGTTCTCCCTGTTCCTTTTCATCTTGCGCAGAAATTGCAAACTGTGCCCAACAGGAGGTTAAAGGCACTGACTCTCCAAGTGGGGAGAGTGTTCGTAAAGGGTCTGGAATGGTGAACCCGAGTAAAAGGGGACGAAAACTGAGATGCATTTGAAAACGTTTGCCAGTCACACGGTGCACCATACTGTGGGTTTCCCATGCATGTTTTAGCTGAAGGAAGAATCCCTTAAACTTGGAGAGCTGGGACCCATGGAATGGGTACCATGCTGTATGACTTCAAAGGGTCTGCATTTGCTCATCGAACCTCACCAATGCTATCAGCCCGAAGTGCCCAACCTTATGTCTCACTCAGCTCTGGGTGTAGATGTGGTAAATCCAGGTTGCATCACAAGCCCTGAATGAATTATTTAAGAATTGCTCTCTATTTCACTGTCCTTGGGTTTTGTTTGTGTAATTCATTTTGTTAAGGGGATTTATCGGATTTTCTATGCTGCATTCATGCCGCTGTACACACGCTTCATTCTCTTACGGAGACATATAAATCCATGGGTTTGAAGATTCTTACTAGTCAGGTGTATTCCTAGGCGTTGAATATGGGGTGTTTAGTCCATTTCGTTGAGCAAGGGGTAGGTCTTGACTATTACATATTTGGCTTATGGAAAGGTATCTGTGCTAATTTCTATCTCTGGTTTTATGCAGCACCCCAACTCACCTTTCCCCTTAAGCAAGCATAAGTTGGTTTTCTAAATTTGAGACCCTGTTCTGTTTTGTAATTCAGTTCATGTGTAGCCAAGTTTACATTCCGTGTAGTAGTGATATCTTACGATGTTTCATTTTCTGTGTGACTTATTTCACTTAGAATCATCGTATCTGAATCCACTCATTATGCCGCGACGGGCCTGATGACATAGATTTCATTGCTGAGTGATATTCCATTGTACGTACGTACCACAACTTCTTTATCCATTTTTCACATTCTGGGATATTTAACTTGTACCGTAGACGAGGTTCTTGTAAACAGAGCCGTCCGACACTTTGGGGTGGCTGTGTGTTTTTGATTTTAATTTCCCTAAGCTATAGGACCTTAAGTGGAAGTGCCGTAGGCTCCGTACCTTTGTTTTTTCGGTGTTCCGGGAAACACCATACACTTCTCCAGAGTGGCTGTTGGCAATTTACATCCCGCCCATCAGCATAACAAGGCTCCCGGTTCTCCATGGCCTGTGCTGCCTTTCTGGATTTTACACTTTTTTCAGATGGCCCTTTTGACCGGGGGGCAGTGAGACTTCATTGTAGTGCAGATTTCTTTAACATGCTTGCTTGGTTGGCCAAAAAGGGCGTATGCGTTTTTTCCTGAATATCAGGAAAAAACGCATACGCCCTTTTTGGCCAAGAGCATCATTGTCGACGTTCTGCCTCTTTTCCTATGCTTTAAATGCAATTCCCGTCTACCCCCTGAAATCGTTTTCCTGCAAATGTGTCCCGCTTACAAGTCGTCTTCGCAGCCTTCCTTCAATATATTTTTGGACGATAGCTGTCATTTATAACTCTGCAGGTTTGTGAGTTACAGTGCCCCTGAGCTCCTTTCTTCAACTCGCTATCTTGTGAGCTGGCGGCAAACCCACAGGATTGCTTCAGGCCCTAATCTGGTTCCGGCACGGCATGCTGAGCCTTTGGTTAATTCCTCTTCCTGGTGGGAAATGAGCGTTAAATTTGCCCGTGCAGACACCTAGAGCTAGTCTCTCATTGGTTCTCCCTATTCCTTTTCATCTTGCGCAGAAATTGCAAACTGTGCCCAACAGGAGGTTAAAGGCACTGACTCTTCAAGTGGGGAGAGTGTTCGTAAAGGGTCTGGAATGGTGAACCCGAGTAAAAGGGGACGAAAACTGAGATGCATTTGAAAACGTTTGCCAGTAACACGGTGCACCATACTGTGGGTTTCCCATGCATGTTTTAGCTGAAGGAAGAATCCCTTAAACTTGGAGAGTTGGGACCCATGGAATGGGTACCATGCTGTATGACTTCAAAGGGTCTGCATTTGCTCATCGAACCTCACCAATGCTATCAGCCCGAAGTGCCCAACCTTATGTCTCACTCAGCTCTGGGTGTAGATGTGGTAAATCCGGGTTGCATCAGAAGCCCTGAATGAATTATTTAAGAATTGCTCTCTATTTCACTGTCCTTGGGTTTTGTTTGTGTAATTCATTTTGATAATGGGATTTATCGGATTTTCTCTGCTGCATTCATGCCGCTGTACACACGTTTCATTCTCTTACGGAGACATATAAATCCATGGGTTTGAAGATTCTTACTAGTCAGGTGTATTCCTAGGCGTTGAATATGGGGTGTTTAGTCCATTTCGCTGAGCAAGTGGTAGGTCTTGACTATTACATATTTGGCTTATGGAAAGGTATCTGTGCTAATTTCTATCTCTGGTTTTATGCAGCACCCCAACTCACCTTTCCCCTTAAGCAAGCATAAGTTGGTTTTCGAAATTTGAGACCCTGTTCTGTTTTGTAATTCAGTTCATGTGTAGCCAAGTTTACATTCCGTGTATTAGTGATATCTTATGATGTTTCATTTTCTGTGTGACTTATTTCACTTAGAATCATCGTACCTGAATCCACTCATTATGCCGCGATGGGCCTGATGACATAGATTTCATTGCTGAGTGATATTCCATTGTACGTACGTACCACAACTTCTTTATCCATTTTTCACATTCTGGGATATTTAACTTGTACCGTAGACGAGGTTCTTGTAAACAGAGCCGTCCGACACTTTGGGGTGGCTGTGTGTTTTTGATTTTAATTTCCCTAAGCTATAGGACCATAAATAGAAGTGCCGTAGGCTCCGTAGCTTTGTTTTTTCGGTGTTCCGGGAAACACCATACACTTCTCCAGAGTGGCTGTTGGCAATTTACATCCCGCCCATCAGCATAACAAGGCTCCCTGTTCTCCATGGCCTGTGCTGCCTTTCTGGATTTTACACTTTTCTCAGATGGCCCTTTTGACCGGGGGGCAGTGAGACTTCATTGTAGTGCAGATTTCTTTAACATGCTTGCTTGGTTGGCCAAAAAGGGCGTATGCGTTTTTTCCTGAATATATTCAGGAAAAAACGCATACACACTTTATGGCCAAGAGCATCATTGTCGACGTTCTGCCTCTTTTCCTATGCTTTAAATGCAATTCCCGTCTACCCCCTGAAATCGTTTTCCTGCAAATCTGTCCCGCTTACAAGTCGTCTTCGCAGCCTTCCTTCAATATATTTTTGGACGATAGCTGTCATTTATAACTCTGCAGGTTTGTGAGTTACAGTGCCCCTGAGCTCCTTTCTTCAACTCGCTATCTTGTGAGCTGGCGGCAAACCCATAGGAGTGCTTCAGGCCCTAATCTGGTTCCGGCACGGCATGCTGAGCCTTTGGTTAATTCCTCTTCCTGGTGGGAAATGAGCGTTAAATTTGCCCGTGCAGACACCTAGAGCTAGTCTCTCATTCGTTCTCCCTATTCCTTTTCATCTTGCGCAGAAATTGCAAACTGTGCCCAACAGGAGGTTAAAGGCACTGACTCTCCAAGTGGGGAGAGTGTTCGTAAAGGGTCTGGAATGGTGAACCCGAGTGAAAGGGGACGAAAACTGAGATGCATTTGAAAATGTTTGCCAGTCACACGGTGCACCATACTGTGGGTTTCCCATGCATGTTTTAGCTGAAGGAAGAATCCCTTAAACTTGGAGAGTTGGGACCCATGGAATGGGTACCATGCTGTATGACTTCAAAGGGTCTGCATTTGCTCATCGAACCTCACCAATGCTATCAGCCCGAAGTGCCCAACCTTATGTCTCACTCAGCTCTGGGTGTAGATGTGGTAAATCCAGGTTGCATCACAAGCCCTGAATGAATTATTTAAGAATTGCTCTCTATTTCACTGTCCTTGGGTTTTGTTTGTGTAATTCATTTTGATAATGGGATTTATCGGATTTTCTCTGCTGCATTCATGCCGCTGTACACACGCTTCATTCTCTTACGGAGACATATAAATCCATGGGTTTGAAGATTCTTACTAGTCAGGTGTATTCCTAGGCGTTGAATATGGGGTGTTTAGTCCATTTCGTTGAGCAAGGGGTAGGTCTTGACTATTACATATTTGGCTTATGGAAAGGTATCTGTGCTAATTTCTATCTCTGGTTTTATGCAGCACCCCAACTCACCTTTCCCCTTAAGCAAGCATAAGTTGGTTTTCTAAATTTGAGACCCTGTTCTGTTTTGTAATTCAGTTCATGTGTAGCCAAGTTTACATTCCGTGTAGTAGTGATATCTTATGATGTTTCATTTTCTGTGTGACTTATTTCACTTAGAATCATCGTACCTGAATCCACTCATTATGCCGCGACGGGCCTGATGACATAGATTTCATTGCTGAGTGATATTCCATTGTACGTACGTACCACAACTTCTTTATCCATTTTTCACATTCCGGGATATTTAACTTGTACCGTAGACGAGGTTCTTGTAAACAGAGCCGCCCGACACTTTGGGGTGGCTGTGTGTTTTTGATTTTAATTTCCCTAAGCTATAGGACCATAAGTGGAAGTGCCGTAGGCTCCGTAGCTTTGTTTTTTCGGTGTTCCGGGAAACACCATACACTTCTCCAGAGTGGCTGTTGGCAATTTACATCCCGCCCATCAGCATAACAAGGCTCCCTGTTCTCCATGGCCTGTGCTGCCTTTCTGGATTTTACACTTTTTTCAGATGGCCCTTTTGACCAGGGGTCAGTGAGACTTCATTGTAGTGCAGATTTCTTTAACATGCTTGCTTGCTTGGCCAAAAAGGGCGTATGCGTTTTTTCCTGAATATATTCAGGAAAAAACGCATACGCCCTTTTTGGCCAAGAGCATCATTGTCGACGTTCTGCCTCTTTTCCTATGCTTTAAATGCAATTCCCGTCTACCCCCTGAAATCGTTTTCCTGCAAATCTGTCCCGCTTACAAGTCGTCTTCGCAGCCTTCCTTCAATATATTTTTGGACGATAGCTGTCATTTATAACTCTGCAGGTTTGTGAGTTACAGTGCCCCTGAGCTCCTTTCTTCAACTCGCTATCTTGTGAGCTGGCGGCAAACCCACAGGATTGCTTCAGGCCATAATCTGGTTCCGGCACGGCATGCTGAGCCTTTGGTTAATTCCTCTTCCTGGTGGGAAATGAGCGTTAAATTTGCCCGTGCAGACACCTAGAGCTAGTCTCTCATTCGTTCTCCCTATTCCTTTTCATCTTGCGCAGAAATTGCAAACTGTGCCCAACAGGAGGTTAAAGGCACTGACTCTTCAAGTGGGGAGAGTGTTCGTAAAGGGTCTGGAATGGTGAACCCGAGTAAAAGGGGACGAAAACTGAGATGCATTTGAAAACGTTTGCCAGTCACACGGTGCACCATACTGTGGGTTTCCCATGCATGTTTTAGCTGAAGGAAGAATCCCTTAAACTTGGAGAGTTGGGACCCATGGAATGGGTACCATGCTGTATGACTTCAAAGGGTCTGCATTTGCTCATCGAACCTCACCAATGCTATCAGCCCGAAGTGCCCAACCTTATGTCTCACTCAGCTCTGGGTGTAGATGTGGTAAATCCGGGTTGCATCAGAAGCCCTGAATGAATTATTTAAGAATTGCTCTCTATTTCACTGTCCTTGGGTTTTGTTTGTGTAATTCATTTTGATAATGGGATTTATCGGATTTTCTCTGCTGCATTCATGCCGCTGTACACACGCTTCATTCTCTTACGGAGACATATAAATCCATGGGTTTGAAGATTCTTACTAGTCAGGTGTATTCCTAGGCGTTGAATATGGGGTGTTTAGTCCATTTCGTTGAGCAAGTGGTAGGTCTTGACTATTACATATTTGGCTTATGGAAAGGTATCTGTGCTAATTTCTATCTCTGGTTTTATGCAGCACCCCAACTCACCTTTCCCCTTAAGCAAGCATAAGTTGGTTTTCTAAATTTGAGACCCTGTTCTGTTTTGTAATTCAGTTCATGTGTAGCCAAGTTTACATTCCGTGTAGTAGTGATATCTTACGATGTTTCATTTTCTGTGTGACTTATTTCACTTAGAATCATCGTATCTGAATCCACTCATTATGCCGCGACGGGCCTGATGACATAGATTTCATTGCTGAGTGATATTCCATTGTACGTACGTACCACAACTTCTTTATCCATTTTTCACATTCTGGGATATTTAACTTGTACCGTAGACGAGGTTCTTGTAAACAGAGCCGTCCGACACTTTGGGGTGGCTGTGTGTTTTTGATTTTAATTTCCCTAAGCTATAGGACCTTAAGTGGAAGTGCCGTAGGCTCCGTAGCTTTGTTTTTTCGGTGTTCCGGGAAACACCATACACTTCTCCAGAGTGGCTGTTGGCAATTTACATCCCGCCCATCAGCATAACAAGGCTCCCGGTTCTCCATGGCCTGTGCTGCCTTTCTGGATTTTACACTTTTTTCAGATAGCCCTTTTGACCGGGGGGCAGTGAGACTTCATTGTAGTGCAGATTTCTTTAACATGCTTGCTTGGTTGGCCAAAAAGGGCGTATGCGTTTTTTCCTGAATATCAGGAAAAAACGCATACGCCCTTTTTGGCCAAGAGCATCATTGTCGACGTTCTGCCTCTTTTCCTATGCTTTAAATGCAATTCCCGTCTACCCCCTGAAATCGTTTTCCTGCAAATGTGTCCCGCTTACAAGTCGTCTTCGCAGCCTTCCTTCAATATATTTTTGGACGATAGCTGTCATTTATAACTCTGCAGGTTTGTGAGTTACAGTGCCCCTGAGCTCCTTTCTTCAACTCGCTATCTTGTGAGCTGGCGGCAAACCCACAGGATTGCTTCAGGCCATAATCTGGTTCCGGCACGGCATGCTGAGCCTTTGGTTAATTCCTCTTCCTGGTGGGAAATGAGCGTTAAATTTGCCCGTGCAGACCCCTAGAGCTAGTCTCTCATTCGTTCTCCCTATTCCTTTTCATCTTGCGCAGAAATTGCAAACTGTGCCCAACAGGAGGTTAAAGGCACTGACTCTTCAAGTGGGGAGAGTGTTCGTAAAGGGTCTGGAATGGTGAACCCGAGTAAAAGGGGACGAAACCTGAGATGCATTTGAAAACGTTTGCCAGTCACACGGTGCACCATACTGTGGGTTTCCCATGCATGTTTTAGCTGAAGGAAGAATCCCTTAAACTTGGAGAGTTGGGACCCATGGAAAGGGTACCATGCTGTATGACTTCAAAGGGTCTGCATTTGCTCATCGAACCTCACCAATTCTATCAGCACGAAGTGCCCAACCTTAAGTCTCACTCAGCTCTGGGTGTAGATGTGGTAAATCCAGGTTGCATCACAAGCCCTGAATGAATTATTTAAGAATTGCTCTCTATTTCACTGTCCTTGGGTTTTGTTTGTGTAATTCATTTTGATAATGGGATTTATCGGATTTTCTCTGCTGCATTCATGCCGCTGTACGCACGCTTCATTCTCTTACGGAGACATATAAATCCATGGGTTTGAAGATTCTTACTAGTCAGGTGTATTCCTAAGCGTTGAATATGGGGTGTTTAGTCCATTTCTTTGAGCAAGGGGTAGGTCTTGACTATTACATATTTGGCTTATGGAAAGGTATCTGTGCTAATTTCTATCTCTGGTTTTATACAGCACCCCAACTCACCTTTCCCCTTAAGCAAGCATAAGTTGGTTTTCTAAATTTGAGACCCTGTTCTGTTTTGCAATTCAGTTCATGTGTAGCCAAGTTTACATTCCGTGTATTAGTGATATCTTATGATGTTTCATTTTCTGTGTGACTTATTTCACTTAGAATCATCGTACATGAATCCACTCATTATGCCGCGACGGGCCTGATGACATAGATTTCATTGCTGAGTGATATTCCATTGTACGTACGCACCACAACTTCTTTATCCATTTTTCACATTGTGGGATATTTAACTTGTACCGTAGACGAGGTTCTTGTAAACAGAGCCGTCCGACACTTTGGGGTGGCTGTGTGTTTTTGATTTTAATTTCCCTAAGCTATAGGACCATAAGTGGAAGTGCAGTAGGCTCCGTAGCTTTGTTTTTTCGGTGTTCCGGGAAACACCATACACTTCTCCAGAGTGGCTGTTGGCAATTTACATCCCGCCCATCAGCATAACAAGGCTCCCTGTTCTCCATGGCCTGTGCTGCCTTTCTGGATTTTACACTTTTTTCAGATGGCCCTTTTGACCGGGGGGCAGTGAGACTTCATTGTAGTGCAGATTCCTTTAACATGCTTGCTTGGTTGGCCAAAAGGGCGTATGCGTTTTTTTCTGAATATATTCAGGAAAAAACGCATACGCCCTTTTTGGCCAAGAGCATCATTGTCGACGTTCTGCCTCTTTTCCTATGCTTTAAATGCAATTCCCTTCTACCCCCTGAAATCGTTTTCCTGCAATTCGGCCCCACTTACAAGTCGTCTTCGCAGCCTTCCTTCAATATATTTTTGGACGATAGCTGTCATTTATAACTCTGCAGATTTGTGAGTTACAGTACCCCTGAGCTCATTTCTTCAACTCGCTATCTTGTGAGCTGGCCGCAAACCCACAGGATTGCCTCAGGCCCTAATCTGTTTCCGGCACGGCATGCTGAGCCTTTGGTTAATTCTTCTTCTTGGTGGGAAATGAGCGTTAAATTTGCCCGTGCAGACACCTAGAGCTAGTCTCTCATTGGTTCTCCCTCTTCCTTTTCATCTTGCGCAGAAATTGCAAACTGTGCCCAACAGGAGGTTAAAGGCACTGACTCTCCAAGTGGGGAGAGTGTTCGTAAAGGGTCTGGAATGGTGAACCCGAGTAAAAGGGGACGAAAACTGAGATGCATTTGAAAACGTTTGCCAGTCACACGGTGCACCATACTGTGGGTTTCCCATGCATGTTTTAGCTGAAGGAAGAATCCCTTAAACTTGGAGAGTTGGGACCCATGGAAAGGGTACCATGCTGTATGACTTCAAAGGGTCTGCATTTGCTCATCGAACCTCACCAATGCTATCAGCCCGAAGTGCCCAACCTTATGTCTCACTCAGCTCTGGGTGTAGATGTGGTAAATCCAGGTTGCATCACAAGCCCTGAATGAATTATTTAAGAATTGCTCTCTATTTCACTGTCCTTGGGTTTTGTTTGTGTAATTCATTTTGATAATGGGATTTATCGGATTTTCTCTGCTGCATTCATGCCGCTGTACACACGCTTCATTCTCTTACGGAGACCTATAAATCCATGGGTTTGAAGATTCTTACTAGTCAGGTGTATTCCTAGGCGTTGAATATGGGGTGTTTAGTCCATTTCGTTGAGCAAGGGGTAGGTCTTGACTATTACATATTTGGCTTATGGAAAGGTATCTGTGCTAATTTCTATCTCTGGTTTTATGCAGCTCCCCAACTCACCTTTCCCCTTAAGCAAGCATAAGTTGGTTTTCTAAATTTGAGACCCTGTTCTGTTTTGTAATTCAGTTCATGTGTAGCCAAGTTTACATTCTGTGTATTAGTGATATCTTACGATGTTTCATTTTCGGTGTGACTTATTTCACTTAGAATCATCGTACCTGAATCCACTCATTATGCCGCGACGGGCCTGATGACATAGATTTCATTGCTGAGTGATATTCCATTGTACGTACGTACCACAACTTCTTTATCCATTTTTCACATTCTGGGATATTTAACTTGTACCGTAGATGAGGTTCTTGTAAACAGAGCCGTCCGACACTTTGGGGTGACTGTGTGTTTTTGATTTTAATTTCCCTAAGCTATAGGACCATAAGTGGAAGTGCCGTAGGCTCCGTAGCTTTGTTTTTTTGGTGTTCCGGGAAACACCATACACTTCTCCAGAGTGGCTGTTGGCAATTTACATCCCGCCCATCAGCATAACAAGGCTCCCTGTTCTCCATGGCCTGTGCTGCCTTTCTGGATTTTACACTTTTTTCAGATGGCCCTTTTGACCGGGGGGCAGTGAGACTTCATTGTAGTGCAGATTTCTTTAACATGCTTGCTTGGTTTGCCAAAAAGCGCGTATGCGTTTTTTCCTGAATATATTCAGGAAAAAACGCATACGCCCTTTTTGGCCAAGAGCATCATTGTCGACGTTCTGCCTCTTTTCCTATGCTTTAAATGCAATTCCCTTCCACCCCCTGAAATCATTTTCCTGCAATTCTGCCCCACTTACAAGTCGTCTTCGTAGACTTCCTTCAATATATTTTTGGACGATAGCTGTCATTTATAACTCTGCAGATTTGTGAGTTACAGTACCCCTGAGCTCATTTCTTCAACTCGCTATCTTGTGAGCTGGCCGCAAACCCACAGGATTGCCTCAGGCCCTAATCTGGTTCTTGCACTGCATGCTGAGCCTTTGGTTGATTCCTCTTCCTGGTGGGAAATGAGCGTTAAATTTGCCCGTGCAGACACCTAGAGCTAGTCTCTCATTCGTTCTCCATATTCCTTTTCATCTTGCGCAGAAATTGCAAACTGTGCCCAACAAGAGGTTAAAGGCACTGTCTCTCCAAGTCGGGAGAGTGTTAGTAAAGGGTCTGGAATGGTGAACCCAAGTAAAAGGGGACGAAAACTGAGATGCATTTGAAAACGTTTGCCTGTCACACGGTGCACCATACTGTGGGTTTCCCATGCATGTTTTAACTGAAGGAAGAATCCCTTAAACCTGGAGAGTTGGGACCCATGGAATGGGTACCATGCAGTATTACTTCAAAGGGTCTGCATTTGCTCATCGAACCTCACCAATGCTATCAGCCCGAAGTGCCCAACCTTATGTCTCACTCAGCTCTGGGTGTAGAGGTGGTAAATCCGGGTTGCATCACAAGCCCTGAATGAATTATTTAAGAATTGCTCTCTATTTCACTGTCCTTGTGTTTTGTTTTTGTAATTCATTTTGACAATGGGATTTATCGGATTTTCTCTACTGCATTCATGCCGCTGTACACACGCTTCATTCTCTTACGGAGACATATGAGTCCATGGGTTTCAAGATTCTTACTACTCAGGTGTATTCTTAGGCGTTGACTATGGGGTGTTTAGTCCATTTCGTTGAGTAAAGGGTAGGTCTTGACTATTACATATTTGGCTTTTGGAAAGGTATCTGTGCTAATTTCTATCTCTGCTTTAATGCAGCACCCCAAATCACCTTTCCCCTTAAGCAAGCATAAGTTGGTTTTCTATATTTGAGACCCTGTTCTGTTCTGTACTTCAGTTCATTTGTAGCCAAGTTTACATTCCGTGTATTAGTGATATCTTATGATGTTTCATTTTCTGTGTGACTTATTTCACTTAGAATCATCGTACCTGAATCCACTCATTATGCCGCGACGGGCCTGATGACATAGATTTCATTGCTGAATGATATTCCTTTGTACGTACGTACCACATCTTCTTTATCCATTTTTCACATTCTGGGATATTTAACTTGTACCGTAGACGAGGTTCTTGTAAACAGAGCTGTCCGACACTTTGGGGTGGCTGTGTGTTTTTGATTTTAATTTCCCTAAGCTATAGGACCATAAGTGGAAGTGCTGTAGGCTCCGTTGCTTTCTTTTTAGGTGTTTGAGGAAACACCATACACTTCTCTAGAGTGGCTGTGGGCAATTTACATCCCGCCCATCAGCATAACAAGGCTCCGTGTTCTCCATGGCCTGTGCTGCCTTTCTGGATTTTACACTTTTTTCAGATGGCCCTTTTGACCGGGGGGCAGTGAGACTTCATTTTAGTGCAGATATCTTTAACATGCTTGCTTGGTTGGCCAAAAAGGGCGTATGCGTTTTTTCCTGAATATATTCAGAAAAAAACGCATACGCCCTTTTTGGCCAAGTGTATCATTGTCGACGTTCTGCCTCTGTTCCTTTGGTTTAAATGCAATTCCAGTCTACTCCCTGAAATCGTTTTCCTCTAATTCTGTCCCGCTTAAAATTCCTCTTCGCAGCCTTCCTTCAATATATTTTTGGACGATAGCTGTCATTTATAACTCTGCAGCCTTGTGAATTACAGTGCCCCTGAGTTCATTTCTTCAACTCGCTTTCTTGTGAGCTGGCCGCAAACCCGCAGGATTGCTTCAGGCCCTAATCTGGTTCCGGCACTGTTTGCTGAGGCTTTGGTTAATTCCTCTTCCTTGTGGGAAATGAGCGTTAAATTTGCCCATGCAGAAATCTACAGCTAGTCTCTCATTGGTTTTCCCTATTCCTGTTCATCTTGCGCAGAAATGGCAAACTGTGCCAAACAGGAGTTTAAAGGCACTGTCTCTCCAAGTGGGGAGAGTGTTAGTAAAGGGTCTGAAATGGTGAACCCGAGTAAAAGGGGACGAAAACTGAGATGCATTTGAAAACCTTTCCTGGTCACACGGTGCACCATACTGTGGGTTTCCCATGCATGTTTTAGCTGAAGAAAGAATCCCTTAAACCTGGAGAGTTGGCTCCCATGGAATGGGCACCATGCAGTATGACTTCAAAGGGTCTGCATTTGCTCATCGAACCTCACCAATGCTATCAGCCCGAAGTGCCCAACCTTATGTCTCACTCAGCTCTGGGTGTAGATGTGGTAAATCCAGGTTGCATCACAAGCCCTGAATGAATTATTTAAGAATTGCTCTCTATTTCACTGTCCTTCTGTTTTGTTTTTTTAATTCATTTTGATAATGGGATTTATCGCATTTTCACTGCTGCTTTCATGCCGCTGTACTCACGCTTGATTCTCTTACGGAGACATATAAATCCATGAGTTTCAAGATTCTTACTAGTCAGGTGTATTCGTAGGTGTTGAATATGGCGTGTTGAGTCCATTTCGTTGACCAGGGAGTAGGTTTTTTCTATTACATATTTGGCTTATGGAACGGTATCTGTGCTAATTTCAATCTCTGGTTTTATGCAGCTCCCCAACTCTCCTTTTTCCTTAAGCAAACATAAGTTGGTCTTCTAAATTTGAGACCCCATTCTGTTTTGTAATTCAGGTCATTTGTAGCCACGTTTACATTCCATGTATTAGTAATATCGTATGTCTTTTTCTTTTTGAATTATGTGACTTTGAATGATCATACGTAACTACTCTGGGGTTGTTACAACTGGCCATATTTCACTGATTTTCAGGCTGAGTAATATTCCACTCTACATAAGTGCCACACCTCTATCCATTTTTTCCCTCCAGAGACATATAAATTATATCCTAGTCGAGGATCTTTTAAACAGAGAGGCGGTAAACATTGGGGTGCCTGTGTCCTCTCCATTTTTGTCTTTCCCAAGATATACGTCCATGAGTGCAAGTGCCCTGTGCTCTGTAGCTCATTTTTTAGATGCTTTAGTAAACACAATACACTTCTCAAGAGTGACCATTGGCAATATACATTTCCACTATAAGCCTCACAGGGCTCCCTTTTCTCCTTGCCCTGTCCTGCATTTCTGGTGTTTACAGTTTATGAAGAAGGCTCTTCTGACTGATGCGAAGTGATATGTTTTGTAGTACTGATTTCCAGTGCCCACCTGTTTGGTTGGTTAAAAAAGTGTATGCCCTTTTCTTGAATATATACAGAAAAAGACGCATACACCCTTTTTGGCCAACTGCAATGTTGGCAATGTTCAGCCCCTTTTCTTGTGCTTAATGGCGAGTCCTTTCTACCTCTTCCAATCCCTTTCCTGCCATTCTCCGTTGCTTACAAGTCCTTTTCTCTGACTTTCCTCAAGACATTTTTCAGTGAGAGATATTTTCAACTCTGCAGTTTCGTGAATTTTAGCGGCCCTGAGTTCCATTTTTCAACTTGTGTTTATGGGAACTGGCCACAAAGCAGCGGGATTTCCTCAAGCCCTATTCTGTTTCCATGGGCAACCCTAGCTTTTAGTCAATTCGTCTTCCTGATTGGAAATTAGAGTGACATGTGCCTGTCCGAACACCTAGGACTTGTCTCTCATTGTTCCTCCTCCTTCTGCTTCATCCTCTGGACAAATTCCAAACTGTATGCAACAGGATGTTGACAGTGCTGACATCTCCAAGTGGGGAGACTGTTCGTAAAGACGCTGGAGGGGTGAACCCGAGCACCAGGAGATGAGGAGATGAGATGCCTTTTCCAAACTCTTCCCGATCAGACGGTATACCATCTTCTGGGTGTGACAGGCATATTTTAGCTGTAGGAAGTGTCCCATTCATGTGAGGAGAACACCAGGGCTTTTTCAAAATCACTGTCTCTCCACAACCCAAACTGGGGAATTTTTTAAGCTACGGCTACACATATGTTCATTAAGGGCCTTGGGAAGTAGGCAGAGTCCAAACTTTAGATGATTGACGTCTTCAGGGTCAGAAGCACTCACCACCGGCTTCCCTTAGGTTCCATTTTAACTGTCATTAATAGATGATGTCAATAAAAATATCTATTCTTTTTTCAGATTATTTCCCCTTATAGGTTATTGCAAAATATTGAGTGTAGTTCCCTGTGCTGTACAGTAGTTCCTTGTTGATGATCGATTTTATACATAGCAGTGTGTATGTGTTAATCCCAAACTGTTAATTTATCCCTCCTCCCACCTTTCTCCTTTGGTAATAATAAATTATAAGATTTTATACTTCTCAGAAATGGGGGAGCTAAAAGAGAGGTATCATTTTCAATGGAAAAGCATTTAAAACAAGATTGAATCTTTAACCAAGATTATTAGATGTACATCCTTGGAAAGAAATCACTTCGTTTCTCTAGTATTGACCTGACAAATAAGACAAACCTTTCACTGAACTTGCTTATAATAAAGTGATGGAAATATCAAATGGAAGTGTTAGAAACATCTTATTTTACCCGAGCCTTATACACTGTTCTATGTTAATTACAGTTTGGCTCACACATCTGTTCACTGAAGTTACAATGTTTTCAATTTCTGTTACTGATCCTCCAGAGTGGACCCCAACAAGTGTCCCCCTGCCCAGTGTCATTGGAGCCAACAGATCGAGACTGAGTTTGGTTCAGAAGCAAAGGAAACTTTATATTTTGATCAGAGAATGCAGAGGTGAGAGCATGTGCTACCCCGTGGGCTGTGGGCTGGGCTGCTGTGTAGAGATCCTGTCAGATTCAGTGGGAGGGAGGGGGCGGAGCTCTCGAGGGCCCGGTTGGCTGCAGCTCAGGCTCTATATCGCGGAGTCTGCACCGTGCCCCAGGAGCTGAGGTGTCGACCCATCTATTCTGCACTAGGAAATCTGGTCTGAAGTGCCGGCTGTTGAACCTCTGTATGCGGGACCCTAGGAGCACGTGAAATTAGACAAAGCACAAAGGATAAAAAAGGTTAGACTTTATTTTATTGCCCAGATTCTATTTTTATCTCCCAGGGATTTTTAATGGGCTTTGCCTGGGACAAACCCCTCTTCTGCATTTTGTCCCCTTCCTCATTCTTAGAGTGCTGAGGGTGCAGACACTTCATCTGTAACTGCTGAGTGCTGAGTTAGGAGCCCTCATACCCGTGGGCGAGGGTCAGAACTTCTCCCCAGCAGCCTCCAGGTGACGTTGATTGTCCGCAGGCCTCCTGCCTCCCTGCTCGTCCGCCTGAGCACAAGTATTGGTAGTGTTATAGATTCTAATGACCTTTAAGGGTCCAGGAAGGAGATGTGCAGTGACACTGTGAGGTCCAGTTTCACCCCGCCCCACATTTGTTCGGCCACCTTAGGCTGACCGTTTCTGCCAGCCTAGATGCTCTGACCAGTAGTCTGTGCTTTCTTCAGTTAGGCCCCTGAATTAACGTAAAAACAGCACCAGGTGTCAGGACCCTGACTGCTCAACTCCCAGACAGTCCAGGGTCAGTGGTGATGAAGGACCATGATGGCCACTGAGTCAACAGCCTTTTGAAGTAAACAGGAGTCCAGCCGGTCTTATTGGCCACCATCATCACAGTGTCTGTAGGCTTTTCTATGGTGACAGCGTGATATACGGTTCCCCTGCCAAGATTATTACCTCCCCTCTGGGTGCAGTAAGTCCTGCAAGCAGTAGTCTACTCTTTTGGGACACACTCTTGTTGTTTTATGAGAGAAACTCCAGGTCAAGTGATGGTCACACGAGTCGTCATGGTGCCACTTTGCCCCAGTTATCTCTCTGGAGGTTGGAGTTGGAGGACCTCCTCACTCAAGGTCAGTGTGCCCACGGAGCAAACCCTGCAACTTCAGGGCATGGTTGGGGGTTAGGATCACCACGTGGGGTCCTTTTCCCTTAGGAGGGAGGTGGCCTTTTGGGCTGCTGATTTCCAGGTTTTCAGATACTGCCAGTATCTTGGCCAGATGTGGCGGTGGGCCAAGCCCATTGGTGACCGTAGTTTATCCTACCTGGATGGCATTCTTGCATTGTTCCATTTCAAGTGGTCCCAGGTTTTGCACTAATACTCCAATGGCCATTCAAATTTCACTAGGAATGTAAAGGTCAAAGGGTTTAGCTAAATTAGGGAGTTCCAGGGCAAGGGTCTGAATTGACTGCTCTTTCCATTCTTGAAAGGCCACTTCTGGATTCTATTCAAAAGGATCATCATCTTTTTCTTTCAGTGTTTCATATAGAGGCCCAGCTAGTAGACTGTAGTTAGGGATCCAGAAGCAGCAAACCCTGGCCTCCCCAGGAACCCCTAAGCTGTCTTCTAGTTTTAGAAATGGGTAAGGCTGTAAATTGTTTCTTCCCTTTCCTGGGATGGGCTTCTCCGACCTTCTGTGAGAATGCAGCCCACGCAGGTCACCATAGTCTGTGATATTTGAGCTTTTTCTTGGACAACTTGTATCCTTTATTGGCTTGGTAGTTCAGAGGTCTCCTTAGTAGGGCTGGCGATCAGAATGTCGTCTGCATATTGAAGGAGTGTTTCCTTTTCCAGAGGTAGAACTTTTAGGTCTTTAGCTGAGCTTTCCCCAAAGATGGTGTGGGAATTTTTGAACCCTTGGGGCAAGACGGCCCGGAAGTATTGTTTTAGTTGTATGTTGAGTCCTGCCACTCACAAGCCAAAATTTCTTGTGACTCTGGGACTAATAGAATACAAAAGAAGGCTTCATTGAAGACTAATACAGAATACCATGTCCTGGTGGTTAGTAGAATGACCAGCAGGGTGTAGGGTTTAGGAACTACTGGAGGTATATCCTCGGTGGCTTCACTGACTGTTCTGACATCTTTTACCAAGACTCCAGCAGCCCATGGGGCTCTCGAGGTCAGGCCAATCCCAGGATATGGAGCTCACCTGGGCAGGTACCCCACCCCCACCCCAGCCCACGGGGCTCTCGTGTTCAGGCCCCTCCCAGGATATGGGGCTCCCTGGGCAGGTTCCCCTGCAGCCCATGGGGCTCTCGTGGTCAGGCCCCTCCCAGGATACAGAGCTACCCTTTCAGGTACCGTGGCAGGGCTGGACACACAGGAGCCATGCACATCGCCCTCATTGCAGAGCACTCCCAGCTCACCTGTCACTCAGATCTGACACAGAGCACCTCAGAGCAGGACTTGAACTAACAAACAGCAGCTCCGACAGGTCTGTGACCCTGGGCATCACTCTGTGTGGCCTCCCTCCACCTGGTCTTCCAGAGATTTCCACTGCACCCGGGGCACCAGCCTCTGTCTCCACCCACCACCCACCCCTGCTCTCCCTGACTCCTGGGTAATTCTCATTAGGAGAGGGTTTTCTTGAAGTTGTCTCCCACTCATGGGCCAGATAATATAATTAGAAAACAAGCCAGAGCTGCAGCCCCTTGTCTATCCTGACTCTCAGGAGCCCACACCTGTTCCTTGGACCTGGCCGATTCAGCAAGTTCCAGTTTCTGCAACTGTGAGCCCCTGAGGGGTGATTATTGGCTGGCCTGGGAAGCCTGACCGTGCCGGCCATCCCTCCCCAGGTGTGCCTGGGTTGAGATCAATATAAACACCGCTCCAGGCAGCAAGAGCACCTGCAGCTGTGTCTGACGCCATTTTCTGCCCTGTCAGCAGTCTCGGGGCTGGACTGGTGGGAGGGAGTGAGAGGCCACGGCTTTGTGGGTGGCCCAGTGTGAGTGGGGCTCTGCTGGACTTTCTGCAGCAGTTGCCAAGATGCCACCTGCTAAAGAAGAGCATGTGTCACCCATACCTGCCGCTGGAATTTCTCCCTGGGCAGAGGTGAGTAAGGAAGAAAGCAGTGGGGGCCGGGACAGGAGGGGTATCTCAGGCAGGGAAATGGAAAGCTTCCAGAAGAGCACCCAGGGCCAGGACCATCCTGTCTGGCCTGCAGGCACCAAGTCGGCTGGCATGCTGTCGCTCATGTGGCTCCATGGCCCTTCCTCTAGGCTTTCAAGTCCTTGTACATATTCAGGTGTTTTACCTGGGAAGGGTGGGAACATTTCAGCAGCAGCTGGCCTGGGGCTCGGCCCACGTTTATTCACAGATGCCTCGGCACGGGCCCCCAGCTTTGCAATGAGGACGCTTGTTGCGTGGGGCATGCTGGCTGAATGGGAGATGATTCCCCACCACTGACCAACTTCAGAATTGTTTACAACTGGAGCAAGGGCCCTGATACGGTTTTCCTCTGTGTAACTGGTGGGTTCTGTTTTTTTTTCTTTTTTTCGTTTTTGGTTCAAGGTAGATTTTATTCCTCTTTTTTGTATTTACAGATATAAGCATGGAAGTAATTTATTCATATAAATACATGTATGTGAAGGGAAGAATATTTTTTCTGTTTTACTTTTTGTAATTTTGAATTTTATTTTATTTTTTTATACAGCAGGTTCTTTTTGGTTACCTATTTTATACATAGAAATGTATACATGCCAATCCCAATCTCTCAACTCCTCCCACCACCACCCCCCTAACAGCTTTCCCCCCTTGGTGTCCATACGTTTGTTGTCTACATCTGTTGCTCTATTTCTGCCTTGCAAAACGCTTCATCTGTACAACTTTTCTAGGTTCCACATATATGCATTTATATACAGGATTTGTTTTTCTCTTTCTGACTTACTTCACTCTGTATGACAGTCTCTAGATCCATCAACGTCTCTACAAATGACCCAATTTCATTCCGTTTTATGGCTTAGTAATATTCCATTTTATATATGTACCTCATCTTTATGCATTCGTCTGTCTGTGGGCATTTAGTTTGCTTCCATTACCTGGATATTGTAAATAGTGATGCAATGAACATTGCGGTGAATGTCTCTTTTCGTTTTATGGTTTTGTCTGGGTATATGCCCAGTAGTGGGATTGCTGTATTATATGGTAATTCTATTCTTAGTTTTATAAGAAACTCCATAATGTTCTCCACAGTGACTGCATCAATTTACATTCCCAACAATAGTGGAAGAGGGTTCCTTATCTCCGCACCCTTTCCAGCATTTGTTGTTTGTAGATTTTCTGATGATGCCCATTCTAACAGGTGTGAGGTGATACACCATGGATTAGTCTATTTCGTTGAGCAAAGAGTAGGTCTTGTCTATTACATATTTGGCTTATGGAACGGTATGTGTGCTCATTTCAATCTCTGGTTTTATACAGCACCCCAACTCAACTTTTCCCTTAAGCAAGCATAAGTTTTTATCTAAATGTGAGACTCTGTTCGGTTTTGTAATTCAGTTTATGTGTAGCCAAGTTTACACTCCCTCTATTTGTGATATCTTATGATAATTATGTTTCTCTGTGTGACATATTTCTCTTAGAATCATCATACTTAAATCCACTCAATTTGCTGCTACAGGCCTGATGACATTGATTTCATTGCTGAGTGATATTCCGTTGTACGTAAGTAGGACAACTCCTTTATCCATTTTTTTCTTTCTGGGATATTTAATTTGTACTGGACTCGAGGTTCTTGTAAACACAGCAGCCCTGGATATTGTGTTGGCTGTGTCTTGTTGATTTTAATTTTCCTAAGCTATAGGGCCAAAAGTGGAAGTGCCCTAGGCTCTGTAGCTTTGTTTTTTAGATGTTTCAGCATACACCATAAACATCACCAGAGTGTCTGTTGGCAATTTACATCCCGTCCATCAGCATAACAAGGCTCCCTGTTCTCCATGGCCTGTCCTGTGTTTCTGGGTTTTACACTTTTTTCAGATGGCTCTTTTGACGAATGGGAAATGAGAGTTCATTGTAGTGCGGATTTCCATTGCTCGAATTCTTGGTTGGCCACAAAGGGCATATGCGTTTTTTCCTGAATATATTCAGGAAAAAATGTATACGCACTTTTTGTCCAAGTGCATCACTGTCAAAGATCTGCCGCTTTTCACATGCTTTAAATGCAATTCCAATCTACCTCGTGAAATATGATTCCTGCAATTCTGCCTCGTTTTCAAGTCCTCTGTGCAGACTTACTTCAATATATTTTTGCCAATAGCTGTCATTTATAACTCTGCAGGTTTGTGAATTACAGTGCCTGTGGTTTCCTTTCTTAACTCGTTTCCTTGAAAGCTGGCCACAGAACCGCAGGTTTGCTTCAGGCCGTAATCAGGGTCCCGCACGGCACTCTGAGCCTTTGGTTAATTCCTCTTCCTGGTGGGAAATTAGAGTTAAATGTGCCCCTCCAGACACCTGCCTCACTCCCAGCCCCTTGGTGATGTGTGTCCTCTGGTTTGAGGCCACATGTGCTGGGTTCCTCACCTTTCGCAGATGTGGCCCCACTGGTGTGCGGACACTCCTGCCTGGTTCCCATCCCCTTGGTGATGTGAGCCCTCCAGTGAGAGTCTGATCCTGGTTGGGCTCCTCACACTTCTGTGAGGTGGGCCCTCTTCTCTGAGGTCACTCCTGCCTGGCTGACACACCCCGCCTTGGTGACGTCGGCCCTCTGGTGGCAGTTGGAGCCCGCTGGGAGCCTCCTCCCCTCAGTGATGAGGCCCTCTGGCATCAGGCCCTAACTGCTGGTTACCCACATTTTCTGATACGTGCTAAGTGGTGTGAGGGCACTCCTGCCAGGTTCCCATCCCCATGTGCCTTCTGCTCTATGGTCCCAACACCTGTGTTGTTCACAGTTTCAGGATGTTGGCTCTCTGGTGTTAGTTCACTCAGGCCTAGATCCCATAGACTCTGTGCTCTGAGCCGCCTGCTGGGAGGTTCCTACTGCTGGATTCCTTACCATTTTTATTCTTTGGGTCCTGTGTTTTCATGCTCCTCCTTCCTGACTCACTCCCAGCCCCTTTGTGATGTGGGTCCTCTGGTTTGAGGCCACATGTGCCGGTTTCCTCACCTTTATTGATGTGGCCCCACTGGTGTGAGGACACTCCTGCCTGGTTCCCATCCCCTTGGTGATGGGGGCCCTCTGGTGAGAGTCTGATCCTGGCTGGATTCCTCACCCTTCTGGGAGGTGGGCCCTCTGCTGTGAGGTCACTCCTGCCTGGCTGGCACACATCACCTTGGCGATGTGGGCCCTCAGTTGGGAGTTGGTGCCTGCTGGGAGTCTCCTCCCCTCGGTAATGAGGGCCCTCTGGCGTCAGGCCCTAACTCATGGGCTCCCAAAATTTTCTGATATGTGCCCTGTCGTGCGAGTACACTCCTGCCACGTTCCCATCCCCATGGGGATGTGGGCCTTCTGCTCTGAGGTCCCACCAGCTGGGTTGCTCACAGTATCATGATGTGAGCCCTCTGCTGTGAGTTCACTGTGGCCTGGATCCCATAGACTCCGTACTCTGGGCCACCTGCTGGGGGGTTCCAACTGCTGGATTCCTCACATTTTTTATTCTGTGGGCCCTGTGTTGTTAGGCTACTCCTGCCTGCCTCACTCGGAGCACCTTGGAAATGTGGGTCCTCTGGTTTAGGCCACATGTGCTGGGTTCGTCACCTTTCTATAATGTGGCCACACTGGTGTGAGGACACTCCTGCCTTGTTCCGGTCCCCTTGGTGATGTGGGCTCTCTGGTGAGAGTCTTATCCTGGCTGGTTTCCTCACCCTTCTGTGAGGTAGGCCCTCTGCTGTGAGGTCACTCCTGCCTGACTGGCACACGTCACCTTGGCGACGTGGGCCCTCAGGTGGGAGTTGGTGCCTGCTGGGAGTCTCCTCCCCTCGGTAATGAGGGCCCTCTGGCGTCAGGCTCTAACTCCTGGGCTCCCAAAATTTTCTGATGTGCGCCCTGTGGTGTGAGTACACTCCTGCCAGGTTTCCAACCCCATGGGAATATGGGCCTTCTGCTCTGAGGTCCCAACGGTGGGTGGCTCAGTTTCATGATGAGGGCCCTCTGGTGTGAGTTCACTCCGGCCTGGATCCCATAGCCTCGCTGCTCCTGGCCGCCTGCGGGGAGGTTCCAACTGCGGGATTCCTCACCTTTTTTCTTCTATGGGCCCTCTGTTTCGAGACTCCTCCTGCCTGACTCACTCCCAGCCCCTTGGTGATGTGTGTCCTCTGGTTAGAGGCCACGTGTGCTGGGTCCCTCACCTTTCGATGATGTGGCCCCACTGGTGTGAGGACACTCCTGCCTGGTTTCTATCCCCTTGGTGATGTGGGCCCTCTGGTGTGAGTCTGATCCTGGCTGGGTTCCTCACCCTTCTGTGAGGTGGGCCCTCTGCTGTGAGGTCACTACTGACTGGCTGGCACACCCCGCCTTGGCGACATCGGCCCTCTTGTGGCAGTTGGAGCCTGCTGGGAGCCACCTCCCCTCGGTGATGAGGGCTCTCTAGCGTCAGGCCGTAACTGCTGGGTACCCACTTTTTCTGATACGTGCTAAGTGGTGCGAGGACACTCTTGCCATGTTCCCAACCCCATGGGGATGTGGGCCTTCTGCTGTGAGGTCCCAATGGCTGGGTTGCTCACAGTTTCATGATATGGGCCCTCTGCTGTGAGTTCACTGCAGCCTGGATCGCATAGACTCGGTGCTCTGGGCCGCCTGCTGGGAGGTTCCCACTGCAGGATTCCTCAGCTTTTTTATTCTATGGGCCCTGTGTTGTGAGGCTACTCCTGCATGCCTCACTCCGAGCCCCTTGGAGATGTGGGTCTTCTGGTTTAGGCCACATGTGCTGGGTTCCTCACCTTTCTATGATGTGGTCACCCTGGTGTGAAGACAGTCCTGCCTGGTTCTGATCCTCTTGGTGATGTGGGCCCTCTGGTGAGAGTCTAATCCTCTTTGGGTTCCTCACACTTTTTTGAGGTTGGCCCTCTGCTCTGAGGTCACTCCTGCCTGGCTGGCACACCCCGCATTGGCGACGTTGGCCCTCTTGTAGCAGTTGGAGCCTGCTGGGAGCCTCCTCTCCTCGGTGATGAGGGCCCTCTGGCATCAGGCCCTAACTGCTGGGCTCCCCACATTTTCTGATGTGTGCCCACTGGTGCGATGACACTCCTGCTTGGTTCGCTTCCCCATGGGGATGTGGGCCTTGTGCTCTGAGGTCACAATGGCTAGGTTGCTCACAGTTTCATGATGAGGGCCCTCTGTTGTGAGTTCATCATTGCCTGGATCCCATAGCCTCGGTGCTCTGGGCCACCTGCTGGGATGTTCCAACTGCTGGATTCCTCACCTTTTTTATACAATGGGCCACGTGTTTTGAGGTTCATCCTGCCTGCCTCGCTCCGAGACCCATGGAGATGTGGGTCCTCTGGTTTGAGGCCACATGTGCTGGGTACCTCAACTTGCAATGATGTGGCCCCACGGGTGTGAAGACACTCCTGCCTGGTTCCCAGCCCCTTGCTGATGTGGGCCCTCTGGTGAGAGTCTGATAATGGCTGGGTCCCTTACCCTTCTGTGAGGTGGGCCCTCTGATGTGAGGTCACTCCTGCCTGGCTGGCTCACGTCACCTTGGCGATGTGGGCCCTCTGTTGGCCACTGAAGCATGCTGGGAGCCCCCTACCCTCTTTAAGGAGGGCCTTGGAAAAAACGCATATGCACTTTTTGAACAAGTGCATCATTGTCGAGGTTCTGCCTCTTCTCCTATGCTTTCAGTGCATTTCCCGTCTACCTCCTGAAATCGTTTTCCTGGAATTCTGCCCCGCTTTCAAGTCCTCTTCGCAGCCTTCCTTCAATATATTTTTGGACGATAGCTGTCATTTATAACTCTGCAGGTTTGTGAATTACAGTGCCCCTGAGCTCCTTTGTTCAACTCGCTATCTTGTGAGCTGCCTGCACACCCGCAGTATTGCTTCAGGCCCTAATCTGGTTCCGGCACGGCATTCTGAGCCTTTGGTTAATTCCACTTCCTGGTGAGAAATGAGCATTAAATTGCCCGTGCAGACACCTACAGCTAGTCTCTCATTAGTTCTCCCTATTCCTGTTCATCTTGCGCAGAAATTGCAAACTGTGACAAGCAGGAGGTTAAAGGCACTGACTCTCCAAGTGGGGAGAGTGTTAGTTAAGCGTCTGGAATGGTGAACCCGAGTATAAAGGGAAGAAAACTGAGATGCATTTGAAAACGTTTCCCAATCACATGGTGGACCATACTCTGGGTTTCCCATACATGATGTAGCGGAAGGAAGAAACCCTTAAACCTGGAGAGTTGGGACCCTTGGAATGGGTACCATGCAGTATGACTTCAAAGGGTCTGCAATTGCTCACCGAACCTCAACAATGCTATCAGGGCGAAGTGTCCGGCCTTATGTCTCCCCAGCACTGGGTGTACATGTGGTAAATCCAGGTTGCATCAGAAGCCCTGAGTGAATTATTTAAGAATTGCTCTCTATTTCACTGTCATTGTGTTTTGTTTTTGAACTTTATTTTGATAATATGATTTATCGGATTTTCACTGTTGCCTTTAGGCCACTGAACACACGCTGGATTCTCTTTCGGACACATATAAATCCATGGGTTTTAAGATTCTTGCTAGGCAGGTATATTTCTAGGCGTTGAATATGGGGTGTTGAGCCCATTTCGTTGAGCAAGCAGTAGGTCTTGTCTATTACATATTTGGCTTATGGAACTGTATCAGTGCGAATTTCAATCTCTGTTTTTATGCAGCACCCGAACTCACCTTTCCCAAAAAGCAAGCATAAGTTGGTTTTCTAAATTTGAGACACTGTTCTGTTTTGTAATTCAGTTCATGTGTAGCCAAGATTACATTCCGTGTATTAGTGATACCTTATGATGTTTCTTTTTCTGTGTGACCTATTGCACGTAGAATCATCGTACCTGAATCCACTCATTATGCCGCTACGGGCCTGATGACATAGATTTCATTGCTGAGTGATATTCCATTGTACGTAAGAACCACAATTTCTTTATCCATTTTTCGCCCTCTGGGATATTTAACTTGTACCGTAGACGAGGTTCTTGTAAACAGAGCCGTTCCAAACTTTGGGGTGCCTGTGTGGTTTTGATTTTAATTTCCCTAAGCTATAGGACCATAAGTGGAAGTGCCATAGGCTGTGTTGCTTTGTTTCTTATGTGTTTCAGGAAATACCATACACTTCTCCAGAGTGGCTGTTGGCAATTCACATCCCGCCCATCAGGATAACAATGCTCCCTCTTCTCCATGGCCTGTCCTGCCTTTCTGGATTTTACACTTTTTTCAGATGGCCCTTTTGACCGGGGGGCAGAGAGACTTCATTGTAGTGCAGATTTCTTTACACGCTTGCTTGGTTGGCCAAAAAGGGCGTATGCGTTTTTTCCTGATTATATTCAGGAAAAAACGCATACACCCTTTTTGGCCAAGTGCATCATTGTCGCCGTTCTCCGTCTTTTCCTAGGCGTTAAGTGCAATTCCAGTCTACCCCCGAAATCGTTTTCCTGAATTTCTGCCCAAATTCTAAGTCCTCTTCGCAGACATACTTCAATATATTTTGGACGATAGCTGTCATTTATAACTCTGCAGGTTTGTGAATTACAGTGTCCCTGAGCTGCTTTCTTCAACACGCTTTCCTGTGAGTTGGCCGCAAAACCACAGGATTGCTTCAGGCCCTAATCTGGTTCCGGCAGGGCATGCTGGGCCTTTGGTTATTTCCTCTTCCTGGTGGGAAATGAGCGTTCCATTTGCCCGTGCAGACACCTACAGCTAGTCTCTCATTGGTTCTCCCTATTCCTGTTCATCTTGCGCAGAAATTGCAAACTGTGACCAACAGGAGGTTAAAGGCACCTACTCTCCAAGTGGTGAGAGTGTTAGTAAAGGGTCTGGAATGGTGAACCCAAGTAAAATGGAACAAAAACTGAGATGCATTTGAAAACGTTTGTCGGTCACACGGTGCACCATACTGTGGGTTTCCCATGCATGTTTTAGCTGAAGGAAGAATCCATTAAACATGGAGAGTTGGGACTCATGGAATGGGTACCATGCAGTATGACTTCAAAGGGTCTGCATTTGCTCATTGAACCTCACCAATGCTATCAGCCCGAAGTGCCCAACCTTATGTCTCACTCAGCTCTGGGTGTAGATGTGGTAAATCCAGGTTGCATCACAAGCCCTGAATGAACTATTTAAGAATTGGTCTCTATTTCACTGTCCTTGGGTTTTGTTTGAGTAATTCATTTTGATAATGGGATTTATCGGATTTTCTCTGCTGCCTTCATGCAGCTGTACACACGCTTGATTCTCTTATGGAGACATATAAATCCATGGGTTTGAAGATTCTTACTAGTCAGGTGTATTCCTAGGCGTTGAATATGGGGTGTTTAGTCCATTTCGTTGAGCAAGGGGTAGGACTTGACTATTACATATTTGACTTATGGAAAGGTATCATTGCTAATTTCTATCTCTGGTTTTATGCAGCACCCCAACTCACCTTTCCCCTTAATCAAGCATAAGTTGGTTTTCTAAATTTGAGACCCTGTTCTGTTTTGTAATTCAGTTCATGTGTAGCCAAGATTACATTCCGTGTATTAGAGATATCTTATGATGTTTCATTTTCTGTGTGACTTATTTCACTTAGAATCATCGTACCTGAATCCACTCATTATGCCGCGACGGGCCTGATGACATAGATTTCATTGCTGAGTGATATTCCATTGTACGTACGTACCACAACTTCTTTATCCATTTTTCACATTCTGGGATATTTAACTTGTACCGTAGACGAGGTTCTTGTAAACAGAGCCGTCCGACACTTTGGGGTGGCTGTGTGTTTTTGATTTTAATTTCCCTAAGCTATAGGACCATAAGTGGAAGTGCCGTAGGCTCCGTTGCTTTGTTTTTTCGGTGTTCCAGGAAACACCATACACTTCTCCAGAGTGGCTGTTGGCAATTTACATCCCGCCCATCAGCATAACAAGGCTCCCTGTTCTCCATGGCCTGTGCTGCCTTTCTGGATTTTACATTTTTTCAGATGGCCCTTTTGACCGGGGGGCAGTGAGACTTCATTGTAGTGCAGATTTCTTTAACATGCTTGCTTGGTTGGCCAAAAAGGGCGTATGCGTTTTTTCATGAATATATTCAGGAGAAAACTCATACGCCCGTTTTGGCCAAGAGCATCATTGTCGACATTCTGCCTCTTTTCCTGTGCTTTAAATGCAATTCCCTTCTACCCCCTGAAATCGTTTTCCTGCAATTCTGCCCCGCTTACAAGTCGTCTTCGCAGCCTTCCTTCAATATATTTTTGGACGATAGCTGTCATTTATAGCTCTGCAGGTTTGTGAATTACAGTGCCCCTGAGCTCCTTTCTTCAACTCGCTATCTTGTGAGCTGGCCGCAAACCCGCAGCATTGCTTCAGGCCTTAATCTGGTTCCGGCACGGCATGCTGAGCCTTTGGTTAATTCCTCTTCCTGGTGGGAAATGAGCGTTAAATTTGCCCGTGCAGACACCTAGAGCTAGTCTCTCATTGGTTCTCCCTATTCCTTTTCATCTTGCGCAGAAATTGCAAACTGTGCCCAACAGGAGGTTAAAGGCACTGACTCTCCAAGTGGGGAGAGTGTTCGTAAAGGGTCTGGAATGCTGAACCCGAGTAAAAGGGGACGAAAACTGAGATGCATTTGAAAACGTTTGCCAGTCACACGGTGCACCATACTGTGGGTTTCCCATGCATGTTTTAGCTGAAGGAAGAATCCCTTAAACTTGGAGAGTTGGGACCCATGGAATGGGTACCATGCTGTATGACTTCAAAGGGTCTGCATTTGCTCATCGAACCTCACCAATGCTATCAGCCCGAAGTGCCCAACCTTATGTCTCACTCAGCTCTGGGTGTAGATGTGGTAAATCCAGGTTGCATCACAAGCCCTGAATGAATTATTTAAGAATTGCTCTCTATTTCACTGTCCTTGGGTTTTGTTTGAGTAATTCATTTTGATAATGGGATTTATCGGATTTTCTCTGCTGCATTCATACCGCTGTACACACGCTTCATTCTCTTACGGAGACATATAAATCCATGGGTTTGAAGATTCTTACTAGTCAGGTGTATTCCTAGGCGTTGAATATGGGGTGTTTAGTCCATTTCGTTGAGGAAGGGGGAGGTCTTGACTATTACATATTTGGCTTATGGAAAGGTATCTGTGCTAATTTCTATCTCTGGTTTTATGCAGCACCCCAACTCACCTTTCACCTTAAGCAAGCATAAGTTGGTTTTCTAAATTTGAGACCCTGTTCTGTTTTGTAATTCAGTTCATGTGTAGCAAAGTTTACATTCCGTGTAGTAGTGATATCTTATGATGTTTCATTTTCTGTGTGACTTATTTCACTTAGAATCATCGTACCTGAATCCACTCATTATGCCGCGACGGGCCTGATGACATAGATTTCATTGCTGAGTGATATTCCATTGTACGTACGTACCACAACTTCTTTATCCATTTTTCACATTCTGGGATATTTAACTTGTACCGTAGACGAGGTTCTTGTAAACAGAGCCGCCCGACACTTTGGGGTGGCTGTGTGTTTTTGATTTTAATTTCCCTAAGCTATAGGACCATAAGTGGAAGTGCCGTAGGCTCCGTAGCTTTGTTTTTTCGGTGTTCCGGGAAACACCATACACTTCTCCAGAGTGGCTGATGGCAATTCACATCCCACCCATCAGCATAACAAGGCTCCCTGTTCTCCATGGCCTGTGCTGCCTTTCTGGATTTTACACTTTTTTCAGATGGCCCTTTTGACCGGGGGGCAGTGAGACTTCATTGTAGTGCAGATTTCTTGAACATGCTTGCTTGGTTGGCCAAAAAGGGCGTATGCGTTTTTTCCTGAATATATTCAGGAAAAAACGCATACGCCCTTTTTGGCCAAGAGCATCATTGTCGACGTTCTGTCTCTTTTCCTATGCTTTAAATGCAATTCCAGTCTACCCCCTGAAATCGTTTTCCTGCAAATCTGTCCCGCTTACAAGTCGTCTTCGCAGCCTTCCTTCAATATATTTTTGGACGATAGCTGTCATTTATAACTCTGCAGGTTTGTGAGTTACAGTGCCCCTGAGCTCATTTCTTCAACTCGCTATCTTGTGAGCTGGCCGCAAACCCACAGGATTGCCTCAGGCCCTAATCTGGTTCCGGCACGGCATGCTGAGCCTTTGGTTAATTCCTCTTCCTGGTGGGAAATGAGCGTTAAATTTGCCCGTGCAGACACCTAGAGCTAGTCTCTCATTGGTTCTCCCTATTTCTTTTCATCTTGCACAGAAATTGCAAACTGTGCCCAACAGGAGGTTAAAGGCACTGACTCTCCAAGTGGGGAGAGTGTTCGTAAAGGGTCTGGAATGGTGAACCCGAGTAAAAGGGGACGAAAACTGAGATGCATTTGAAAACGATTGCCAGTCACACGGTGCACCATACTGTGGGTTTCCCATGCATGTTTTAGCTGAAGGAAGAATCCCTTAAACTTGGAGAGTTGGGACCCATGGAATGGGTACCATGCTGTATGACTTCAAAGGGTCTGCATTTGCTCATCGAACCTCACCAATGCTATCAGCCCGAAGTGCCCAACCTTATGTCTCACTCAGCTCTGGGTGTAGATGTGGTAAATCCAGGTTGCATCACAAGCCCTGAATGAATTATTTAAGAATTGCTCTCTATTTCACTGTCCTTGGGTTTTGTTTGTGTAATTCATTTTGATAATGGGATTTATCGGATTTTCTCTGCTGCATTCATGCCGCTGTACACACGCTTCATTCTCTTACGGAGACATATAAATCCATGGGTTTGAAGATTCTTACTAGTCAGGTGTATTCCTAGGCGTTGAATATGGGGTGTTTAGTCCATTTCGTTGAGCAAGGGGTAGGTCTTGACTATTACATATTTGGCTTATGGAAAGGTATCTGTGCTAATTTCTATCTCTGGTTTTATGCAGCACCCCAACTCACCTTTCCCCTTAAGCAAGCATAAGTTGGTTTTCTTAATTTGAGACCCTGTTCTGTTTTGTAATTCAGTTCATGTGTAGCCAAGTTTTCATTCCGTGTATTAGTGATATCTTATGATGTTTCATTTCCTGTGTGACTTATTTCACTTAGAATCATCGAACCTGAATCCACTCATTATGCCGCGACGGGCCTGATGACATAGATTTCATTGCTGTGTGATATTCCACTGTACATACGTTCCACAACTTCTTTATCCATTTTTCACATTCTGGGATATTTAACTTGTACCGTAGACGAGGTTCTTGTAAACAGAGCCGCCCGAGACTTTTGGGTGTGTGTGTGTTTGATTTATAATTTTCCTAAGCTATAGGACCATAAGGGGAAGTGCTGTAGGCTCCGTTGCTTTGTTTTTTAGATGTTCCGGGAAACACCATACACTTCTCCAGAGTGGCAGTTCGCAATTTACATCCTGCCCATCAGCATAAGAAGGCTCGCTGTTCTCCATGGCCTGTGCTGCCTTTCTGGATTTTACACTTTTTTCAGATGGCCCTTTTGACCGGGGGGCAGTGAGACTTCATTGTAGTGCAGATTTCTTTAACATGCTTGCTTGGTTGGCCAAAAAGGGCGTATGCGTTTTTTCCTGAATATATTCAGGAAAAAACGCATACGCCCTTTTTGGCCAAGAGCATCATTGTCGACGTTCTGCCTCTTTTCCTATGCTTTAAATGCAATTCCCGTCTACCCCCTGAAATCATTTTCCTGCAATTCTGCCCCACTTTCAAGTCGTCTTCGCAGTCTTCCTTCAATATATTTTTGGACGATAGCTGTCATTTATAACTCTGCAGGTTTGTGAGTTACAGTGCCCCTGAGCTTATTTCTTCAACTCGCTATCTTGTGAGCTGGCCGCAAACCCACAGGATTGCCTCAGGCCCTAATCTGGTTCCGGCACGGCATGCTGAGCCTTTGGTTAATTCCTCTTCCTGGTGCGAAATTAGCATTAAATTTGCCCGTGCAGACACCTACAACTAGTGTCTCATTGGTTCTCCCTATTCCTGTTCATCTTGCGCAGAAATTGCAACTGTGCCAAACAGGAGGTTAAAAGTACAGACTCTCCAAGGGGGAGAGTGTTATTAAAGGGTCTGGAATGGTGTACCCAAGTAAAACGAGACGAAACCTGAGATGCATTTGAAAACGTTTCCCCGTCACATGGTGCACCATAATGTGGGTTTCCCATGCATATTTTAGCTGAAGGAAGAATCCCTTAAACCTGGCAGTTGGGACCCATGGAATGGCTACCATGCAGTATGACTTCAAAGGGTCTGCATTTGCTTATCGAACCTCAACAATGCTATCAGCCGAAAGTGTCAAACCTTATGTCTCACTCAGCTCTGGGTGTATATGTGGTAAATCCAGGTTGCATCACAAGCCCTGAATGAATTATTTAAGAATTGCTCTCTATTTCACTGTCCTTGGGTTTTGTTTTTGTAATTCATTTTGACACTGGGATTTATCGGATTTTCTCTGCTGCATTCATGCCGCTGTACACACGCTTCATTCTCTTACGGAGGCATATGAATCCATGGGTTTGAAGATTCTTACTAGTCAGGTGTATTCCTAGGTGTTGAATATGTGGTGTTTAGTCCATTTCGTTGAGCAAGTGGTGGGTCTTGACTATGACATATTTGGCTTATGGAAAGTTATCTGTGCTAATTTCTATCTCTGGTTTTATGCAGCACGCCAACTCACCTTTCCCCTTAAGCAAGCATAAGTTGGTTTTCTAAATTTGAGACCCTGTTCTGTTTTGTAATTCAGTTCATGTGTAGCCAAGTTTACATTCCGTGTATTAGTGATATCTTATGGTGTTTCATTTTCTGTGTGACTTATTTCACTTAGAATCATCGTACCTGAATCCACTCATTATGCCGTGACGGGCCTGATGACATAGATTTCATTGCTGAGTGATATTCCATTGTACGTATATACCACAATTTCTTTATCCATTTTTCACATTCTGGGATATTTACCTTGTACTGTAGACGAGGTTCTTGTAAATAGAGCCGTCCGACACTTTGGGGTGGCTGTGTGTTTTTCATTTTAATGTCCCTAAACTGTAGGACCATAAGTGGAAATGCCGTAGGCTCCGTTGCTTTGTTTTTTCGGTGTTTCGGGAAACACCATACACTTCTCCAGAGTGGCTGTTGGCAATTTACATCCCGCCCATCAGCATAACAAGGCTCCCTGTTCTCCATTGCCTGTGCTGCCTTTCTGGACTTTACACTTTTTTCATATGGCCCTTTTGCCCGGGGAGCAATGAGACTTCATTGTAGTGCAGATTTCTTTAACATGCTTGCTTGGTTGGCCAAAAAGGGCGTATGCGTTTTTTCTTGAATATATTCAGGAAAAAACGCATACGCCCTTTTTGGCCAAGAGCATCATTGTTGACGTTCTGCCTCTTTTCCTATGCTTTAAATGCAATTCCCGTCTACCCCCTGAAATCGTTTTCCTGCAAATCTGTCCCGCTTACAAGTCGTCTTTGCAGACCTCCTTCAATATATTTTTGGACGATAGCTGTCATTTATTACTCTGCAGGTTTGTGAGTTACAGTGCCCCTGAGTTCCTTTCTTCAACTCGCTATCTTGTGAGCTGGCTGCAAACCCGCACGATTGTCAGGCCCTAATCTGTTTCAGGCACGGCATGTTGAGCCTTTGGTTAATTCCTCTTCCTGGTGCGAAATGAGCATTAAATTTGCCCGTGCAGACACCTACAGCTAGTCTCTCATTGGTTCTCCCTATTCCTGTTCATCTTGCGCAGAAATTGCAAACTGTGCCCAACAGGAGGTTAAAGGCACCTACTCTCCAAGTGGTGAGAGTGTTAGTAAAGGGTCTGGAATGGTGAACCCAAGTAAAAGGGGACGAAAACTGAGATGCATTTGAAAACGTTTGTCGGTCACACGGTGCACCATACTGTGGGTTTCCCATGCATGTTTTAGCTGAAGGAAGAATCCCTTAAACTTGGAGAGTTGGGACCCATGGAATGGGTACCATGCTGTATGACTTCAAAGGGTCTGCATTTGCTCATCGAACCTCACCAATGCTAACAGCCCGAAGTGCCCAACCTTATGTCTCACTCAGCTCTGGGTGTAGATGTGGTAAATCCAGGTTGCATCACAAGCCCTGAGTGAATTATTTAAGAATTGCTCTCTATTTCACTGTCCTTGGGTTTTGTTTGTGTAATTCATTTTGATAATGGGATTTATCGGATTTCCTCTGCTGCATTCATGCCGCTGTACACACGCTTCATTCTCTTATGGAGACATATAAATCCATGGGTTTGAAGATTCTTACTAGTCAGGTGTATTCCTAGGCGTTGAATATGGGGTGTTTAGTCCATTTCGTTGAGCAAGGGGTAGGTCTTGACTATTACATATTTGGCTTATGGAAAGGTATCTGTGCTAATTTCTATCTCTGGTTTTATGCAGCACCCCAACTCACCTTTCCCCTTAAGCAAGCATAAGTTGGTTTTCTAAATTTGAGACCCTGTTCTGTTTTGTAATTCAGTTCATGTGTAGCCAAGTTTACATTCCGTGTATTAGTGATATCTTATGATGTTTCATTTTCTGTGTGACTTATTTCACTTAGAATCATCGTACCTGAATCCACTCATTATGCCGCGACGGGCCTGATGACATAGATTTCATTGCTGAGTGATATTCCATTGTACGTATGTACCACAACTTCTTTATCCATTTTTCACTTTCTGGGATATTTAACTTGTACAGTAGATGAGGTTCTTGTAAACAGAGCCGTCTGAAACTTGTGGGTGGCTGTGTGTTTTTGATTTCAATTTCCCTAAGCTATAGGACCATAAGTGGAAGTGCCGTAGGCTCCGTAGCTTTGTTTTTTTGGTGTTCCGGGAAACACCATACACTTCTCCAGAGTGGCTGTTGGCAATTTACATCCCGCCCATCAGCATAACAAGGCTCCCTGTTCTCCATGGCCTGTGCTGCCTTTCTGGATTTTACACTTTTTTCAGATGGCCCTTTTGACCGGGGGGCAGTGAGACTTCATTGTAGTGCAGATTTCTTTAACATGCTTGCTTGGTTGGCCAAAAAGGGCGTATGCGTTTTTTCCTGAATATATTCAGGAAAAAACGCATACGCCCTTTTTGGCCAAGAGCATCATTGTCGACGTTCTGCCTCTTTTCCTATGCTTTAAATGCAATTCCCGTCTACCCCCTGAAATCGTTTTCCTGCAAATCTGTCCCGATTACAAGTCGTCTTCGCAGCCTTCCTTCAATATATTTTTGGACGATAGCTGTCATTTATAACTCTGCAGGTTTGTGAGTTACAGTGCCCCTGAGCTCCTTTCTTCAACTCGCTATCTTGTGAGCTGGCTGCAAACCCGCACGATTGTCAGGCCCTAATCTGGTTCAGGCACGGCATGTTGAGCCTTTGGTTAATTACTCTTCCTGGTGCGAAATGAGCATTAAATTTGCCCGTGCAGACACCTACAGCTAGTCTCTCATTGGTTCTCCTTATTCCTGTTCATCTTGCGCAGAAATTGCAAACTGTGCCAAACAGGAGGTTAAAAGTACAGACTCTCCAAGGGGGAGAGTGTTATTAAAGGGTCTGGAATGGTGTACCCAAGTAAAACGAGACGAAAACTGAGATGCATTTGAAAACGTTTCCCCGTCACATGGTGCACCATAATGTGGGTTTCCCATGCATATTTTAGCTGAAGGAAGAATCCCTTAAACCTGGCAGTTGGGACCCATGGAATGGCTACCATGCAGTATGACTACAAAGGGTCTGCATTTGCTTATCGAACCTCACCAATGCTATCAGCCCTAAGTGTCCAACCTTATGTCTCACTCAGCTCTGGGTGTATATGTGGTAAATCCAGGTTGCATCACAAGCCCTGAATGAATTATTTAAGAATTGCTCTCTATTTCACTGTCCTTGGGTTTTGTTTTTGTAATTCATTTTGACACTGGGATTTATCGGATTTTCTCTGCTGCATTCATGCCGCTGTACACACGCTTCATTCTCTTACGGAGGCATATGAATCCATGGGTTTGAAGATTCTTACTAGTCAGGTGTATTCCTAGGTGTTGAATATGTGGTGTTTAGTCCATTTCGTTGAGCAAGTGGTGGGTCTTGACTATGACATATTTGGCTTATGGAAAGTTATCTGTGCTAATTTCTATCTCTGGTTTTATGCAGCACGCCAACTCACCTTTCCCCTTAAGCAAGCATAAGTTGGTTTTCTAAATTTGAGACCCTGTTCTGTTTTGTAATTCAGTTCATGTGTAGCCAAGTTTACATTCCGTGTATTAGTGATATCTTATGATGTTTCATTTTCTGTGTGACTTATTTCACTTAGAATCATCGTACCTGAATCCACTCATTATGCCGCGACGGGCCTGATGACATAGATTTCATTGCTGAGTGATATTCCATTGTACGTATATACCACAACTTCTTTATCCATTTTTCACATTCTGGGATATTTACCTTGTACTGTAGACGAGGTTCTTGTAAATAGAGCCGTCCGACACTTTGGGGTGGCTGTGTGTTTTTCATTTTAATGTCCCTAAACTGTAGGACCATAAGTGGAAATGCCGTAGGCTCCGTTGCTTTGTTTTTTAGGTGTTCCGGAAAACACCATACACTTCTCCAGAGTGGCTGTTGGCAATTTACATCCCGCCCATCAGCATAACAAGGCTCCCTGTTCTCCATTGCCTGTGCTGCCTTTCTGAACTTTACACTTTTTTCATATGGCCCTTTTGCCCGGGGAGCAATGAGACTTCATTGTAGTGCAGATTTCTTTAACATGCTTGCTTGGTTGGCCAAAAAGGGCATATGCGTTTTTTCCTGAATATATGCAGGAAAAAACGCATACGCCCTTTTTGGCCAAGAGCATCATTGTTGACGTTCTGCCTCTTTTCCTATGCTTTAAATGCAATTCCCGTCTACCCCCTGAAATCGTTTTCCTGCAAATCTGTCCCGCTTACAAGTCGTCTTTGCAGACCTCCTTCAATATATTTTTGGACGATAGCTGTCATTTATTACTCTGCAGGTTTGTGAGTTACAGTGCCCCTGAGCTCCTTTCTTCAACTCGCTATCTTGTGAGCTGGCTGCAAACCCGCACGATTGTCAGGCCCTAATCTGTTTCAGGCACGGCATGTTGAGCCTTTGGTTAATTCCTCTTCCTGGTGCGAAATGAGCATTAAATTTGCCCGTGCAGACACCTACAGCTAGTCTCTCATTCGTTCTCCCTATTCCTGTTCATCTTGCGCAGAAATTGCAAACTGTGCCCAACAGGAGGTTAAAGGCACCTACTCTCCAAGTGGTGAGAGTGTTAGTAAAGGGTCTGGAATGGTGAACCCAAGTAAAAGGGGACGAAAACTGAGATGCATTTGAAAACGTTTGTCGGTCACACGGTGCACCATACTGTGGGTTTCCCATGCATGTTTTAGCTGAAGGAAGAATCCCTTAAACTTGGAGAGTTGGGACCCATGGAATGGGTACCATGCTGTATGACTTCAAAGGGTCTGCATTTGCTCATCGAACCTCACCAATGCTATCAGCACGAAGTGCCCAACCTTATGTCTCACTCAGCTCTGGGTGTAGATGTGGTAAATCCAGGTTGCATCACAAGCCCTGAATGAAGTATTTAAGAATTGCTCTCTATTTCACTGTCCTTGGGTTTTGTTTGTGTAATTCATTTTGATAATGCGATTTATCGGATTTTCTCTGCTGCGTTCATGCCGCTGTACACACGCTTCATTCTCTTACGGAGACATATAAATCCATGGGTTTGAAGATTCTTACTAGTCAGGTGTATTACTAGGCGTTGAATATGGGGTGTTTAGTCCATTTCGTTGAGCAAGGGGTAGGTCTGGGCTATTACATATTTGGCTTATGGAAAGGTATCTGTGCTAATTTCTATCTCTGGTTTTATGCAGCACCCCAACTCACCTTTCCCCTTAAGCAAGCATAAGTTTGTTTTCTAAATTTGAATCCCTGTTCTGTTTTATAATTCAGTTCATGTGTAGCAAAGTTTACATTCCGTGTATTAGTGATATCTTATGATGTTTCATTTTCTGTGTGACTTATTTCCCTTAGAATCATCGTACCTGAATCCACTCATTATGCCGCGATGGGCCTGATGACATAGCTTTCATTGCTGAGTGATATTCCATTGTACGTATGTACCACAACTTCTTTATCCATTTTTCACATTCTGGGATATTTAACTTGTACCGTAGACGAGGTTCTTGTAAACAGAGCCGTCCGACACTTTGGGGTGGCTGTGTGTTTTTGATTTTAATTTCCCTAAGCTATAGGACCATAAGTGGAAGTGCCGTAGGCTCCGTAGCTTTGTTTTTCAGGGGTTTCAGGAAACACCATACACTTCTCCAGAGTGGCTTTTGGCAATTTACATCCCGTCCATCAGCATAACAAGGCTCCCTGTTCTCCATGGCCTGTGCTGCCTTTCTGGATTTTACACTTTTTTCAGATGGCCCTTTTGACCGGGGGGCAGTGAGACATCTTTGTAGTGCAGATTTCTTTAACATGCTTGCTTGGTTGGCCAAAAAGGGCGTATGCGTTTTTTCCTGAATATATTCAGGAAAAAACGCATACGCCCTTTTTGGCCAAGAGCATCATTGTCGACGTTCTGCCTCTTTTCCTATGCTTTAAATGCAATTCCCGTCTACCCCCTGAAATCGTTTTCCTGCAAATCTGTCCCGCTTACAAGTCGTCTTCGCAGCCTTCCTTCAATATATTTTTGGACGATAGCTGTCATTTATAACTCTGCAGGTTTGTGAGTTACAGTGCCCATGAGCTCCTTTCTTCAACTCGCTATCTTGTGAGCTGGCGGCAAACCCACAGGATTGCATCAGGCCCTAATCTGGTTCCGGCACGGCATGCTGAGCCTTTGGTTAATTCCTGTTCCTGGTGGGAAATGAGCGTTAAATTTGCCCGTGCAGACACCTAGAGCTAGTCTCTCATTCGTTCTCCCTATTCCTTTTCATCTTGCGCAGAAATTGCAAACTGTGCCCAACAGGAGGTTAAAGGCACTGACTCTCCAAGTGGGGAGAGTGTTCGTAAAGGGTCTGGAATGGTGAACCCGAGTAAAAGGGGACGAAAACTGAGATGCATTTGAAAACGTTTGCCAGTCACACGGTGCACCATACTGTGGGTTTCCCATGCATGTTTTAGCTGAAGGAAGAATCCCTTAAACTTGGAGAGCTGGGACCCATGGAATGGGTACCATGCTGTATGACTTCAAAGGGTCTGCATTTGCTCATCGAACCTCACCAATGCTATCAGCCCGAAGTGCCCAACCTTATGTCTCACTCAGCTCTGGGTGTAGATGTGGTAAATCCAGGTTGCATCACAAGCCCTGAATGAATTATTTAAGAATTGCTCTCTATTTCACTGTCATTTTTTTTGTTTTTGAAATTTATTTTGATAATGGGATTTAGCTGATTTTCACTGCTGCGTTTTTGTCACTGTACACACGCTTGATTCTCTTATGGAGACATATAAATCCATATGTATTAAGACTCTTACTCATCCTGTATATTCCTAGGCACTGAATATGGGGTGTTGAGTCCATTTCGTTGACCAGGAAGTAGGTTTTTTCTATTACATATTTGGCTTATGGAACGGTATCTGTGCTAATTTCAATCTCTGGTTTTATGCAGCACCCCAACTCTCCTTGATCCTTAAGCAAGCATAAGTTGGTTTTCTAAATTTGAGACCCCGTTCTCTTTTGTAATTCAGTTCATTTGTAGCCACGTTTACATTCCATGTATTAGTAATATCGTATGTCTTTGTCTTTTTGAATTATGTGACTTCAAATGATCATACGTAACTCCTCTGGGGTTGTTACAACTGGCCATGTTTCATTGATTTTCAGGCTGAGTAATATTCCACTCTACATAAGTGCCACACCTCTGTCCATTTTTTCCCTCCAGTGACATATAAATTATATCCTAATCGGGGATATATTAAACAGAGAGGCGGTAAACATTGGGGTGCCTGTGTCCTCTCGATTTTTCTTTTTCCCAAGATATACGTCCATGAGTGCAAGTGCCCTGTGCTCTGTAGCTCATTTTTTAGATGCTTTAGTAATCACAATACACTTTTCCAGAGTGACCGTTGGCAATATACATTTCCACTATAAGCCTCACAGGGCTCCCTTTTCTCCTTGCCCTGTCCTGCATTTCTGGTGTTTACACTTTATGAGGAAGGCTCTTCTGACTGATGCGAAGTGATATGTTTTGTAGTATTGATTTCCAGTGCGCACCTGTTTGGTTGGCTAAAAAAGTGTATGCCCTTTTCTTGAGTATATACAGAAAAAGATGCATACACCCTTTTTGGCCAACTGCAATGTTGGCAATGTTCAGCCCCTTTTCTTGTGCTTAATGGCGAGTCCTTTCTACCTCATCCAATCCCTTTCCTGCCATTCTCCGTTGCTTACAAGTCCTTTTCTCTGACTTTCCTCAAGACATTTTTCAGTGATAGATATTTTCAACTCTGCAGTTTCGTGAATTTTAGTGTCCCTGAGTTCCATTTTTCAACTTGTGTTTATGGGAACTGGCCACAAAGCAGCGGGATTTCCTCAAGCCCTATTCTGTTTCCATGGGCAACCCTAGCCTTTGGTCAATTCGTCTTCCTGATTGGAAATTAGAGTGACATATGTCTGTCCGAAAACCTAGGACTTGTCTCTCATTGTTCCTCCTCCTTCTGCTTCATCCTTGGACAAATTCCAAACTGTGTGCAACAGGATGTTGACAGTGCTGACATCTCCAAGTGGGGAGACTGTTAGTAAAGGCGCCGGAGTGGTGAACCCGAGCACCAGGAGATGAGGAGATGAGATGCCTTTTCCAAACTCTTCCCGATCAGACGATATACCATCCTCTGGGTGTGACAGGCATGTTTTAGCTGTAGGAAGTGTCCCGTTCATGTGAGGAGAACACCAGGGCTTTTTCAAAATCAGTGTCTCTCCGCTACCCAAACTGGGGAATTTTTTAAGCTACGGCTACACATATGTTCATTAAGGGCCTTGGGAAGTAGGCAGAGTCCAAACTTTAGATGATTGAAGTCTTCAGGGTCAGAAGCACTGACCACCGGCTTCCCTTAGGTTCCATTTTAACTGTCATTGATAGATGATGTCAATAAAAATATCTATTCTTTTTCAGATTATTTCCCCTTATAGGTTATTGCAAAATATTGAGTGTAGTTCCCTGTGCTATAGAGTAGTTCCTTGTTGACGATCTATTTTATACATAGCAGTGTGTATGTGTTAATCCCAAACTGTTAATTTATCCCTCCTCCCACCTTTCTCCTTTGGTAATAATAAATTATAAGATTTTATACTTCTCAGAAATGGGGGAGCTGAATGAGAGGTATCATTTTCAATGGAAAAGCATTTAAAACAAGATTGAAGATTTAACCAAGATTATTAGATGTACATCCTTGGAAAGAAATCACTTCGCTTCTCTAATATTGACCTGACAAATAAGACAAACCTTTTCACTGAACTTGCTTGTAATAAAGTGATGGAAATATCAAATGGAAGTGTTAGAAACATCTTATTTTACCCGAGCCTTATACACTGTTCTATGTTAATTACAGTTTGGCTCACACATCTGTTCATTGAAGTTACAACGTTCTCAATTTCTGTTACTGATCCTCCAGAGTGGACCCCAACAAGTGTCCCCACGCCCAGTGTCATTGGAGCCAAAAGATCGAGACTGAGTTTGGTTCAGAAGCAAAGGAAACTTTATATTTTGATCAGAGAATGGAGAGGTGAGAGCATGTGCTACCCCGTGGGCTGTGGGCTGGGCTGCTGTGTAGAGATCCTGTCAGATTCAGTGGGAGGGAGGGGGCAGAGCTCTCGAGGGCCCTGTTGGCTGCAGCTCAGGCTCTATATCGCGGAGTCTGCACTGGGCCCCAGGACCTGATGTGTCGACCCAGCCATTCTGTACTAGGAAATCTGGTCTGAAGTGCCGGGTGTGGAACCTCTGTATGCGGGACCCTAGGAGCACATGAAATTAGACAAAGCACAAAGGATAAAAAAGGTTAGACTTTATTTTATTGCCCAGATTCTATTTTTATCTCCCAGGGATTTTTAATGGGCTTTGCCTGGGACAAACCCCTCTTCTGCCTTTTGTCCTCTTCCTCATTCTTGGAGTGCTGAGGGTGCAGACCCTTCTTCTGTAACTGCTGAGTGCTGAGTTAGGAGCCCTTATACCCGTGGGCGAGGGTCAGAACTTCTCCCCAGCAGCCTCTAGGTGACGTTGATTGTCCCCAGGCCTCCAGCCTCCCTGTTCATCTGCCTGAGCATGAGCATTGGAAGTGTTATAGATTCTAATGACCTTTAAGGGTCCGGGAAGGAAATGTGCAGTGACGCTGTGAGGTCCACTTTCACCCCGCCACACATTTGTTCAGACACTTTAGGCTGACCGTTTCTGCCAGCCTAGATGCTCTGACTAGTAGTCTGCACTTTCTTCAATTAGGCCTCTGAATTAACGTAAAAACAGCACCAGGTGTCAGGACCCTGCCTGCTCAACTCCCGGACAGTCCAGGGTCAGTTGTGATGAAGGACCATGATGGCCACTGAGTCAACAGCCTTTTGAAGTAAACAGGAGTCCAGCCGGTCTTACTGGTCACCATCATCACGGTGTCTGTAGGCTTTTCTATGGTGACAGCGTGATATACGGTTCCCCTGCCAAGATTATTACCTCCCCTCTGGGTGCAGTAAGTCCTGCAAGCAGTAGTCTACTCTTTTGTGACACACTCTTGTTGTTTTATGAGAGAAACTCCAGGTCAAGTGATGGTCACATGTGTCGTCATGGTGCCCCGTTGCCCCCGGATATCTCTCTGGATGTTGGAGTAGGAGGGCTTCCTCACTGGAGGTCAGTGTGCCCACGGAGCAAACCCTGCAACTTCAGGGCATGGTTGGGGGTTAGGAACACCACGTGGGGTCCTTTTCCCTTAGGAGGGAGGTGGCCTTTTGAGCTGCTGATTTCCAGGTTTTTAGATACCGCCAGTATGTTGGCCAGATGTTGCAGTGGGCCAAGCCCCTTGGTGACTATAGTTTATCCTACCTGGATGGCATTCTTGCATTGTTCCATTTCAAGTGGTCCCAGGTTTTGCACTAATACTCCAATGGCAATTCACCTTTCACCAGGAATGTAAAGGTCAAAGGGTTTAGCTAAATTAGGGAGTTCCAGGGCAAGGGTCTGAATTGACTGCTCTTTCCATTCTTGAAAGGCCACTTCTGGATTCTATTCAAAAGGATCATCATCTTTTCCTTTCAGTGTTTCATATAGAGGCCCAGCTAGTAGACTGTAGTTAGGGATCCAGAAGCAGCAAACTCTGGCCTCCCCAGGAACCCCTAAGCTGTCTTCTAGTTTTAGAAAGGGGTAAGGCTGTAAATTGTTTCTTCCCTTTCCTGGGATGAGCTTCTCCGACCTTCTGTGAGAATGAAGCCCAGGCAGGTCACCGTAGTCTGTGATATTTGAGCTTTTTCTTGGACAACTTCTATCCTTTATTGGCTTGGTAGTTCAGAGGCCTCCTTAGTAGGGCTGGTGATCAGAATGTCGTCAGCATATTGAAGGAGTGTTTCCTTTTCCAGAGGTAGAACTTTTACGTCTTTAGCTAAGCTTTCCCCAAAGATGGTGTGGGAATTTTTGAACACTTGGGGCAAGACGGCCTGGATGTATTGTTTTAGTTGTATGTTGAGTCCTGCCACTTACAAGCCAAAATTTCTTGTGACTCTGGGACTAATGGCATACAAAAGAAGGCATCATTGAAGACTAATACAGAATACCGTCTCCTGGTGGTTGGTAGAATGACCAGCAGGGTGTAGGAATTAGGAACTACTGGAGGTATATACTCGGTGGCTTCACTGACGATCCTGACATCTTTACCAGGCCCCTGGCAGCCCATGGGGCTCTCGTGGTCAGGCCAATCTCAGGATATAGAGCTCACCTGGGCAGGTACCCCACCTCCACACCAGCCCATGGGGCTCTCATGGTCAGGCCCATCCCAGGATATGGGGTTCCCTGGGCAGGTCCCCTGCAGCCCATGGGGCTCTCGTGGTCAGCTCCCTCCCAGGATACAGAGCTACACTTGCAGGTACTGTGGCAGGGCAGGGCACACAGGAACCGTGCACATTGCCCTCATTGCAGAGCACTCTCAGCTCACCTGTCACTCAGATCTGACACAGAGCACCTCAGAGCAGGACTTGAACTAACAAATAGCAACTCCGACAGGTCTGTGACCCTGGGCATCACTCTGTACGGCCTGCCACCACCTGGTCTTCCAGAGACTTCCACTGCACCCGGGGCACCAGGCCTCTGTCTCCACCCACCACCCACCCCTCCTCTCCCTGACTCCTGGGGTCCTCTTATTAGGCCAGGGTTTTCTTGAAGCTGTCTCCCACTCATGGGCCAGATAAAATGATTAGAATACAAGCCAGAGCTGCAGCCCATTGTCTATCCTGACTCTCAAGAGCCCACACCTGTTCCTTGGACCTGGCCGATTCAGCAAGTTCCATTTTCTGCAACTGTGAGACCCTGAGGGGTGATGATTGGCTGACCTGGGCAGCCTGACCATGCCGGCCAGCCCTCCCCAGGTGTGCCTGTTTTGAGATCAATATAAACACCGCTCCAGGCAGCAAGAACCCCTGCAGCTGTGCCTGACGCCATTTTCTCTGCCCTGTCAGCAGTCTCGGGGCTGGGCTGGTGGCAGGGAGTGACAGGTCACGGCGTTGTGGGTGGCCCAGTGTGAGTGGGGCTCTGCTGGACTTTCTGCAGCAGTTGTCAAGATGCCACCTGCTAAAGAAGAGGATGTGTCACCCATACCTGGCGCTGGAATTTCTCCCTGGGCAGACGTGAGGAAGGAAGAAAGCAGTGGGGGCCGGGACAGGAGGGGTATCTCAGGCAGGGAAATGGAAAGCTTCCAGAAGAGCACCCAGGGCCAGGACCATCCTGGCTGGCCTGCAGGCACCAAGTTGGCTGGCATGCAATCACTCGTGTGGCTCCATTGCCCTTCCTCTAGGCTTTCAAGTCCTTGAACATATTCAGGTGTTTTATCTGGGAAGGGTGGGAACATTTCAGCAGCAGCTGGCCTGGGGCTCGGACCACGTTTACTCACAGATGCCTCAGCACGGTCCCCCAGCTTTGCAATGAGGACGCTTGTTGCGTGGGGCCTGCTGGCTGTATGGGAGATGATTCCCCACCACTGACCAACTTCAGAATTGTTTACAACTGGAGCAAGTGTCCTGATACGGTTTTCCTCTGTGTAACTTGTGGATTCTGTTTGTTTTTTCTATTTTTCGTTTTTGGTTCAAGGTAGATTTCATTCCTCTTTTTTGCATTTACAAATATAAGCATAGAAATAATTTATTCATATAAATACATGTATGTGGAGGGAAGAATATTTTTTCTGTTTTACTTTTTAATTTTATTTTTTTTAATTTTTAATCTTATTTTTTATACAGCAGGTTCTTATTGGTTATCTATTTTATACATATAAATGTATACATGTCAATCCCAATCTCTCAACTCTTCACACCACCATCCCCCCAACAGCTTTCTGCCCTTGGTGCAGATTTCCTTTACAGGCTTGCTTGGTTGGCCATCAAGGGTGTATGCGTTTTTTCCTGAATATATTCAGGAAAAAATGCATACGCCCTTTTTGGCAAAGTGCATCATTGTCGACATTCTGCCTCATTTCCTATGCTTTAAGTGCAATTCCAGTCTACCCCCTGAAATAGTTTTCCTCAAATGCTGCCCCCCTTTCCAGTCCTCTTCGCAGACTTACTTCAATATATTTTTGGACGATAGCTGTCATTTATAACTCTGCAGGTTTGTGAGTTACAGTGCCCCTGAACTCCTTTCTTCATCTCGCTAACTTGTGAGCTGGCCGCAAACCCGCAGGATTGCTTCAGGCCCTTATCTGGTTCCAGCAGGGCATGCTGAGCCTTTGGTTAATTCCTCTTCCTGGTGGGAAATGAGCGTTAAATTTGCCCGTACAGAAACCTACAGCTAGTCTCTCATTGGTTCTCCCTATTCCTGTTCATCTTGCGCAGAAATTGCAAACTGTGCCCAACAGGAGGTTAAAGGCACTGACTCTCCAAGTGGGGAGAGTGTGAGTAAAGGGTCTGGAATGGTGAACCCGTGTAAAAGGGGAGGAAAACTGAGATGCATTTGAAAACGTTTGCCGGTCACACGGTCCACCATACTGTGGGTTTCCCATGCATGTTTTGAGCTGAAGGAAGAATCCCTTATAACTGGAGATTTGGGACCCATGGAATGGGTACCATGCAGTATGTCTTCAAAGGGTCTGCATTTGCTCATCGAACCTCACCAGTGCTATCAGCCCGAAGTGCCCAACCTTATGTCACACTCAGCTCTGGGTGTAGATGTGGTAAATCCAGGTTGCATCACAAGCCTGAATGAATTATTTAAGAATTGCTCTCTATTTCACTGTCCTTGTGTTTGGTTTTTGTAATTCATTTTGATAATGGGATTTATCGGATTTTCTCTGCTGCATTCATGCCGCTGTACACACGCTTCATTCTCTTACGGAGACATATAAATCCATGGGTTTGAAGATTCTTACTAGTCAGGTGTATTCCTAGGCGTTGAATATGGGGTGTTTAGTCCATTTCGTTGAGCAAGGGGTAGGTCTTGACTATTACATATTTGGCTTATGGAAAGGTATCTGTGCTAATTTCTATCTCTGGTTTTATGCAGCACCCCATCTCACCTTTCCCCTTAAGCAAGCATAAGTTGGTTTTCTAAATTTGAGACCCTGTTCTGTTTTGTAATTCAGTTCATGTGTAGACAAGTTTACATTCCGTGTAGTAGTGATATCTTATGATGTTTCATTTTCTGTGTGACTTAGTTCACTTAGAATCATCGTACCTGAATCCACTCATTATGCTGCGACGGGCCTGATGACATAGATTTCATTGCTGAGTGATATTCCATTGTACGTACGTACCACAACTTCTTTATCCATTTTTCACATTCTGGGATATTTAACTTGTACCGTAGACGAGGTTCTTGTAAACAGAGCCGTCCGACACTTTGGGGTGGCTGTGTGTTTTTGATTTTAATTTCCCTAAGCTATAGGACCATAAGTGGAAGTGCCGTAGGCTCTGTAGCTTTGTTTTTTCGGTGTTCCGGGAAACACCATACACTTCTCCAGAGTGGCTGTTGGCAATTTACATCCCGCCCGTCAGCATAACAAGGCTCCCTGTTCTCCATGGCCTGTGCTGCCTTTCTGGATTTTACACTTTTTTCAGATGGCCCTTTTGACCGGGGGGGCAGTGAGACTTCATTGTAGTGCAGATTTCTTTAACATTCTTGCTTGGTTGGCCAAAAAGGGCGTATGCGTTTTTTCCTGAATCAGGAAAAAACGCATACGCCCTTTTTGGCCAAGAGCATCATTGTCGATGTTCTGCCTCTTTTCCTATGCTTTAAATGCAATTCCCGTGTCCCCCCTGAAATCGTTTTCCTGCAATTCTGCCCCACTTACAAGTCGTCTTCGCAGCCTTCCTTCAATATATTTTTGGACGATAGCTGTCATTTATAACTCTGCAGGTTTGTGAGTTACAGTGCCCATGAGCTCATTTCTTCAAGTCGCTATCTTGTGAGCTGGCCGCAAACCCACAGGATTGCCTGAGGCCGTAATCTGGTTCCGGCACGGCATGCTGAGCCTTTGGTTAATTCCTCTTCCTGGTGGGAAATGAGCGTTAAATTTGCCCGTGCAAACACCTAGAGCTAGTCTCTGATTCGTTCTCCCTATTCCTTTTCATCTTGCGCAGAAATTGCAAACTGTGCCCAACAGGAGGTTAAAGGCACTGACTCTCCAAGTGGGGAGAGTGTTCGTAAAGGGTCTGGAATGGTGAACCCGAGTAAAAGGGGACGAAAACTGAGATGCATTTGAAAACGTTTGCCAGTCACACGGTGCACCAAACTGTGGGTTTCCCATGCATGTTTTAGCTGAAGGAAGAATCCCTTAAACTTGGAGAGTTGGGACCCATGGAATGGGTACCATGCTGTATGACTTCAAAGGGTCTGCATTTGCTCATCGAACCTCACCAATGCTATCAGCCCGAAGTGCCCAACCTTATGTCTCACTCAGCTCTGGGTGTAGATGTGGTAAATCCAGGTTGCATCACAAGCCCTGAATGAATTATTTAAGAATTGCTCTCTATTTCACTGTCCTTGGGTTTTGTTTGTGTAATTCATATTGATAATGGGATTTATCGGATGTTCTCTGCTGCATTCATGCCGCTGTACACACGCTTCATTCTCTTATGGAGACATATAAATCCATGGGTTTGAAGATTCTTACTAGTCAGGTGTATTCCTAGGCGTTGAATATGGGGTGTTTAGTCCATTTCGTTGAGCAAGGGGTAGGTCTTGACTATTACATATTTGGCTTATGGAAAGGTATCTGTGCTAATTTCTATCTCTGGTTTTATGCAGCACCCCAACTCACCTTTCCCCTTAAGCAAACATAAGTTGGTTTTCTAAATTTGAGACCCTGTTCTGTTTTGTAATTCAGTTCATGTGTAGCCAAGTTTACATTCCGTGTATTAGTGATATCTTATGATGTTTCATTTTCTGTGTGACTTATTTCACTTAGAATCATCGTACCTGAATCCACTCATTATGCCGCGAAGGGCCTGATGACATAGATTTCATTGCTGAGTGATATTCCATTGTACGTACGTACCACAACTTCTTTATCCATTTTTCACATTCTGGGATATTTAACTTGTACCGTAGACGAGGTTCTTGTAAACAGAGCCGTCCGACACTTTGGGGTGGCTGTGTGTTTTTGATTTTAATTTCCCTAAGCTATAGGACCATAAGTGGAAGTGCCGTAGGCTCCGTAGCTTTGTTTTTTCGGTGTTCCGGGAAACACCATACACTTCTCCAGAGTGGCTGTTGGCAATTTACATCCCGCCCATCAGCATAACAAGGCTCCTTGTTCTCCATGGCCTGTGCTGCCTTTCTGATTTTACACTTTTTTCAGATGGCCCTTTTGACCGGGGGGCAGTGAGACTTCATTGTAGTGCAGATTTTTTTAACATGCTTGCTTGGTTGGCCAAAAAGGGCATATGCGTTTTTTCCTGAATATATTCAGGAAAAACGCATACGCCCTTTTTGGCCAAGAGCATCATTGTCGACGTTCTGCCTCTTTTCCTATGCTTTAAATGGAATTCCCGTCTACCGCCTGAAATCGTTTTCCTGCAAATCTGTCCCGCTTACAAGTCGTCTTCGCAGCCTTCCTTCAATATATTTTTGGACGATAGCTGTCATTTATAACTCTGCAGGTTTGTGAGTTACAGTGCCCCTGAGCTCCTTTCTTCAACTCGCTATCTTGTTAGCTGGCCGCAAACCCACAGGATTGCCTCAGGCCCTAATCTGGTTCCGGCACGGCATGCTGAGCCTTTGGTTAATTGCTCTTCCTGGTGGGAAATGAGCGTTAAATTTGCCCGTGCAGACACCTACAGCTAGTCTCTCATTCGTTCTCCCTCTTCCTTTTCATCTTGCGCAGAAATTGCAAACTGTGCCCAACAGGAGGTTAAAGGCACTGACTCTCCAAGTGGGGAGAGTGTTCGTAAAGGGTCTGGAATGGTGAACCCGAGTAAAAGGGGACGAAAACTGAGATGCATTTGAAAACGTTTGCCAGTCACACGGTGCACCGTACTGTGGGTTTCCCATGCATGTTTTAGCTGAAGGAAGAATCCCTTAAACTTGGAGAGTTGGGACCCATGGAATGGGTACCATGCTGTATGACTTTAAAGGGTCTGCATTTGCTCATCGAACCTCACCAATGCTATCAGCCCGAAGTGCCCAACCTTATGTCTCACTCAGCTCTGGGTGTAGATGTGGTAAATCCAGGTTGCATCACAAGCCCTGAATGAATTATTTAAGAATTGCTCTCTATTTCACTGTCCTTGGGTTTTGTTTGTGTAATTCATTTTGATAATGGGATTTATCGGATTTCCTCTGCTGCATTCATGCCGCTGTACACACGCTTCATTCTCTTATGGAGACATATAAATCCATGGGTTTGAAGATTCTTACTAGTCAGGTGTATTCCTAGGCGTTGAATATGGGGTGTTTAGTCCATTTCGTTGAGCAAGGGGTAGGTCTTGACTATTACATATTTGGCTTATGGAAAGGTATCTGTGCTAATTTCTATCTCTGGTTTTATGCAGCACCCCAACTCACCTTTCCCCTTAAGCAAGCATAAGTTGGTTTTCTAAATTTGAGACCCTGTTCTGTTTTGTAATTCAGTTCATGTGTAGCCAAGTTTACATTCCGTGTAGTAGTGATATCTTATGATGTTTCATTTTCTGTGTGACTTATTTCACTTAGAATCATCGTACCTGAATCCAATCATTATGCCGCGACGGGCCTGATGACATAGATTTCATTGCTGTGTGATATTCCATTGTACGTACGTACCACAACTTGTTTATCCATTTTTCACATTCTGGGATATTTAACTTGTACTGTAGACGAGGTTCTTGTAAACAGAGCCGCCCGAAATATTTGGGTGGTTGTGTGTTTTTGATTTTAATTTTCCTGAGCTATAGGACCATAAGGGGAAGTGCCGTAGGCTCCGTTGCTGTGTTTTTTAGGTGTTTCAGGAAACACCATACACTTCTCCAGAGTGGCTGTTGGCAATTTACATCCCACGCATCAGCATAACAAGGCTCCCTGTTCTCCATGGCCTGTGCTGCATTTCTGGATTTTACACTTTTTTCAGATGGCCCTTTTGACCGGGGGGCAGTGAGACTTCTTTGTAGTGCAGATTTCTTTAACATGCTTGCTTGTTTGGCCAAAAAGGGCGTATGCGTTTTTTCCTGAATATATTCAGGAAAAAACGCATACGCCCTTTTTGGCCAAGTGCATCATTGTCGTCGTTCTGCCTCTTTTCCTATGCTTTAAATGCAATTCCAGTCTACCCCCTGAAATCGTTTTCATGCAATTCTGCCCCGCTTTCAATTCCTCTTCGCAGCCTTCCTTCAATATATTTTTGGACGATAGCTGTCATTTATAACTCTGCAGGTTTGTGAATTACAGTGCCCCTGAGCTCCTTCTTCATATCGCTTTCTTTTGAGCTGGCCGCAAACCCGCAGGTTTGCTTCAGGCCCTAATCTTGTTGCGGCACGGCATGCTGAGCCTTTGGTTAATTCCTCTTCGTGGTTGGAAATGAGCGTTAAATTTGACCGTGCAGACACCTACAGCTAGTCTCTCATTGGTTCTCCCTATTCCTGTTCATCTTGCGCAGAAATTGCAAACTGTGCTAAACAGGAGGTTAAAGGCACTGACTCTCCAAGTGGGGAGAGTGTTAGTAAATGGTCTGGAATTGTGAACCCGAGTAAAAGGGGACGAAAACTGAGATGCATTTGAAAACGTTTCCCGGTCACACGGTGCACCATACTGTGGGTTTCCCATGCATGTTTTATCTGAAGGAAGAATCGCTTAAACCTGGAGAGTTGGGACCCATGGAATGGGTACCATGCAGTATGACTTCAAATGGTCTGCATTTGCTCATCGAAACTCAACAATGCTATCAGCCCGAAGTGTCCAACATTATGTCTCACTCAGCTCTGGGTGTAGATGAGGTAAATCCATGTTGCATCACAAGCCCTGAATGAATTATTTAAGAATTGCTCTCTATTTCACTGTCATTGTGTTTTGTTTTTGTAATTCATTTTGATAATAGGATTTATCGGATTTTCTCTGCTGCCTTCATGCAGCTGTACACACGCTTGATTCTCTTATGGAGACATATAAATCCATGGGTTTTAAGATTCTTACTAGTCAGGTGTATTCCTAGGCGTTGAATATAGGGTGTTTAGCCCATTTCGTTGAGCAAGGGGTAGGTCTTGACTATTACATATTTTTTTTTTTTTTTCTGTACGCGGGCCTCTCAGTGTTGTGGCCTCTCCCGTTGCGGAGCACAGGCTCCGGATGCGCAGGCTCAACGGCCATGACTTACAGAGCCAGTAGCTACGCGGCATGTTGGATCCTCTCGGACCGGGGCACGAACCCGCGTCCCCTTCATCGGCAGGCGAACTCTCAACCACTGCACCACCAGGGAAGCCCCCTGACTATTACATATTTGACGTATGGAATGGTATCTGTGCTAATTTCTATCTCTGGTTTTATGCAGCACCCCAACTCACCTTTCCCCTTAAGTAAACATAAGTTGGTTTTCTAAATTTGAGACCCTGTTCTCTTTTGTAATTCAGTTCATGTGTAGCCAAGATTACATTCGGTGTATAAGTGATATCTTATGATGTTTCATTTTCTTTGTGACTTATTTCACTTAGAATCATCGTACCTGAATCCACTCATTATGCCGCGACGGGCCTGATGACATAGATTTCATTGCTGAGTCATATTCCATTGTGCGTACGTACCACAACTTCTTTATCCATTTTTCACTTTCTGGGATATTTAACTTGTACCGTAGACGAGGTTCTTGTAAACAGAGCCCTCTGAAACTTTGGGGTGGCTGTGTGTTTTTGATTTTAATTTCCCTAAGCTATAGGACCATAAGGGGAATTGCCGTAGGCTCCGTTGCTTTGTTTTTTAGGTGTTTCAGGAAACACAATGCACTTCTCCAGAGTGGCTTTTGGCAGTTTACATCCCACCCATCAGCATAACAAGGCTCCCTGTTCTCCATGGCCTGTGCTGCATTTCTGGATTTTACACTGTTTTCAGATGGCCCTTTTGACCGGGGGGCAGTGAGACTTCATTGTAGTGCAGATTTCTTTAACATGCTTGCTTGGTTGGCCAAAAAGTGCGTATGCGTTTTTTCCGGAATATATTCAGGAAAAAACGCATACGCACTTTTTGGCCAAGTGCATCATTGTGGACGTTCTGCCTCTTTTCCTATGCTTTAAATGCAATTCCAGTCTACCCCCTGAAATCGTTTTCCTGCAATTCGGCCCCGCTTTCAAGTCCTCTTCGCAGCCTTCCTTCAATATATTTTTGGACGATAGCTGTCATTTATAACTCTGCAGGTTTGTGAATTACAGTGCCCCTGAGCTCCTTTCTTCAAATCGCTTTCTTGTGAGATGGCCGCAAACCCCCAGGTTTGATTCAGGCCCTAATCTGGTTCCAGCACGGAATGTTGAGCGTTTGGTTAATTCCTCTTTCTGGTTGGAAATGAGCATTAAATTTGCCCGTGCAGACACCTACAGCTAGTCTCTCATTGGTTCTCCCTATTCCTGTTCATCTTGCGCAGAAATTGCAAACTGTGCCAAACAGCAGATTAAAGGCACTGACTCTCCAAGTGGGGAGAGTGTTAGTAAAGGGTCTGGAATGGTGAACCTGAGTAAAAGGGGCCGAAAACTGAGATGCATTTGAAAACGTTTCCCGGTCACACGGTGCACCATACTGTGGGTTTCCCATGCATGATTTAGCTGAAGGAAGAATCGCTTAAACCTGGAGAGTTGGGACCCATGGAATGGGTATCATGCAGCATGACTTCATAGGGTCTGCATTTGCTCATCGAACCTCACCTATGCTATCAGCCCGAAGTGTCCAACCTTAGGTCTCACTCAGCTCTGGGTTTAGATGAGGTAAATCCAGGTTGCATCACAAGCCCTGAATGAATTATTTAAGAATTGCTCTCTATTTCACTGTCATTGTGTTTTGTTTTTGTAATTCATTTTGATAATAGGATTTATCGGATTTTCTCTGCTGCCTTCATGCAGCTGTACACACGCTTGATTCTCTTATGGAGACATATAAATCCATGGGTTTTAAGATTCTTACTAGTCAGGTGTATTCCTAGGCGTTGAATATAGGGTGTTTAGCCCATTTCGTTGAGCAAGGGGTAGGTCTTGACTATTACATATTTGACGTATGGAATGGTATCTGTGCTAATTTCTATCTCTGGTTTTATGCAGCACCCCAACTCACCTTTCCCCTTAAGCAAACATAAGTTGGTTTTCTAAATTTGAGACCCTGTTCTGTTTTGTAATTCAGTTCATGTGTAGCCAAGATTACATTCGGTGTGTTAGTGATATCTTATGATGTTTCATTTTCTGTGTGACTTATTTCACTTAGAATCATCGTACCTGAATCCACTCATTACGCCACGACGGGCCAGATGACATAGCTTTCCTTGGTGACTGATATTCCATTGTACGTACGTACCACAACTTCTTTATCCATTTTTCGCTTTCTGGGATATTTAACATGTACCGTAGAAGAGGTTCTTGTAAACAGAGCCATCTGAAACTTTGGCTTGGCTGTGTGTTTTTCATTTAAATTTCCCTAAGCTATAGGACCATAAGTGGAAGTGCCGTAGGCTCTGTTGCTTTGTTTTTTAGGTGTTTCAGGAAACACCATACACTTCTCCAGAGTGGCTGTTGGCAATTTACACCCCGCCCATCAGCATAACAAGGCTCCCTGTTCTCCATGGCCTGTGCTGCCTTTCTGGATTTTATACTTTTTTCAGATGGCCCTTTTGACCGGGGGGCAGTGAGACTTCATTGTAGTGCAGATTTCTTTAACATGCTTGCTTGGTTGGCCAAAAAGGGCGTATGCGTATATTCCGGAAAAAACGCATACGCCCTTTTTGGCCAAGTGCATCATTGTCGACGTTCTGCCTCTTTTCCTATGCTTTAAATGCAATTCCAGTCTAACCCCTGAAATCGTTTTCCTGCAATTTTGCTCCGCTTTCAAGTCCTCTTCGCAGCCTTCCTTCAATATATTTTTGGACGATAGCTGTCATTTATAACTCTGCAGGTTTGTGAATTACAGTGCCCCTGAGCTCCTTTCTTCAAATCGCTTTCTTTTGAGCTGGCCGCAAACCCGCAGGATTTCTTCAGGCCCTAATCTTGTTGCGGCACGGCATGCTGAGCCTTTGGTTAATTCCTCTTCGTGGTTGGAAATGAGCGTTAAATTTGACCGTGCAGACACCTACAGCTAGTCTCTCATTGGTTCTCCCTATTCCTGTTCATCTTGCGCAGAAATTGCAAACTGTGCTAAACAGAGGGTTAAAGGCACTGACTCTCCAAGTGGGGAGAGTGTTAGTAAATGGTCTGGAATTGTGAACCCGAGTAAAAGGGGACGAAAACTGAGATGCATTTGAAAACGTTTCCCGGTCACACGGTGCACCATACTCTGGGTTTCCCATGCATGTTTTATCTGAAGGAAGAATCGCTTAAACCTGGAGAGTTGGGACCCATGGAATGGGTACCATGCAGTATGACTTCAAATGGTCTGCATTTGCTCTTCGAACCTCACCAATGCTATCAGCCCGAAGTGTCCAACATTATGTCTCACTCAGCTCTGGGTGTAGATGAGGTAAATCCAGGTTGCATCACAAGCCCTGAATGAATTATTTAAGAATTGCTCTCTATTTCACTGTCATTGTGTTTTGTTTTTGTAATTCATTTTGATAATAGGATTTATCGGATTTTCTCTGCTGCCTTCATGCAGCTGTACACACGCTTGATTCTCTTATGGAGACATATAAATCCATGGGTTTTAAGATTCTTACTAGTCAGGTGTATTCCTAGGCGTTGAATATAGGGTGTTTAGCCCATTTCGTTGAGCAAGGGGTAGGTCTTGACTATTACATATTTTTTTTTTTTTTTCTGTACGCGGGCCTCTCAGTGTTGTGGCCTCTCCCGTTGCGGAGCACAGGCTCCGGATGCGCAGGCTCAACGGCCATGACTTACGGAGCCAGTAGCTACGCGGCATGTTGGATCCTCTCTGACCGGGGCACGAACCCACGTCCCCTTCATCGGCAGGCGGACTCTCAACCACTGCACCACCAGGGAAGCCCCCTGACTATTACATATTTGACGTATGGAATGGTATCTGTGCTAATTTCTATCTCTGGTTTTATGCAGCACCCCAACTCACCTTTCCCCTTAAGCAAACATAAGTTGGTTTTCTAAATTTGAGACCCTGTTCTCTTTTGTAATTCAGTTCATGTGTAGCCAAGATTACATTCGGTGTATAAGTGATATCTTATGATGTTTCATTTTCTTTGTGACTTATTTCACTTAGAATCATCGTACCTGAATCCACTCATTATGCCGCGACGGGCCTGATGACATAGATTTCATTGCTGAGTCATATTCCATTGTGCGTACGTACCACAACTTCTTTATCCATTTTTCACTTTCTGGGATATTTAACTTGTACCGTAGACGAGGTTCTTGTAAACAGAGCCCTCTGAAACTTTGGGGTGGCTGTGTGTTTTTGATTTTAATTTCCCTAAGCTATAGGACCATAAGGGGAATTGCCGTAGGCTCCGTTGCTTTGTTTTTTAGGTGTTTCAGGAAACACAATACACTTCTCCAGAGTGGCTTTTGGCAATTTACATCCCACCCATCAGCATAACAAGGCTCCCTGTTCTCCATGGCCTGTGCTGCATTTCTGGATTTTACACTGTTTTCAGATGGCCCTTTTGACCGGGGGGCAGTGAGACTTCATTGTAGTGCAGATTTCTTTAACATGCTTGCTTGGTTGGCCAAAAAGGGCGTATGCGTATATTCCGGAAAAAACGCATACGCCCTTTTTGGCCAAGTGCATCACTGTCGACGTTCTGCCTCTTTTCCTATGCTTTAAATGCAATTCCAGTCTAACCCCTGAAATCGTTTTCCTGCAATTTTGCTCCGCTTTCAAGTCCTCTTCGCAGCCTTCCTTCAATATATTTTTGGACGATAGCTGTCATTTATAACTCTGCAGGTTTGTGAATTACAGTGCCCCTGAGCTCCTTTCTTCAAATCGCTTTCTTTTGAGCTGGCCGCAAACCCGCAGGATTTCTTCAGGCCCTAATCTTGTTGCGGCACGGCATGCTGAGCCTTTGGTTAATTCCTCTTCGTGGTTGGAAATGAGCGTTAAATTTGACCGTGCAGACACCTACAGCTAGTCTCTCATTGGTACTCCCTATTCCTGTTCATCTTGCGCAGAAATTGCAAACTGTGCTAAACAGAGGGTTAAAGGCACTGACTCTCCAAGTGGGGAGAGTGTTAGTAAATGGTCTGGAATTGTGAACCCGAGTAAAAGGGGACGAAAACTGAGATGCATTTGAAAACGTTTCCCGGTCACACGGTGCACCATACTCTGGGTTTCCCATGCATGTTTTATCTGAAGGAAGAATCGCTTAAACCTGGAGAGTTGGGACCCATGGAATGGGTACCATGCAGTATGACTTCAAATGGTCTGCATTTGCTCTTCGAACCTCACCAATGCTATCAGCCCGAAGTGTCCAACATTATGTCTCACTCAGCTCTGGGTGTAGATGAGGTAAATCCAGGTTGCATCACAAGCCCTGAATGAATTATTTAAGAATTGCTCTCTATTTCACTGTCATTGTGTTTTGTTTTTGTAATTCATTTTGATAATAGGATTTATCGGATTTTCTCTGCTGCCTTCATGCAGCTGTACACACGCTTGATTCTCTTATGGAGACATATAAATCCATGGGTTTTAAGATTCTTACTAGTCAGGTGTATTCCTAGGCGTTGAATATAGGGTGTTTAGCCCATTTCGTTGAGCAAGGGGTAGGTCTTGACTATTACATATTTTTTTTTTTTTTTCTGTACGCGGGCCTCTCAGTGTTGTGGCCTCTCCCGTTGCGGAGCACAGGCTCCGGATGCGCAGGCTCAACGGCCATGACTTACGGAGCCAGTAGCTACGCGGCATGTTGGATCCTCTCTGACCGGGGCACGAACCCACGTCCCCTTCATCGGCAGGCGGACTCTCAACCACTGCACCACCAGGGAAGCCCCCTGACTATTACATATTTGACGTATGGAATGGTATCTGTGCTAATTTCTATCTCTGGTTTTATGCAGCACCCCAACTCACCTTTCCCCTTAAGCAAACATAAGTTGGTTTTCTAAATTTGAGACCCTGTTCTCTTTTGTAATTCAGTTCATGTGTAGCCAAGATTACATTCGGTGTATAAGTGATATCTTATGATGTTTCATTTTCTTTGTGACTTATTTCACTTAGAATCATCGTACCTGAATCCACTCATTATGCCGCGACGGGCCTGATGACATAGATTTCCTTGCTGAGTGATATTCCATTGTACGTACGTACCACAACTTCTTTATTCATTTTTCACTTTCTGGGATATTTAACTTGTACCGTAGACGAGGTTCTTGTAAACAGAGCCCTCTGAAACTTTGGGGTGGCTGTGTGTTTTTGATTTTAATTTCCCTAAGCTATAGGACCATAAGTGGAAGTGCCGTAGGCTCCGTTGCTTTGTTTTTTAGGTGTTTCAGGAAACACAATACACTTCTCCAGAGTGGCTTTTGGCAATTTACATCCCACCCATCAGCATAACAAGGCTCCCTGTTCTCCATGGCCTGTGCTGCATTTCTGGATTTTACACTGTTTTCAGATGGCCCTTTTGACCGGGGGGCAGTGAGACTTCATTGTAGTGCAGATTTCTTTAACATGCTTGCTTGGTTGGCCAAAAAGTGCGTATGCGTTTTTTCCGGAATATATTCAGGAAAAAACGCATACGCACTTTTTGGCCAAGTGCATCATTGTGGACGTTCTGCCTCTTTTCCTATGCTTTAAATGCAATTCCAGTCTACCCCCTGAAATCGTTTTCCTGCAATTCTGCCCCGCTTTCAAGTCCTCTTCGCAGCCTTCCTTCAATATATTTTTGGACGATAGCTGTCATTTATAACTCTGCAGGTTTGTGAATTACAGTGCCCCTGAGCTCCTTTCTTCAAATCGCTTTCTTGTGAGATGGCCGCAAACCCCCAGGTTTGATTCAGGCCCTAATCTGGTTCCAGCACGGAATGTTGAGCGTTTGGTTAATTCCTCTTCCTGGTTGGAAATGAGCATTAAATTTGCCCGTGCAGACACCTACAGCTAGTCTCTCATTGGTTCTCCCTATTCCTGTTCATCTTGCGCAGAAATTGCAAACTGTGCCAAACAGCAGATTAAAGGCACTGACTCTCCAAGTGGGGAGAGTGTTAGTAAAGGGTCTGGAATGGTGAACCTGAGTAAAAGGGGCCGAAAACTGAGATGCATTTGAAAACGTTTCCCGGTCACACGGTGCACCATACTGTGGGTTTCCCATGCATGTTTTAGCTGAAGGAAGAATCGCTTAAACCTGGAGAGTTGGGACCCATGGAATGGGTATCATGCAGCATGACTTCAAAGGGTCTGCATTTGCTCATCGAACCTCACCAATGCTATCAGCCCGAAGTGTCCAACCTTAGGTCTCACTCAGCTCTGGGTTTAGATGAGGTAAATCCAGGTTGCATCACAAGCCCTGAATGAATTATTTAAGAATTGCTCTCTATTTCACTGTCATTGTGTTTTGTTTTTGTAATTCATTTTGATAATAGGATTTATCGGATTTTCTCTGCTGCCTTCATGCAGCTGTACACATGCTTGATTATCTTATGGAGACATATAAATCCATGGGTTTTAAGATTCTTACTAGTCAGGTGTATTCCTAGGCGTTGAATATAGGGTGTTTAGCCCATTTCGTTGAGCAAGGGGTAGGTCTTGACTATTACATATTTGACGTATGGAATGGTATCTGTGCTAATTTCTATCTCTGGTTTTATGCAGCACCCCAACTCACCTTTCCCCTTAAGCAAACATAAGTTGGTTTTCTAAATTTGAGACCCTGTTCTGTTTTGTAATTCAGTTCATGTGTAGCCAAGATTACATTCGGTGTATTAGTGATATATTATGATGTTTCATTTTCTGTGTGACTTATTTCACTTAGAATCATCGTACCTGAATCCACTCATTATGCCACGACGGGCCAGATGACATAGACTTCATTGGTGAGTGATATTCCATTGTACGTACGTACCACAACTTCTTTATCCATTTTTCGCTTTCTGGGATATTTAACTGGTACTGTAGACGAGGTTCTTGTAAACAGAGCCGTCTGAAACTTTGGCGTGGCTGTGTGTTTTTGATTTTAATTTCCCTAAACTATAGGACCATAAGTGGAAGTGCCGTAGGCTCCGTTGCTTTGTTTTTTAGGTGTTTCAGGAAACACCATACACTTCTCCAGAGTGGCTGTTGGCAATTTACATCCCACCCATCAGCATAACAAGGCTCCCTGTTCTCCATGGCCTGTGCTGCCTTTCTGGATTTTACACTTTTTTCAGATGGCCCTTTTGACCGGGGGGCAGTGAGACTTCATTGTAGTGCAGATTTCTTTAACATGCTTGCTTGGTTGGCCAAAAAGGGCGTATGCGTTTTTTCCTGAATATATTCAGGAAAAAACGCATACGCCCTTTTTGGCCAAGTGCATCATTGTCGACGTTCTGCCTCTTTTCCTATGCTTTAAATGCAATTCCAGTCTACCCCATGAAATCGTTTTCCTGAAATTCTGCCCCGCTTTCAAGTCCTCTTCGCAGCCTTCCTTCAATATATTTTTGGACGATAGCTGTCATTTACAACACTGCAGGTTTTGAATTACAGTGCCCCGGAGCTCCTTTCTTCAAATCGCTTTCTTGTGAGCTGGCTGCAAACCCTCAGGATTGCTTCAGGCCCTAATCTGGTTCCCGCACAGCATGCTGAGCCTTCGGTTAATTCCTCTTCCTGGTGGGAAATGAGCGTTAAATTTGCCCGTGCAGAGACCTACAGCTAGTCTCTCATTGGTTCTCCCTATTCTGTTCATCTTGCGCAGAAATTGCAAACTGTGCCAAACAGCAGGTTAAAGGCACTGACTCTCCAAGTGGGTAGAGTGTTAGTAAAGGGTCTGGAATTGTGAACCCGAGTAAAAGGGGACGAAAACTGAGATGCATTTGAAAACGTTTCCCGGTCACACGGTGCACCATACTGTGGGTTTCCCATGCATGTTTTAGCTGAAGGAAGAATCGCTTAAACCTGGAGAGTTGGGACCCATGGAATGGGTACCATGCAGTATGACTTCAAATGGTCTGCATTTGCTCTTCGAACCTCTCCAATGCTCTCAGCCCGAAGTGTCCAACTTTATGTCTCACTCAGCTCTGGGTGTAGATGAGGTAAATCCAGGTTGCATCACAAGCCCTGAATGAATTATTTAAGAATTGTTCTCTATTTCACTGTCATTGTGTTTTGTTTTTGTAATTCATTTTGATAATAGGATTTATCGGATTTTCTCTGCTGCTTTAATGCAGCTGTACACATGCTTGATTCTCTTATGGAGACATATAAATCCATGGGTTTGAAGATTCTTACTAGTCAGGTGTATTCCTAGGCGTTGAATATAGGGTGTTTAGCCCATTTCGTTGAGCAAGGGGTAGGTCTTGACTATTACATATTTTTTTTTTTTTTTGCTGTACGCGGGCCTCTCAGTGATGTGGCCTCTCCCGTTGCGGAGCACAGGCTCCGGACGCGCAGGCTCAACGGCCATGACTCACGGGGCCAGTAGCTCCGCGGCATGTGGGATCCTCTCGGACCGGGGCACGAACCCGCGTCCCCTGCATCGGCAGGCGAACTCTCAACCAGTGCGCCACCAGGGAAGCCCCCTTGACTATTACTTATATGACGTATGGAATGGTATCTGTGCTAATTTCTATCTCTGGTTTTATGCAGCACCCCAACTCACCGTTCCCCTTAAGCAAGCATAAGTTGTTTTTCTAAATTTGAGACCCTGTTCTGTTTTGTAATTCAGTTCATGTGCAGCCAAGTTTACATTCCGTGTATTAGTGATATCTTATGATGTTTCATTTTCTGTGTGACTTATTTCACTTAGAATCTTCGTACATGAATCCACTCATTATGCCGCGACGGGCCTGATGACATAGATTTCATTGCTGAGTGATATTCCATTGTATGTAGGTACCACTACTACTTTATCCATTTTTCACATTCTGGGATATTTAACTTGTACCGTAGACGAGGTTCTTGTAAACAGAGCCGTCCGAAACTTTGGGGTGTTTGTGTGTTTTTGATTTTAATTTCCCTAAGCTATAGGACCATAAGTGGAAGTGCCTTAGGCTTCGTTGCTTTGTTTTTTATGGTTCCAGGAATCACCATACACTTGTCCAGAGTGGCTGTTGGCAATTTACATCCCACCCATCAACATAGCAAGGCTCCCTGTTCTCCATGGCCTGTGCTGCATTCCTGGATTTTACACTTTTTTCAGATGGCCCTTTTGACCGGGGGGCAGTGAGACTTCATTGTAGTGCAGATTTCTTTAACATGCTTGCTTGGTTGGCCAAAAAGGGCGTATGCGTTTTTTCCTGAATATATTCAGGAAAAAACGCATACGCCCTTTTTGGCCAAGAGCATCATTGTTGACTTTCTGCCTCTTTTCCTATGCTTTAAATGCAATTCCCGTCTACCCCATGAAATCGTTTTCCTGCAATTCTGCCCCGCTTTCAAGTCCTCTTTGCAGACCTCCTTCAATATATTTTTGGACGATAGCTGTCATTTATAACTCTGCATGTTTGTGAGTTACAGTGCCCCTGAGCTCATTTCTTCAATTCGCTATCTTGTGAGCTGGCCGCAAACCCACTGGATTGCCTCAGGCCCTAATCTGGTTCCGGCACGGCATGCTGAGCCTTTGGTTAATTCCTCTTCCTGGTGGCAAATGAGCGTTAAATTTGCCCGTGCAGATACCTGGAGCTAGTCTCTCATTCGTTCTCCCTATTCCTTTTCATCTTGCGCAGAAATTGCAAAGTGTGCCCAACAGGAGGTTAAAGGCACTGACTCTCCAAGTGGGGAGAGTGTTCGTAAAGGGTCTGGAATGGTGAACCCGAGTAAAAGTGGACGAAAACTGAGATGCATTTGAAAACGTTTCCCGGTCACACGGTGCACCATACTCTGGGTTTCCCATGCATGTTTTATCTGAAGGAAGAATCGCTTAAACCTGGAGAGTTGGGACCCATGGAATGGGTACCATGCAGTATGACTTCAAATGGTCTGCATTTGCTCATCGAAACTCAACAATGCTATCAGCCCGAAGTGTCCAACATTATGTCTCACTCAGCTCTGGGTGTAGATGTGGTAAATCCAGGTTGCATCACAAGCCCTGAATGAATTATTTAAGAATTGCTCTCTATTTCACTGTCATTGTGTTTTGTTTTTGTAATTCATTTTGATAATAGGATTTATCGGATTTTCTCTGCTGCCTTCATGCAGCTGTACACACGCTTGAATCTCTTATGGAGACATATAAATCCATGGGTTTTAAGATTCTTACTAGTCAGGTGTATTCCTAGGCGTTGAATATAGGGTGTTTAGCCCATTTCGTTGAGCAAGGGGTAGGTCTTGACTATTACATATTTTTTTTTTTTTCTGTACGCGGGCCTCTCAGTGTTGTGGCCTCTCCCGTTGCGGAGCACAGGCTCCGGACGCGCAGGCTCAACGGCCATGACTTACGGGGCCAGTAGCTACGCGGCATGTTGGATCCTCTCGGACCGGGGCACGAACCCGCGTCCCCTTCATCGGCAGGCGGACTCTCAACCACTGCACCACCAGGGAAGCCCCCTGACTATTACATATTTGACGTATGGAATGGTATCTGTGCTAATTTCTATCTCTGGTTTTATGCAGCACCCCAACTCACCTTTCCCCTTAAGCAAGCATAAGTTGGTTTTCTAAATTTGAGACCCTGTTCTGTTTTGTAATTCAGTTCATGTGCAGCCAAGTTTACATTCTGTGTATTAGTGATATCTTATGATGTTTCATTTTCTGTGTAACTTATTTCACTTAGAATCTTCGTACATGAATCCACTCATTATGCCGCGACGGGCCTGATGACATAGATTTCATTGCTGAGTGATATTCCATTGTGTGTAGGTACCACTACTACTTTATCCATTTTTCACATTCTGGGATATTTAACTTGTACCGTAGACGAGGTTCTTGTAAACAGAGCCATCCGACACTTTGGGGTGGCTGTGTGTTTTTGATTTTAATTTCCCTAAGCTATAGGACCATAAGTGGAAGTGCCGTAGGCTTCGTTGCTTTGTTTTTTATGTGTTCCAGGAATCACCATACGCTTGTCCAGAGTGGCTGTTGGCAATTTACATCCCACCCATCAACATAGCAAGGCTCCCTGTTCTCCATGGCCTGTGCTGCATTCCTGGATTTTACACTTTTTTCAGATGGCCCTTTTGACCGGGGGGCAGTGAGACTTCATTGTAGTGCAGATTTCTTTAACATGATTGCTTGGTTGGCCCAAAAGTGCGTATGCGTTTTTTCCTGAATATATTCAGGAAAAAACACATACGCCCTTTTTGGCCAAGAGCATCATTGATGACTTTCTGCCTCTTTTCCTATGCTTTAAATGCAATTCCCGTCTACCCCCTGAAATCGTTTTCCTGCAATTCTGCCCCGCTTTCAAGTCCTCTTTGCAGACCTCCTTCAATATATTTTTGGACGATAGCTGTCATTTATAACTCTGCATGTTTGTGAGTTACAGTGCCCCTGAGCTCATTTCTTCAACTCGCTATCTTGTGAGCTGGCCGCAAACCCACAGGATTGCCTCAGGCCCTAATCTGGTTCCGGCACGGCATGCTGAGCCTTTGGTTAATTCCTCTTCCTGGTGGGAAATGAGCGTTAAATTTGCCCGTGCAGACACCTAGAGCTAGTCTCTCATTGGTTCTCCCTATTTCTTTTCATCTTGCACAGAAATTGCAAACTGTGCCCAACAGGAGGTTAAAGGCACTGACTCTCCAAGTGGGGAGAGTGTTCGTAAAGGGTCTGGAATGGTGAACCCGAGTAAAAGGGGACGAAAACTGAGATGCATCTGAAAACGTTTGCCAGTCACACGGTGCACCATACTGTGGGTTTCCCATGCATGTTTTAGCTGAAGGAAGAATCCCTTAAACTTGGAGAGTTGGGACCCATGGAATGGGTACCATGCTGTATGACTTCAAAGGGTCTGTATTTGCTCATCGAACCTCACCAATGCTATCAGCCCGAAGTGCCCAACCTTATGTCTCATTCAGCTCTGGATGTAGATGTGTTAAATCCAGGTTGCATCACAAGCCCTGAATGAATTATTTAAGAATTGCTCTCTATTTCACTGTCCTTGGGTTTTGTTTGTGTAATTCATTTTGATAATGGGATTTATCGGATTTTCTCTGCTGCATTCATGCCGCTGTACACACGCTTCATTCTCTTACGGAGACATATAAATCCATGGGTTTGAAGATTCTTACTAGTCAGGTGTATTCCTAGGCGTTGAATATGGGGTGTTTAGTCCATTTCGTTGAGCAAGGGGTAGGTCTTGACTATTACATATTTGGCTTATGGAAAGGTATCTGTGCTAATTTCTATCTCTGGTTTTATGCAGCACCCCAACTCACCTTTCCCCTTAAGCAAGCATAAGTTGGTTTTCTAAATTTGAGACCCTGTTCTGTTTTGTAATTCAGTTCATGTGTAGCCAAGTTTACATTCCGTGTAGTAGTGATATCTTATGATGTTTCATTTTCTGTGTGACTTATTTCACTTAGAATCATCGTACCTGAATCCACTCATTATGCTGCGACGGGCCTGATGACATAGATTTCATTGCTGAGTGATATTCCATTGTACGTACGTACCACAACTTCTTTATCCATTTTTCACATTCTGGGATATTTAACTTGTACCGTAGACGAGGTTCTTGTAAACAGAGCCGTCCGACACTTTGGGGTGGCTGTGTGTTTTTGATTTTAATTTCCCTAAGCTATAGGACCATAAGTGGAAGTGCCGTAGGCTCCGTAGCTTTGTTTTTTCGGTGTTCCGGGAAACACCATACACTTCTCCAGAGTGGCTGTTGGCAATTTACATCCCACACATCAGCATAACAAGGCTCCCTGTTCTCCATGGCCTGTGCTGCATTTCTGGATTTTACACTTTTTTCAGATGGCCCTTTTGACCGGGGGGCAGTGAGACTTCCTTGTAGTGCAGGTTTCTTTAACATGCTTGTTTGGTTGGCCAAAAAGTGCGTATGCGTTTTTTCCTGAATATATTCAGGAAAAAACGCATACGCCCTTTTTGGCCAAGTGCATCATTGTCGACGTTCTGCCTCTTTTCCTATGCTTTAAATGCAATTCAAGTCTACCCCCTGAAATCATTTTCCTGCAATTCTGCCCCGCTTTCAAGTCCTCTTCGCAGCCTTCCTCCAATATATTTTTGGACGATAGCTGTCATTTATACCTCTGCAGGTTTGTGAAATACAGTGCCCCTGAGCTCCATTCTTCAAATCGCTTTCTTGAGAGCTGGCCGCAAACCCGCAGAATTGCTTCAGGCCCTAATCTGGTTCCGGCACGGCATGCTGAGCCTTTGGTTAATTCCTCTTCCTGGTGGGAAATGAGCGTTAAATTTGCCCGTGCAGAAACCTACAGCTAGTCTCTCATTGGTTCTCCCTATTCCTGTTCATCTTGCGCAGAAATTGCAAACTGTGCAAAACAGCAGGTTAAAGGCAGTGACTCTCCAAGTGGGAAGAGTGTTAGTAAAGGGTCTGGAACTGTGAACCCGAGTAAAAGTGGACGAAAACTGAGATGCATTTGAAAACGTTTCCCGGTCACACGGTGCACCATACTGTGGGTTTCCCATGCATGTTTTATCTGAAGGAAGAATCGCTTAAACCTGGAGAGTTGGGACCCATGGAATGGGTACCACGCAGTATGACTTCAAATGGTCTGCATTTGCTCATCGAACCTCACCAATGCTATCAGCCCAAAGTGTCCAACCTTATGTCTCACTCAGGCCCGGGGGTAGATGAGGTAAATCCAGGTTGCATCACAAACCCTGAATGAATTATTTAAGAATTGCTCTCTATTTCACTGTCATTGTGTTTTGTTTTTGTAATTCATTTTGATAATGGCATTTATCGGATTTTCTCTGCTGCCTTCATGCAGCTGTACACACGCTTGATTCTCTTATGAAGACATATAAATCCATGGGTTTGAAGATTCTTACTAGTCAGGTGTATTCCTAGGCGTTGAATATAGGGTGTTTAGCCCATTTCGTTGAACAAGGGGTAGGTCTTGACTATTACATATTTGACGTATGGAATGGTATCTGTGCTAATTTCTATGTCTGGTTTTATGCAGCACCCCAACTCACCTTTCACCTTAAGCAAACATAAGTTGGTTTACTAAATTTGAGACCCTGTTCTGTTTTGTAATTCAGTTCATGTGTAGCCAAGATTACATTCTGTGTATTAGTGATATCTTATGATGTTTCATTTTCTGTGTGACTTATTTAACTTAGAATCATCATACCTGAATCCACTTATTATGCCACGACGGGCCTGTTGACATAGATTTCATTGGTGAGTGATATTCCATTGTACGTATGTACGACAATTTCTTTATCCATTTTTCACATTCTGGGATATTTAACTTGAACCGCAGACGAGGTTCTTGTAAACAGAGCCGTCCGAAACTTTGGGGTGTTTGTGTGTTTTTGATTTTAATTTCCCTAAGCTATAGGACCATAAGTGGAAGTGCCGTAGGCTTCATTGCTTTGTTTTTTAGGTGTTCCAGGAAACACCATACACTTGTCCAGAGTGTCTGTTGGCAATTTACATCCCGCCCATCAACATAACAAGGCTCCCTGTTCTCCATGGCCTGTGCTGCCTTTCTGGATTTTATACTTTTTTCAGATGGCCCTTTTGACCGGGGGGCAGTGAGACTTCATTGTAGTGCAGATTTCTTTAACATGCTTGCTTGGTTGGCCAAAAAGGGCGTATGCGTTTTTTCCTGAATATATTCAGGAAAAAACGCATACGCCCTTTTTGGCCAAGAGCATCATTGTTGACGTTCTGCCTCTTTTCCTATGCTTTAAATGCAATTCCCGTCTACCCCCTGAAATCGTTTTCCTGCAATTCTGCCCCACTTTCTAGTCGTCTTCGCAGCATTCCTTCAATATATTTTTGGACGATAGCTGTCGTTTATAAATCTGCATGTTTGTGAGTTACAGTGCCCCTGAGCTCCTTTCTTCAACTCGCTATCTTGTGAGCTGTCCGCAAACCCGCAAGATTGCTTCAGGCCCTAATCTGGTTCCAGCACGGCATGATGAGCCTTTGGTTAATTCCTCTTCCTGGTGCGAAATGAGCATTAAATTTGCCCATGCAGACACCTACAGCTAGTCTCTCATTCGTTCTCCCTATTCCTTTTCATCTTGCGCAGAAATTGCAAAGTGTGCCCAACAGGAGGTTAAAGGCACTGACTCTCCAAGTGGGGAGAGTGTTCGTAAAGGGTCTGGAATGGTGAACCCGAGTAAAAGGGGAAGAAAACTGAGATGCATTTGAAAACGTTTGCCGGTCACACGGTGCACCATACTCTGGGTTTCCCATGCATGTTTTAGCTGAAGGAAGAATCCCTTAAACTTGGAGAGTTGGGACCCATGGAATGGGTACCATGCTGTATGACTTCAAAGGGTCTGCATTTGCTCATCGAACCTCACCAATGCTATCAGCCCGAAGTGCCCAACCTTATGTCTCACTCAGCTCTGGGTGTAGATGTGGTAAATCCAGGTTGCATCACAAGCCCTGAATGAATTATTTAAGAATTGCTCTCTATTTCACTGTCCTTGGGTTTTGTTTGTGTAATTCATTTTGATAATGGGATTTATCGGATTTTCTCTGCTGCATTCATGCCGCTGTACACACGCTTCATTCTCTTACGGAGACATATAAATCCATGGGTTTGAAGATTCTTACTAGTCAGGTGTATTCCTAGGCGTTGAATATGGGGTGTTTAGTCCATTTCGTTGAGCAAGGGGTAGGTCTTGACTATTACATATTTGGCTTATGGAAAGGTATCTGTGCTAATTTCTATCTCTGGTTTTATGCAGCACCCCAACTCACCTTTCCCCTTAAGCAAGCATAAGTTTGTTTTCTAAATTTGAGACCCTGTTCTGTTTTGTAATTCAGTTCATGTGTAGCCAAGTTTACATTCCGTGTAGTAGTGATATCTTATGATGTTTCATTTTCTGTGTGACTTATTTCACTTAGAATCATCGTACCTGAATCCACTCATTATGCCGCGACGGGCCTGATGACATAGATTTCATTGCTGAGTGATATTCCATTGTACGTACGTACCACAACTTCTTTATCCATTTTTCACATTCTGGGATATTTAACTTGTACCGTAGACGAGGTTCTTGTAAACAGAGCCGTCCGACACTTTGGGGTGGCTGTGTGTATTTGATTTTAATTTCCCTAAGCTATAGGACCATAAGTGGAAGTGCCGTAGGCTCCGTAGCTTTGTTTTTTCGGTGTTCCGGGAAACACCATACACTTCTCCAGAGTGGCTGTTGGCAATTTACATCCCGCCCATCAGCATAACAAGGCTCCCTGTTCTCCATGGCCTGTGCTGCCTTTCTGGATTTTACACTTTTTTCAGATGGCCCTTTTGACCGGGGGGCAGTGAGACTTCATTGTAGTGCAGATTTCTTTAACATGCTTGCTTGGTTGGCCAAAAAGGGTGTATGCGTTTTTTCCTGAATATATTCAGGGGAAAACGCATACGCCCTTTTTGGCCAAGTGCATCATTGTCGACGTTCTGCCTCTTTTCCTATGCTTTAAATGCAATTCCCGTCTACCCCCTGAAATCGTTTTCCTGCAATTCTGCCCCGCTTTCAAGTCCTCTTCGCAGCCTTCCTTCAATATATTTTTGGACGATAGCTGTCATTTATAACTCTGCAGGTTTGTGAATTACAGTGCCCCTGAGCTCCTTTCTTCAAATTGCTTTCTTTTGATCTGGCCGCAAACCCGCAGGATTGCTTCAGGCCCTAATGTTGTTCCGGCACGGCATGCTGAGCCTTTCTTTAATTCCTGTTCCTGGTTGGAAATGAGCGTTAAATTTGCCCGTGCAGAACCTAGAGCTAGTCTCTCATTGGTTCTCCCTATTCCTTTTCATCTTGCTCAGAAATTGCAAACTGTGCCCAAAGGAGGTTAAAGGCACTGACTCTCCAAGTGGGGAGAGTGTTCGTAAAGGGTCTGGAATGGTGAACCCGAGTAAAAGGGGACGAAAACTGAGATGCATTTGAAAACGTTTGCCAGTCACACGGTGCACCATACTGTGGGTTTCCCATGCATGTTTTAGCTGAAGGAAGAATCCCTTAAACTTGGAGAGTTGGGACCCATGGAATGGGTACCATGCTGTATGACTTCAAAGGGTCTGCATTTGCTCATCGAACCTCACCAATGCTATCAGCCCGAAGTGCCCAACCTTATGTCTCACTCAGCTCTGGGTGTAGATGTGGTAAATCCAGGTTGCATCACAAGCCCTGAATGAATTATTTAAGAATTGCTCTCTATCTCACGTCCTTGGGTTTTGTTTGTGTAATTCAATTTGATAATGGGATTTATCGGATTTTCTCTGCTGCATTCATGCCGCTGTACACACGCTTCATTCTCTTACGGAGACATATAAATCCATGGGTTTGAAGATTCTTACTAGTCAGGTGTATTCCTAGGCGTTGAATATGGGGTGTTTAGTCCATTTCGTTGAGCAAGGGGTAGGTCTTGACTATTACATATTTGGCTTATGGAAAGGTATCTGTGCTAATTTCTATCTCTGGTTTTATGCAGCACCCCAACTCACCTTTCCCCTTAAGCAAGCATAAGTTGGTTTTCTAAATTTGAGACCCTGTTCTGTTTTGTAATGTTCTGTTTTGTAATTCAGTTCATGTGTAGCCAAGTTTACATTCCGTGTAGTAGTGATATCTTATGATGTTTCATTTTCTGTGTGACTTATTTCACTTAGAATCATCGTACCTGAATCCACTCATTATGCCGCGACGGGCCTGATGACATAGATTTCATTGCTGAGTGATATTCCATTGTACGTACGTACCACAACTTCTTTATCCATTTTTCACATTCTGGGATATTTAACTTGTACCGTAGACGAGGTTCTTGTAAACAGAGCCGTCCGACACTTTGGGGTGGCTGTGTGTTTTTGATTTTAATTTCCCTAAGCTATAGGACCATAAGTGGAAGTGCCGTAGGCTCCGTAGCTTTGTTTTTTCGGTGTTCCGGGAAACACCATACACTTCTCCAGAGTGGCTGTTGGCAATTTACATCCCGCCCCTCAGCATAACAAGGCTCCCTGTTCTCCATGGCCTGTGCTGCCTTTCTGGATTTTACACTTTTTTCAGATGGCCCTTTTGACCGGGGGGCAGTGAGACTTCATTGTAGTGCAGATTTCTTTAACATGCTTGCTTGGTTGGCCAAAAAGGGCGTATGCGTTTTTTCCTGAATATATTCAGGAAAAAACGCATACGCCCTTTTTGGCCAAGAGCCTCATTGTCGACGTTCTGCCTCTTTTCCTATTCTTTAAATGCAATTCCCGTGTCCCCCCTGAAATCGTTTTCCTGCAATTCTGCCCCACTTACAAGTCGTCTTCGCAGCCTTCCTTCAATATATTTTTGGACGATAGCTGTCATTTATAACTCTGCAGGTTTGTGAGTTACAGTGCCCCTGAGCTCATTTCTTCAACTCGCTATCTTGTGAGCTGGCCGCAAACCCACAGGATTGCCTCAGGCCCTAATCTGGTTCCGGCACGGCATGCTGAGCCTTTGGTTAATTCCTCTTCCTGGTGGGAAATGAGCGTTAAATTTGCCCGTGCAGACACCTAGAGCTAGTCTCTCATTCGTTCTCCCTATTCCTTTTCATCTTGCGCAGAAATTGCAAACTGTGCCCAACAGGGGGTTAAAGGCACTGACTCTCCAAGTGGGGAGAGTGTTCGTAAAGGGTCTGGAATGGTGAACCCGAGTAAAAGGGGACGAAAACTGAGATGCATTTGAAAACGTTTGCCAGTCACATGGTGCACCATACTGTGGGTTTCCCATGCATGTTTTAGCTGAAGGAAGAATCCCTTAAACTTGGAGAGTTGGGACCCATGGAATGGGTACCATGCTGTATGACTTCAAAGGGTCTGCATTTGCTCATCGAACCTCACCAATGCTATCAGCCCGAAGTGCCCAACCTTATGTCTCACTCACCTCTGGGTGTAGATGTGGTAAATCCACGTTGCATCACAAGCCCTGAATGATTTATTTAAGAATTGCTCTCTATTTCACTGTCCTTGGGTTTTGTTTGTGTAATTCATTTTGATAATGGGATTTATCGGATTTTCTCTGCTGCATTCATGCCGCTGTACACACGCTTCATTCTCTTACGGAGACATATAAATCCATGGGTTTGAAGATTCTTACTAGTCAGGTGTATTCCTAGGCGTTGAATATGGGGTGTTTAGTCCATTTCGTTGAGCAAGGGGTAGGTCTTGACTATTACATATTTGGCTTATGGAAAGGTATCTGTGCTAATTTCTATCTCTGGTTTTATGCAACACCCTAACTCACCTTTACCCTTAAGCAAGCATAAGTTGGTTTTCTAAATTTGAGACCCTGTTCTGTTTTGTAATTCATTTCATGTGTAGCCAAGTTTACATTCCGTGTAGTAGTGATATCTTATGATGTTTCATTTTCTGTGTGACTTATTTCACTTAGAATCATCGTACCTGAATCCACTCATTATGCCGCGACGGGCCTGATGACATAGATTTCATTGCTGAGTGATATTCCATTGTACGTACGTACCACAACTTCTTTATCCATTTTTCACATTCTGGGATATTTAACTTGTACCGTAGACGAGGTTCTTGTAAACAGAGCCGTCCGACACTTTGGGGTGGCTGTGTGTTTTTGATTTTAATTTCCCTAAGCTATAGGACCATAAGTGGAAGTGCCGTAGGCTCTGTAGCCCTGTTTTTTCCGTGTTCCGGGAAACACCATACACTTCTCCAGAGTGGCTGTTGGCAATTTACATCCCGCCCATCAGCATAACAAGGCTCCCTGTTCTCCATGGCCTGTGCTGCCTTTCTGGATTTTACACTTTTTTCAGATGGCCCTTTTGACCGGGGGGCAGTGAGACTTCATTGTAGTGCAGATTTCTTTAACATGCTTGCTTGGTTGGCCAAAAAGGGCGTATGCGTTTTTTCCTGAATATATTCAGGAAAAAACGCATACGCCCTTTTTGGCCAAGTGCATCATTGTCGACGTTCTGCCTCTTTTCCTATGCTTTAAATGCAATTCCAGTCTACCCCCTGAAATCGTTTTCCTGAAATTCTGCCCCGCTTTCAAGTCCTCTTCGCAGGCTTCCTTCAATATATTTTTGGACGATAGCTGTCATTTATAACTCTGCAGGTTTGTGAATTAGAGTGCCCCGGAGCTCCTTTCTTCAAATCGCTTTCTTGTGAGCTGGCCGCAAACTCGCAGGGTTGCTTCAGGCCCTAATCTGGTTCCGGCACGGCATGCTGAGCGTTTGGTTAATTCCTCTTCCTGGTGGGAAATGAGCGTTAAATTTGCCCGTGCCGACACCTACAGCTAGTCTCTCATTGGTTCTCCCTATTCCTGTTCATCTTGCGCAGAAATTGCAAACTGTGCCAAACAGCAGGTTAAAGGCACTGACTCTCCAAGTGGGTAGAGTGTTAGTAAAGGGTCTGGAATTGTGAACCCGAGTAAAAGGGGACGAAAACTGAGATGCATTTGAAAACGTTTCCCGGTCACACGGTGCACCATACTGTGGGTTTCCCATGCATGTTTTAGCTGAAAGAAGAATCGCTTAAACCTGGAGAGTTGGGACCCATGGAATGGGTACCATGCAGTATGACTTCAAATGGTCTGCATTTGCTCTTCGAACCTCACCAATGCTATCAGCCCGAAGTGTCCAACTTTATGTCTCACTCAGCTCTGGGTGTAGATGAGGTAAATCCAGGTTGCATCACAAGCCCTGAATGAATTATTTAAGAATTGCTCTCTATTTCACTGTCATTGTGTTTTGTTTTTGTAATTCATTTTGATAATAGTATTTATCGGATTTTCTCTGCTACCTTCATGCAGCTGTACACACGCTTGATTCTCTTATGGAGACATATAAATCCATGGGTTTGAAGATTCTTACTAGTCAGGTGTATTCCTAGGCGTTGAATATAGGGTGTTTAGCCCATTTCGTTGAGCAAGGTGTAGGTCTTGACTATTACATATTTGACGTATGGAATGGTATCTGTGCTAATTTCTATCTCTGGTTTTATGCAGCACCCCAACTCACCTTTCCCCTTAAGCAAACATAAGTTGGTTTTCTAAATTTGAGACCCTGTTCTGTTTTGTAATTCAGTTCATGTGTAGCCAAGATTACATTCGGTGTATTAGAGATAACTTATGATGTTTCATTTTCTGTGTGACTTATTTCTCTTAGAATCATCGTACCTGAATCCACTCATTATGCCACGACGGGCCAGATGACATAGATTTCATTGGTGAGTGATATTCCATTGTACGTACGTACCACAACTTCTTTATCCATTTTTCGCTTTCTGGGATATTTAACTTGTACCGTAGACGAGGTTCTTGTAAACAGAGCCGTCTGAAACATTGGGGTGGCTGTGTGTTTTTTATTTTAATTTCCCTAAGCTATAGGACCATAAGTGGAAGTGCCGTAGGCTCCGTTGCTTTGTTTTTTAGGTGTTTCAGGAAACACCATACACTTCTCCAGAGTGGCTGTTGGCAATTTATATCCAACCCATGAGCATAACAAGGCTCCCTGTTCTCCATGGCCTGTGCTGCCTTTCTGGATTTTACACTTTTTTCAGATGGCCCTTTTGACCGGGGGGCAGTGAGACTTCATTGTAGTGCAGATTTCTTTAACATGCTTGCTTGGTTGGCCAAAAAGGGCGTATGCATATATTCCGGAAAAAACGCATACGCCCTTTTTGGCCAAGTGCATCATTGTCGACGTTCTGCCTCTTTTCCTATGCTTTAAATGCAATTCCAGTCTAACCCCTGAAATCGTTTTCCTGCAATTTTGCCCCGCTTTCAAGTCCTCTTCGCAGCCTTCCTTCAATATATTTTTGGACGATAGCTGTCATTTATAACTCTGCAGGTTTGTGAATTACAGTGCCCCTGAGCTCCTTTCTTCAAATCGCTTTCTTTTGAGCTGGCCGCAAACCCGCCGGATTGCTTCAGGCCCTAATCTGGTTCCGGCACGGCATGCTGAGCGTTTGGTTAATTCCTCTTCCTGGTTGGAAATGAGCGTTAAATTTGCCCGTGCAGAAACCTACAGCTAGTCTCTCATTGGTTTTTCCTATTCCTATTCCTCTTGCGCAGAAATTGCAAACTGTGCCAAACAGCAGGTTAAAGGCACTGACTCTCCAAGTGGGGAGAGTGTTTGTAAAGGGTCTGGAATTCTGAACCCGAGTAAACGGGGACAAAAACTGAGATGCATTTGAAAATGTTTCCCGGTCACACGGTGCACCATACTGTGGGCTTCCCATGCATGTTTTAGCTGAAGGAAGAATCGCTTAAACCTGGAGAGTTGGGACCCATGGAATGGGTACCATGCAGTATGACTTCAAATGGTCTGCATTTGCTCATCGAACTTCACCAATGCTATCAGCCCGAAGTGTCCAACTTTATGTCTCACTCAGCTCTGGGTGTAGATGAGGTAAATCCAGGTTGCATCACAAGCCCTGAATGAATTATTTAAGAATTGCTCTCTATTTCACTGTCATTGTGTTTTGTTTTTGTAATTCATTTTGATAATAGGATTTATCGGATTTTCTCTGCTGCATTCATGCAGCTGTACAAACGCTTGATTCTCTTATGGAGACATATAAATCCATGGGTTTGAAGCTTCTTACTAGTCAGGTGTATTCCTAGGCGTTGAATATAGGGTGTTTAGCCCATTTCGTTGAGCAACGGGTAGGTCTTGACTATTACATATTTTTTTTTTTTTTTTTTGCTGTACGCGGGCCTCTCAGTGTTGTAGCCTCTCCCGTTGCGGAGCACAGGCTCCGAACGCGCAGGCTCAACAGCCATGACTGACGGGACCAGTAGCTCCACGGCATGTGGGATCCTCTCGGACCGGGGCACGAACCCGCGTCCCCTGCATCGGCAGGCGGTCTCTCAACCAGTGCGCCACCAGGGAAGCCCCCTTGACTATTACATATATGACGTATGGAATAGTATCTGTGCTAATTTCTATCTCTGGTTTTATGCAGCACCCCAACTCACCTTTCCCCTTAAGCAAACATAAGTTGGTTTTCTAAATTTGAGACCCTGTTCTGTTTTGTAATTCAGTTCATGTGTAGCCAAGATTACATTCGGTGTATTAGTGATATCTTATGATGTTTCATTTTCTGTGTGACTTATTTCTCTTAGAATCATCGTACCTGAATCCACTCATTATGCCACGACGGGCCAGATGACATAGATTTCATTGGTGAGTGATATTCCATTGTACGTACGTACCACAAATTCTTTATCCATTTTTCGCTTTCTGGGATATTTAACTTGTACCGTAGAAGAGGTTCTTGTAAACAGAGCCGTCTGAAACTTTGGGGTGGCTGTGTGTTTTTTATTTTAATTTCCCTAAACTATAGGACCATAAGTGGAAGTGCCGTAGGCTCCGTTGCTTTGTTTTTTAGGTGTTTCAGGAAACACCATACACTTCTGCAGAGTGGCTGTTGGCAATTTACATCCCACCCATCAGCATAACAAGGCTCCCTGTTCTCCATGGCGTGTGCTGCATTTCTGGATTTTACACTTTTTTCAGATGGCCCTTTTGACCGGGGGGCAGTGAGACTTCATTGTAGTGCAGATTTCTTTAACATGCTTGCTTGGTTGGCCAAAAAGGGCGTATGCGTTTTTTCCTGAATATATTCAGGAAAAAACGCATACGCCCTTTTTGGCCAAGTGCATCATTGTCGACGTTCTGCCTCTTTTCCTATGCTTTAAATGCAATTCCAGTCTACCCCCTGAAATCGTCTTCCTGAAATTCTGCCCCGCTTTCAAGTCCTCTTCGCAGCCTTCCTTCAATATATTTTTGGACGATAGCTGTCATTTATAACTCTGCAGGTTTGTGAATTACAGTGCCCCTGAGCTCCTTTCTTCAAATCGCTTTCTTGTGAGCTGGCCGCAAACCCGCAGGATTGCTTCAGGCCCTAATCTGGTTCCGGCACGGCATGCTGAGCGTTTGGTTAATTCCTCTTCCTGGTTTGAAATGAGCGTTAATTTTGCCCGTGCAGACAACTACAGCTAGTCTCTCATTGTTTCTCCCTATTCCTGTTCATCTTGCGCAGAAATTGCAAACTGTGCCAAACAGCAGGTTAAAGGCACTGACTCTCCAAGTGGGGAGAGTGTTTGTAAAGGGTCTGGAATTGTGAACCCGAGTAAAAGGGGACGAAACCTGAGATGCATTTGAAAACGTTTCCCGGTCACACGGTGCACCATACTGTGGGTTTCCCATGCATGTTTTAGCTGAAGGAAGAATCGCTTAAACCTGGAGAGTTGGGACCCATGGAATGGGTACCATGCAGTATGACTTCAAATGGTCTGCATTTGCTCATCGAACCTCACCAATGCTATCAGCCCGAAGTGTCCAACTTTATGTCTCACTCAGCTCTGGGTGTAGATGAGGTAAATCCAGGTTGCATCACAAGCCCTGAATGAATTATTTAAGAATTGCTCTCTATTTCACTGTCATTGTGTTTTGTTTTTGTAATTCATTTTGATAATAGGATTTATCGGATTTTCTCTGCTGCATTCATGCAGCTGTACACACGCTTGATTCTCTTATGGAGACATATAAATCCATGGGTTTGAAGATTCTTACTAGTCAGGTGTATTCCTAGGCGTTGAATATAGGGTGTTTAGCCCATTTCGTTGAGCAAGGGGTAGGTCTTGACTATTACATATTTTTTTTTTTTTTTTGCTGTACGCGGGCCTCTCAGTGTTGTGGCCTCTCCCGTTGCGGAGCACAGGCTCTGGACGCGCAGGCTCAACGGCCATGACTCACGGGGCCAGTAGCTCCGCGGCATGTGGGATCCTCTCGGACCGGGGAACGAACCCGCGTCACCTGCATCGGCAGGCGAACTCTCAACCAGTGCGCCACCAGGGAAGCACCCTTGACTATTACATATATGACGTATGGAATGGTATCTGTGCTAATTTCTATCTCTGGTTTTATGCAGCACCCCAACTCACCTTTCCCCTTAAGCAAGCATAAGTTGGTTTTCTAAATTTGAGACCCTGTTCTGTTTTGTAATTCAGTTCATGTGTAGCCAAGATTACATTCGGTGTATTAGTGATATCTTATGATGTTTCATTTTCTGTGTGACTTATTTCTCTTAGAATCATCGTACCTGAATCCACTCATTATGCCACGACGGGCCAGATGACATAGATTTCATTGGTGAGTGATATTCCATTGTACGTACGTACCACAACTTCTTTATCCATTTTTCGCTTTCTGGGATATTTAACTTGTACCGTAGACGAGGTTCTTGTAAACAGAGCCGTCTGAAACTTTGGGGTGGCTGTGTGTTTTTTATTTTAATTTCCCTAAGCTATAGGACCATAAGTGGAAGTGACGTAGGCTCTGTTGCTTTGTTTTTTAGGTGTTTCAGGAAACACCATACACTTCTGCAGAGTGGCTGTTGGCAATTTACATCCCACCCATCAGCATAACAAGGCTCCCTGTTCTCCATGGCCTGTGCTGCATTTCTGGATGTTACACTTTTTTCAGATGGCCGTTTTTACCGGGGGGCATGAGACTTCATTGTAGTGCAGATTTCTTTAACATGCTTGCTTGGTTGGCCAAAAAGGGCGTATGCGTTTTTTCCTGAATATATTCAGGAAAAAACGCATACGCCCTTTTTGGCCAAGTGCATCATTGTCGACGTTCTGCCTCTTTTCCTATGCTTTAAATGCAATTCCAGTCTACCCCATGAAATCGTTTTCCTGAAATTCTGCCCCGCTTTCAAGTCCTCTTCGCAGCCTTCCTTCAATATATTTTTGGACGATAGCTGTCATTTATAACTCTGCAGGTTTGTGAATTACAGTGCCCCTGAGCTCCTTTCTTCAAATCGCTTTCTTGTGAGCTGGCCGCAAACCCGCAGGATTGCTTCAGGCCCTAATCTGGTTCCGTCACGGCATGCTGAGCGTTTGGTTAAATCCTCTTCCTGGTTGGAAATGAGCGTTAAATTAGCCCCTGCAGACACCTACAGCTAGTCACTCATTGGTTCTCCCTATTCCTGTTCATCTTGCGCAGAAATTGCAAAGTGTGCGAAACAGGAGGTTAAAGCCACTGACTCTCCAAGTGGGGTGAGTGTTAGTAAAGGGTCTGGAATTTTGAACCCGAGTAAAAGAGGACAAAAACTGAGATGCATTTGAAAACGTTTCCCGGTCACATGGTGCACCATACTGTGGGTTTCCCATGCATGGTTTAGCTGAAGGAAGAATCGCTTAAACCTGGAGAGTTGGGACCCATGGAATGTGTACCATGTATTATGACTTCAAAAGGTCTGCATTTGCTCATCGAACCTCACCAATGCTATCAGCCCGAAGGGTCCAACCTTATGTCTCACTCAGCTCTGGGTTTAGATGAGGTAAATCCAGGTTTCATCACAAGCCCTGAATGAATAATTTAAGAATTGCTCTCTATTTCACTGTCATTGTGTTTTGTTTTTGTAATTCATTTTGATAATAGGATTTATCGGATTTTCTCTGCTGCCTTCATGCAGCTGTACACACGCTTGATTCTCTTATGGAGACATGTAAATCCATGGGTTTGAAGAGTCTTAGTAGTCAGGTGTATTCCTAGGCTTTGAATATAGGGTGTTTAGCCCATTTCGTTGAGCAAGGGGTAGGTCTTGACTATTACATATTTGACGTATGGAATGGTATCTGTGCTAATTTCTATCTCCCGTTTTATGCAGCACCCCAACTCACCTTTCCCCTTAAGCAAACATTAGTTGGTTTTCTAAATTTGAGACCCTGTTCTGTTTTGTAATTCAGTTCATGTGTAGCCAAGTTTTCATTCCGTGTATTAGTGATATCTTATGATGTTTCATTTTCTGTGTGACTTATTTCACTTAGAATCATCGTACCTGAATCCACTCATTATGCCGCGACGGGCCTGATGACATAGATTTCATTGCTGTGTGATATTCCACTGTACGTACGTACCACAACTTCTTTATCCATTTTTCACATTCTGGGATATTTAACTTGTACCGTAGACGAGGTTCTTGTGAACAGAGCCGCCCGAGACTTTTGGGTGGCTGTGTGTTTTTGATTTTAATTTTCCTAAGCTATAGGACCATAAGGGGAAGTGCCGTAGGCTCCGTTGCTTTGTTTTTTAGATGTTCCGGGAAACACCATACACTTCTCCAGAGTGGCTGTTGGCAATTTACATCCCGCCCATCAGCATAACAAGGCTCGCTGTTCTCCATGGCCTGTGCTGCCTTTCTGGATTTTACACTTTTTTCAGATGGCCCTTTTGACCGGGGGGCAGTGAGACTTCATTGTAGTGCAGATTTCTTTAACATGCTTGCTTGGTTGGCCAAAAAGGGCGTATGCGTTTTTTCCTGAATATATTCAGGAAAAAACGCATACGCCCTTTTTGGCCAAGAGCATCATTGTCGACGTTCTGCCTCTTTTCCTATGCTTTAAATGCAATTCCCGTCTACCCCCTGAAATCGTTTTCCTGCAATTCTGCCCCACTTTCAAGTCGTCTTCGCAGCCTTCCTTCAATATATTTTTGGACGATAGCTGTCATTTATAACTCTGCAGGTTTGTGAGTTACAGTGCCCCTGAGCTCATTTCTTCAACTCGCTATCTTGTGAGCTGGCCGCAAACCCACAGGATTGCCTCAGGCCCTAATCTGGTTCCGGCACGGCATGCTGAGCCTTTGGTTAATTCCTCTTCCTGGTGGGAAATGAGCGTTAAATTTGCCCGTGCAGACACCTAGAGCTAGTCTCTCATTGGTTCTCCCTATTCCTTTTCATCTTGCCAGAAATTGCAAACTGTGCCTAACAGGAGGTTAAAGGCACTGACTCTCCAAGTGGGGAGAGTGTTCGTAAAGGGTCTGGAATGGTGAACCCGAGTAAAAGGGGACGAAAACTGAGATGCATTTGAAAACGTTTGCCAGTCACACGGTGCACCATACTGTGGGTTTCCCATGCATGTTTTAGCTGAAGGGAGAATCCCTTAAACTTGGTGAGTTGGGACCCATGGAATGGGTACCATGCTGTATGACTTCAAAGGGTCTGCATTTGCTCATCGAACCTCACCAATGCTATCAGCCCGAAGTGCCCAACCTTATGTCTCACTCAGCTCTGGGTGTAGATGTGGTAAATCCAGGTTGCATCACAAGCCCTGAATGAATTATTTAAGAATTGCTCTCTATTTCACTGTCCTTAGGTTTTGTTTGTGTAATTCATTTTGATAATGGGATTTATCGGATTTTCTCTGCTGCATTCATGCCGCTGTACACACGCTTCATTCTCTTACGGAGACATATAAATCCATGGGTTTGAAGATTCTTACTAGTCAGGTGTATTCCTAGGCGTTGAATATGGGGTGTTTAGTCCATTTCGTTGAGCAAGGGCTAGGTCTTGACTATTACATATTTGGCTTATGGAAAGGTATCTGTGCTAATTTCTATCTCTGGTTTTATGCAGCACCCCAACTCACCTTTCCCCTTAAGCAAGCATAAGTTGGTTTTCTAAATTTGAGACCCTGTTCTGTTTTGCAATTCAGTGCATGTGTAGCCAAGTTTACATTCCGTGTATTAGTGATATCTTATGATGATTCATTTTCTGTGTGACTTATTTCACTTAGAATCATCGTACCTGAATCCAATCATTATGCCAAGACGGGCCAGATGACATAGACTTCATTGGTGAGTGATATTCCATTGTACGTACGTACCACAACTTCTTTATCCATTTTTCGCTTTCTGGGATATTTAACTTGTACCGTAGACGAGGTTCTTGTAAACAGAGCCGTCTGACACTTTGGGGTGGCTGTGTGTTTTTGATTTTAATTCCCTAAGCGATAGGACCATAAGTGGAAGTGCCGTAGGCTCCGTTGCTTTGTTTTTTAGGTGTTTCAGGAAACACCATACACTTCTCCAGAGTGGCTGTTGGCAATTTACATCCCACCCATCAGCATAACAAGGCTCCCTGTTCTCCATGGCCTGTGCTGCCTTTCTGGATTTTACACTTTTTTCAGATGGCCCTTTTGACCGGGGGGCAGTGAGACTTCATTGTAGTGCAGATTTCTTTAACATGCTTGCTTGGTTGGCCAAAAAGGGCGTATGCGTTTTTTCCTGAATATATTCAGTAAAAAACGCATACGCACTTTTTGGCCAAGTGCATCATTGTCGACATTCTGCCTCTTTTCCTATGCTTTAAATGCAATTCCAGTCTACCCCCTGAAATCGTTTTCCTGCAATTCTGCCCCGCTTTCAAGTCCTCTTCACAGCCTTCCTTCAATATATTTTTGGACGATAGCTGTCATTTATAACTCTGCAGGTTTGTGAATTACAGTGCCCCTGAGCTCCTTTCTTCAAGTCGCTTTCTTGTGAGCTGGCCGCAAACCCGCATGATAGATTCAGGCCCTAATTTGGTTCCGGCACGGCATGCTGAGCCTTTGGTTAATTCCTCTTCCTGGTTGGAAATGAGCGTTAAATTTGCCCGTGCAGACACCTACAGCTAGTCTCTCATTGGTTCTCCCTATTCCTGTTCATCTTGCACAGAAATTGCAAACTGTGCCAAACAGCAGGTTAAAGGCACTGACTCTCCAAGTGGGGAGAGTGTTAGTAAAGGGTCTGGAATTGTGAACCCGAGTAAAAGGGGACGAAACCTGAGATGCATTTTAAAACGTTTCCCGGTCACACGGTGCACCATACTGTGTGTTTCCCATGCATGTTGTAGCTGAAGGAAGAATCACTTAAACCTGGAGATTTGGGACCCATGGAATGGGTACCATGCAGTATGGCTTCAAAGGGTCTGCAGTTGCTCATCGAACCTCACCAATGCTATCAGCCCAAAGTGTCCAACCTTATGTCTCACTCAGCTCTGGGTGTAGATGAGGTAAATCCAGATTGCATCACAAGCCCTGAATGAATTATTTATGAATTGCTCTCTATTTCACTGTCATTGTGTTTTGTTTTTGTAATTCAATTTGATAATGGGATTTATCGGATTTTTTCTGCTGCCTTCATGCAGCTGTACACACGCTTGATTCTCTTATGGAGACATATAAATCCATGGGTTTGAAGATTCTTACTAGTCAGGTGTATTCCTAGGCGTTGAATATAGGGGGTTTAGCCCATTTTGTTGAGCAAGGTGTAGGTCTTGACTATTACGTATTTGACGTATGGAATGGTATCTGTGCTAATTTCTATCTCTGGTTTTATGCAGCACCCCAACTCACCTTTCCCCTTAAGCAAACATAAGTTGGTTTTCTAAATTTGAGACCCTGTTCTGTTTTGTAATTCAGTTCATGTGTAGCCAAGATTACATTCGGTGTATTAGTGATATCTTATGATGTTTCATTTTCTGTGTGACTCATTTCACTTAGAATCATCGTACCTGAATCCAATCATTATGCCAAGATGGACCAGATGACATAGACTTCATTGGTGAGTGATATTCCATTGTACGTACGTACCACAACTTCTTTATCCATTTTTCGCTTTCTGGGATATTTAACTTGTACCGTAGACGAGGTTCTTGTAAACAGAGCTGTCTGAAACTTTGGGGTGGCTGTGTTTTTTTGATTTTAATTTCCCTAAGCTATAGGACCATAAGTGGAAATGCCGTAGGCTCCGTTGCTTTGTTTTTTAGGTGTTTCAGGAAACACCATACACTTCTCCAGAGTGGCTGTTGGCAATTTACATCCCACCCATCAGCATAAAAAGGCTCCCTGTTCTCCATGGCCTGTGCTGCATTTCTGGATTTTACACTTTTTTCAGATGGCCCTTTTGACCGGGGGGCAGTGAGACTTCATTGTAGTGCAGATTTCTTTAACATGCTTGCTTGGTTGGCCAAAAAGGGCGTATGCGTTTTTTCCTGAATATATTCAGTAAAAAACGCATACGCACTTTTTGGCCAAGTGCATCATTGTCGACATTCTGCCTCTTTTCCTATGCTTTAAATGCAATTCCAGTCTACCCCCTGAAATCGTTTTCCTGCAATTCTGCCCCGCTTTCAAGTCCTCTTCACAGCCTTCCTTCAATATATTTTTGGACGATAGCTGTCATTTATAACTCTGCAGGTTTGTGAATTACAGTGCCCCTGAGCTCCTTTCTTCAAATCGCTTTCTTGTGAGCTGGCCGCAAACCCGCATGATAGATTCAGGCCCTAATTTGGTTCCGGTACGGCATGCTGAGCCTTTGGTTAATTCCTCTTCCTGGTTGGAAATGAGCGTTAAATTTGCCCGTGCAGACACCTACAGCTAGTCTCTCATTGGTTCTCCCTATTCCTGTTCATTTTGCGCAGAAATTGCAAACTGTGCCAAACAGGAGGTTAAAGGTACAGACTCTCCAAGTGGGGAGAGTGTTATTAAAGGGTCTGGAATGGTGTACCCAAGTAAAACGAGACGAAAACTGAGATGCATTTGAAAACGTTTCCCCGTCACATGGTGCACCATAATGTGTGTTTCCCATGCATGTTTTAGCTGAAGGAAGTATCCTTTAAACCTGGAGAGTTGGGACCCATGGAATGGCTACCATGCAGTATGACTTCAAAGGGTCTGCATTTGCTTATCGAACCTTAACAATGCTATCAGCCCAAAGTGTCCAACCTTATGTGTCACTCAGCTCTGGGTGTATATGTGGTAAATCCAGGTTGCATCACAAGCCCTGAATGAATTATTTAAGAATTGCTCTCTATTTCACTGTCCTTGGGTTTTGTTTTTGTAATTCATTTTGACAATGGGATTTATCGTATTTTCTCTGCTGCATTCATGCCGCTGTACACACGCTTCATTCTCTTACGGAGGCATATGAATCCATGGGTTTGAAGATTCTTACTAGTCAGGTGTATTCCTAGGCGTTGAATATGGGGTGTTTAGTCCATTTCGTTGAGCAAGGGGTAGGTCTGGGCTATTACATATTTGGCTTTTGGAAAGGTATCTGTGCTAATTTCTATCTCTGGTTTTATGCAGCACCCCAACTCACCTTTCCCCTTAAGCAAGCATAAGTTGGTTTTCTAAATTTGAGACCCTGTTCTGTTTTATAATTCAGTTCATATGTAGCAAAGTTTACATTCCATGTATTAGTGATATCTTATGATGTTTCATTTTCTGTGTGACTTATTTCCCTTTAAATCATCGTACCTGAATCCACTCATTATGCCGCGACGGGTCTGATGACATAGCTTTCATTGCTGAGTGATATTCCATTGTACGTACGTACCACAACTTCTTTATCCATTTTTCACATTCTGGGATATTTAACTTGTACCGTAGAAGAGGTTCTTGTAAACAGAGCCGTCCGACACATTGGGGTGGCTGTGTGTTTTTGATTTTAATTTCCCTAAGCTATAGGACCATAAGTGGAAGTGCCGTAGGCTCCGTTGCTTTGTTTTTCAGGGGTTCCAGGAAACACCATACACTTCTCCAGAGTGGCTGTTGGCAATTTACATCCCGACCATCAGCATAACAAGGCTCTCTGTTCTCCTTGCCCTGTCCTGTCTTTGTGGATTTTACACTTGTTTCAGATGTCCCTTTTGACCTGGGGGCAGTGAGACTTCATTGTAGTGCAGATTTCTTTAACATGCTTGCTTGGTTGGCCAAAAAGCGCATATGCTTTTTTTCCTGAATAATTTCAGGAAAAAACGCATACACCCTTTTTGGCCAAGAGCATCATTGTCGACGTTCTGCCTCTTTTCCTATGCTTTAAATGCAATTCCCGTGTACCCCCTGAAATCGATTTCCTGCAATTCTGCCCTGCTTACAAGTCATATTCGCAGCCTTCCTTCAATATATTTTTGGACGATAGCTGTCATTTATAACTCTGCATGTTTGTGAGTTACAGTGCCCCTGAGCTCCATTCTTCAACTCGCAACTTGTGAGCTGGGCGCAAACCCGCAGGATTGCTTCAGGCCCTAATCTGGTTCCGGCACGGCATGCTGATCCTTTGGTTAATTCCTCTTCCTGGTGGGAAATGAGCATTAAATTTGCCCGTGCAGACACTTACTGCTAGTCTCTCATTGGTTCTCCCTATTCCTGTTCATCTTGCGCAGAAATTGCAAACTGTGCCAAACAGGAGGTTAAAGGCACTGACTCTCCAAGTGGGGAGAGTGTTAGTAAAGGTTCTGGAATGGTGAACCCGAGTAAAAGGGGACGAAAACTGAGATGCATTTGAAAACCTTTCCTGGTCACACGGTGCACCATACTGTGGGTTTCCCATGCATGTTTTAGCTGAAGAAAGAATCCCTTAAACCTGGAGATTTGGGACCCATGGAATGGGTACCATGCAGTATGACTTCAAAGGGTCTGCATTTGCTCATTGAACCTCAACAATGCTATCAGCCCGAAGTGCCCAACCTTATGTCTCACTCAGCTCTGGGTGTAGATGTGGTTAATCCAGGTTGCATCACAAGCCCTGAATGAATTATTTAAGAATTGCTCTCTATTTCACTCTCATTGTGTTTTGTTTTTGTAATTTATTTTGATAATGGGATTTATCGCATTTTCACTGCTCCGTTCATGCCGCTGTACTCACGCTTGATTCTCTTCCGGAGACATATAAATCCATGAGTTTGAAGATTCTTACTAGTCAGGTGTATTCGTAGGTGTTGAATATGGCGTGTTGAGCCCATTTTGTTGACCAGGGAGTAGGTTTTTTCTATTACATATTTGGCTTATGGAACGGTGTCTGTGCTAATTTCAATCTCTGGTTTTATGCAGCTCCCCAACTCTCCTTTTTCCTTAAGCAAACATAAGTTGGTCTTCTAAATTTGAGACCCCACTCTGTTTTGTAATTCAGGTCATTTGTAGCCACGTTTACATTCCATGTATTAGTAATATTGTTTGTCTTTTTCTTTTTGAATTATGTGACTTTGAATGATCATACGTAACTACTCTGGGGTTGTTACAACTGGCTATATTTCACTGATTTTCAGGCTGAGTAATATTCCACTCTACATAAGTGCCACACCTCTATCCATTTTTTCCCTCCAGAGACATATAAATTATATTCTAGTCGAGGATGTTTTAAACAGAGAGGCGGTAAACATTGGGGTGCCTGTGTCCTCTCTATTTTTGTCTTTCCCAAGATATACGTCCATGAGTGCAAGTGCCCTGTGCTCTGTAGCTCATTTTTTAGATGCTTTAGTAAACACAATACGCTTCTCAAGAGTGACCATTGGCAATATACATTTCCACTATAAGCCTCACAGGGCTCCCTTTTCTCCTTGCCCTGTCCTGCATTTCTGGTGTTTACACTTTATGAGGAAGGCTCTTCTGACTGATGCGAAGTGATATGTTTTGTAGTACTGATTTCCAGTGCGCACCTGTTTGGTTGGCTAAAAAAGTGTATGCCCTTTTCTTGAATATATACAGAAAAAGACGCATACACCCTTTTTGGCCAACTGCAATGTTGGCAATGTTCAGCCCCTTTTCTTGTGCTTAATGGCGAGTCCTTTCTACCTCTTCCAATCCCTTTCCTGCCATTCTCCGTTGCTTACAAGTCCTTTTCTCTGACTTTCCTCAAGACATTTTTCAGTGAGAGATATTTTCAACTCTGCAGTTTCGTGAATTTTAGCGGCCCTGAGTTCCATTTTTCAACTTGTGTTTATGGGAACTGGCCACAAAGCAGCGGGATTTCCTCAAGCCCTATTCTGTTTCCATGGGCAACCCTAGCTTTTAGTCAATTCGTCTTCCTGATTGGAAATTAGAGTGACATGTGCCTGTCCGAACACCTAGGACTTGTCTCTCATTGTTCCTCCTCCTTCTGCTTCATCCTCTGGACAAATTCCAAACTGTATGCAACAGGATGTTGACAGTGCTGACATCTCCAAGTGGGGAGACTGTTCGTAAAGACGCTGGAGGGGTGAACCCGAGCACCAGGAGATGAGGAGATGAGATGCCTTTTCCAAACTCTTCCCGATCAGACGGTATACCATCTTCTGGGTGTGACAGGCATATTTTAGCTGTAGGAAGTGTCCCATTCATGTGAGGAGAACACCAGGGCTTTTTCAAAATCAGTGTCTCTCCACAACCCAAACTGGGGAATTTTTTAAGCTACGGCTACACATATGTTCATTAAGGGCCTTGGGAAGTAGTCAGAGTCCAAACTTTAGATGATTGAAGTCTTCAGGGTCAGAAGCACTCACCACCGGCTTCCCTTAGGTTCCATTTTAACTGTCATTAATAGATGATGTCAATAAAAATATCTATTCTTTTTTCAGATTATTTCCCCTTATAGGTTATTGCAAAATATTGAGTGTAGTTCCCTGTGCTGTACAGTAGTTCCTTGTTAATGATCGATTTTATACATAGCAGTGTGTATGTGTTAATCCCAAACTGTTAATTTATCCCTCCTCCCACCTTTCCCCTTTGGTAATAATAAATTATAAGATTTTATACTTCTCAGAAATGGGGGAGCTGAAAGAGAGGTATCATTTTCAATGGAAAAGCGTTTAAAACAAGATTGAAGCTTTAACCAAGATTATTAGATGTACATCCTTGGAAAGAAATCACTTCGTTTCTCTAGTATTGACCTGACAAATAAGACAAACCTTTCACTGAACTTGCTTATAATAAAGTGATGGAAATATCAAATGGAAGTGTTAGAAACATCTTATTTTACCCGAGCCTTATACACTGTTCTATGTTAATTACAGTTTGGCTCACACATCTGTTCATTGAAGTTACAATGTTCTCAATTTCTGTTACTGATCCTCCAGAGTGGACCCCAACAAGTGTCCCCCTGCCCAGTGTCATTGGAGCCAACAGATCGAGACTGAGTTTGGTTCAGAAGCAAAGGAAACTTTATATTTTGATCAGAGAATGCAGAGGTGAGAGCATGTGCTACCCCGTGGGCTGTGGGCTGGGCTGCTGTGTAGAGATCCTGTCAGAGTCAGTGGGAGGGAGGGGGCGGAGCTCTCGAGGGCCCGGTTGGCTGCAGCTCAGGCTCTATATCGCGGAGTCTGCACTGTGCTCCAGGAGCTGAAGTGTCGACCCAGCCATTCTGCACTAGGAAATCTGGTCTGAAGTGCCGGCTGTTGAACCTCTGTATGCGGGACCCTAGGAGCACGTGAAATTAGACAAAGCACAAAGGATAAAAAAGGTTAGACTTTATTTTATTGCCCAGATTCTATTTTTATCTCCCAGGGATTTTTAAGGGGCTTTGCCTGGGACAAACCCCTCTTCTGCATTTTGTCCCCTTCCTCATTCTTAGAGTGCTGAGGGTGCAGACCCTTCATCTGTAACTGCTGAGTGCTGAGTTAGGAGCCCTCATACCTGTGGGAGAGGGTCTGAACTTCTCCCCAGCAGCCTCCAGGTGACGTTGATTGTCCGCAGGCCTCCTGCCTCCCTGCTCGTCCGCCTGAGCACAAGTATTGGTAGTGTTATAGATTCTAATGACCTTTAAGGGTCCAGGAAGGAGATGTGCAGTGACGCTGTGAGGTCCAGTTTCACCCCGCCCCACATTTGTTCGGCCACCTTAGGCTGACCGTTTCTGCCAGCCTAGATGCTCTGACCAGTAGTCTGTGCTTTCTTCAGTTAGGCCCCTGAATTAACGTAAAAACAGCACCAGGTGTCAGCACCCTGACTGCTCAACTCCCAGACAGTCCAGGGTCAGTGGTGATGAAGGACCATGATGGCCACTGAGTCAACAGCCTTTTGAAGCAAACAGGAGTCCAGCCGGTCTTATTGGCCACCATCATCACAGTGTCTGTAGGCTTTTCTATGGTGACAGCGTGATATACTGTTCCCCTGCCAAGATTATTACCTCCCCTCTGGGTGCAGTAAGTCCTGCAAGCAGTAGTCTACTCTTTTGGGACACACTCTTGTTGTTTTATGAGAGAAACTCCAGGTCAAGTGATGGTCACACGAGTCGTCATGGTGCCCCTTTGCCCCAGTTATCTCTCTGGAGGTTGGAGTTGGAGGACCTCCTCACTCAAGGTCAGTGTGCCCACGGAGCAAACCCTGCAACTTCAGGGCATGGTTGGGGGTTAGGATCACCACGTGGGGTCCTTTTCCCTTAGGAGGGAGGTGGCCTTTTGGGCTGCTGATTTCCAGGTTTTCAGATACTGCCAGTATCTTGGCCAGATGTGGCGGTGGGCCAAGCCCCTTGGTGACCGTAGTTTATCCTACCTGGATGGCATTCTTGCATTGTTCCATTTCAAGTGGTCCCAGGTTTTGCACTAATACTCCAATGGCCATTCAAATTTCACTAGGAATGTAAAGGTCAAAGGGTTTAGCTAAATTAGGGAGTTCCAGGGCAAGGGTCTGAATTGACTGCTCTTTCCATTCTTGAAAGGCCACTTCTGGATTCTATTCAAAAGGATCATCATCTTTTTCTTTCAGTGTTTCATATAGAGGCCCAGCTAGTAGACTGTAGTTAGGGATCCAGAAGCAGCAAACCCTGGCCTCCCCAGGAACCCCTAAGCTGTCTTCTAGTTTTAGAAATGGGTAAGGCTGTAAATTGTTTCTTCCCTTTCCTGGGATGGGCTTCTCCGACCTTCTGTGAGAATGCAGCCCACGCAGGTCACCATAGTCTGTGATATTTGAGCTTTTTCTTGGACAACTTGTATCCTTTATTGGCTTGGTAGTTCAGAGGTCTCCTTAGTAGGGCTGGCGATCAGAATGTCGTCTGCATATTGAAGGAGTGTTTCCTTTTCCAGAGGTAGAACTTTTAGGTCTTTAGCTGAGCTTTCCCCAAAGATGGTGTGGGAATTTTTGAACCCTTGGGGCAACACAGCCCGGAAGTATTGTTTTAGTTGTATGTTGAGTCCTGCCACTCACAAGCCAAAATTTCTTGTGACCCTGGGACTAATAGAATACAAAAGAAGGCTTCATTGAAGACTAATACAGAATACCATGTCCTGGTGGTTAGTAGAATGACCAGCAGGGTGTAGGGTTTAGGAACTACTGGAGGTATATCCTCAGTGGCTTCACTGACTGTCCTGACATCTTTTACCAGGACTCCAGCAGCCCATGGGGCTCTCGAGGTCAGGCCAATCCCAGGATATGGAGCTCACCTGGGCAGGTACCCCACCCCCACCCCAGCCCACGGGGCTCTCGTGGTCAGGCCCCTCCCAGGATACAGAGCAACCCTTTCAGGTACCGTGGCAGGGCTGGGCACACAGGAGCCATGCACATCGCCCTCATTGCAGAGCACTCCCAGCTCACCTGTCACTCAGATCTGACACAGAGCACCTCAGAGCAGGACTTGAACTAACAAACAGCAGCTCCGACAGGTCTGTGACCCTGGGCATCACTCTGTGTGGCCTCCCTCCACCTGGTCTTCCAGAGACTTCCACTGCACCCGGGGCACCAGGCCTCTGTCTCCACCCACCACCCACCCCTCCTCTCCCTGACTCCTGGGTTCCTCTCATTAGGAGAGGGTTTTCTTGAAGTTGTCTCCCACTCATGGGCCAGATAATATAATTAGAAAACAAGCCAGAGCTGCAGCCCCTTGTCTATCCTGACTCTCAGGAGCCCACACCTGTTCCTTGGACCTGGCCGATTTAGCAAGTTCCAGTTTCTGCAACTGTGAGCCCCTGAGGGGTGATTATTGGCTGGCCTGGGAAGCCCGACCGTGCCGGCCAGACCTCCCCAGGTGTGCCTGGGTTGAGATCAATATAAACACCGCTCCAGGCAGCAAGAGCACCTGCAGCTGTGCCTGACGCCATTTTCTGCCCTGTCAGCAGTCTCGGGGCTGGACTGGTGGGAGGGAGTGAGAGGCCACGGCTTTGTGGGTTGCCCAGTGTGAGTGGGGCTCTGCTGGACTTTCTGCAGCAGTTGCCAAGATGCCACCTGCTAAAGAAGAGGATGTGCCACCCATACCTGCCGCTGGAATTTCTCCCTGGGCAGAGGTGAGTAAGGAAGAAAGCAGTGGGGGCTGGGACAGGAGGGGTATCTCAGGCAGGGAAATGGAAAGCTTCCAGAAGAGCACCCAGGGCCAGGACCATCCTGTCTGGCCTGCAGGCACCAAGTCGGCTGGCATGCTGTCGCTCATGTGGCTCCATGGCCCTTCCTCTAGGCTTTCAAGTCCTTGTACATATTCAGGTGTTTTACGTGGGAAGGGTGGGAACATTTCTGCAGCAGCTGGCCTGGGGCTCGGCCCACGTTTACTCACAGATGCCTCGGCACGGGCCCCCAGCTTTGCAATGAGGACGCTTGTTGCGTGGGGCATGCTGGCTGAATGGGAGATGATTCCCCACCACTGACCAACTTCAGAATTGTTTACAACTGGAACAAGGGCCCTGATACGGTTTTCCTCTGTGTAATTGGTGGGTTCTGTTTTTTTTTCTTTTTTTCGTTTTTGGTTCAAGGTAGATTTTATTCCTCTTTTTTGTATTTACAGATATAAGCATGGAAATAATTTATTCATATAAATACATGTATGTGAAGGGAAGAATATTTTTTCTGTTTTACTTTTTGTAATTTTGAATTTTATTTTATTTTTTTATACAGCAGGTTCTTTTTGGTTACCTATTTTATACATAGAAATGTATACATGCCAATCCCAATCTCTCAACTCCTCCCACCACCACCCCCCTAACAGCTTTCCCCCCTTGGTGTCCATACGTTTGTTGTCTACATCTGTTGCTCTATTTCTGCCTTGCAAAACGCTTCATCTGTACAACTTTTCTAGGTTCCACATATATGCATTTATATACAGGATTTGTTTTTCTCTTTCTGACTTACTTCACTCTGTATGACAGTCTCTAGATCCATCAACGTCTCTACAAATGACCCAATTTCATTCCTTTTTATGGCTTAGTAATATTCCATTTTATATATGTACCTCATCTTTATGCATTCGTCTGTCTGTGGGCATTTAGGTTGCTTCCATTACCTGGATATTGTAAATAGTGATGCAATGAACATTGCGGTGAATGTCTCTTTTCGTTTTATGGTTTTGTCTGGGTATATGCCCAGTAGTGGGATTGCTGTATTATATGGTAATTCTATTCTTAGTTTTATAAGAAACTCCATAATGTTCTCCACAGTGACTGCATCAATTTACATTCCCAACAATAGTGGAAGAGGTTTCCTTATCTCCGCACCCTTTCCAGCATTTGTTGTTTGTAGATTTTCTGATGATGCCCATTCTAACAGGTGTGAGGTGATACACCATGGATTAGTCTATTTCGTTGAGCAAAGAGTAGGTCTTGTCTATTACATATTTGGCTTATGGAACGGTATGTGTGCTCATTTCAATCTCTGGTTTTATAAAGCACCCCAACTCAACTTTCCCGTTAAGCAAGCATAAGTTTTTATCTAAATGTGAGACTCTGCTCGGTTTTGTAATTCAGTTTATGTGTAGCCAAGTTTACACTCCCTCTATTTGTGATATCTTATGATAATTATGTTTCTCTGTGTGACATATTTCTCTAAGAATCATCATACTTAAATCCACTCAATTTGCTGCTACAGGCCTGATGACATTGATTTCATTGCTGAGTGATATTCCGTTGTACGTAAGTAGGACAACTCCTTTATCCATTTTTTTCTTTCTGGGATATTTAATTTGTACTGGACTCAAGGTTCTTGTAAACACAGCAGCCCTGGATATTGTGTTGGCTGTGTCTTGTTGATTTTAATTTTCCTAAGCTATAGGGCCAAAAGTGGAAGTGCCCTAGGCTCTGTAGCTTTGTTTTTTAGATGTTTCAGCATACACTATAAACATCACCAGAGTGTCTGTTGGCAATTTACATCCCGTCCATCAGCATAACAAGGCTCCCTGTTCTCCATGGCCTGTCCTGTGTTTCTGGGTTTTACACTTTTTTCAGATGGCTCTTTTGACGAATGGGAAATGAGAGTTCATTGTAGTGCGGATTTCCATTGCTCGAATTCTTGGTTGGCCACAAAGGGCATATGCGTTTTTTCCTGAATATATTCAGGAAAAAATGTATACGCACTTTTTGTCCAAGTGCATCACTGTCAAATATCTGCCGCTTTTCACATGCTTTAAATGCAATTCCAATCTACCTCCTGAAATATGATTCCTGCAATTCTGCCTCGTTTTCAAGTCCTCTGTGCAGACTTACTTCAATATATTTTTGCCAATAGCTGTCATTTACAACTCTGCAGGTTTGTGAATTACAGTGCCTGTGATTTCCTTTCTTAACTCGTTTCCTTGAAAGCTGGCCACAGAACCGCAGGTTTGCTTCAGGCCGTAATCAGGGTCCCGCACGGCACTCTGAGCCTTTGGTTAATTCCTCTTCCTGGTGGGAAATTAGAGTTAAATGTGCCCCTCCAGACACCTGCCTCACTCCCAGCCCCTTGGTGATGTGTGTCCTCTGGTTTGAGGCCACATGTGCTGGGTTCCTCACCTTTCGCAGATGTGGCCCCACTGGTGTGCGGACACTCCTGCCTGGTTCCCATCCCCTTGGTGATGTGAGCCCTCCAGTGAGAGTCTGATCCTGGTTGGGCTCCTCACACTTCTGTGAGGTGGGCCCTCTTCTCTGAGGTCACTCCTGCCTGGCTGACACACCCCGCCTTGGCGACGTCGACCCTCTGGTGGCAGTTGGAGCCCGCTGGGTGCCTCCTCCCCTCAGTGATGAGACCCTCTGGCATCAGGCCCTAACTGCTGGTTACCCACATTTTCTGATACGTGCTAAGTGGTGTGAGGGCACTCCTGCCAGGTTCCCATCCCCATGTGCCTTCTGCTCTATGGTCCCAACACCTGTGTTGTTCACAGTTTCAGGATGTTGGCTCTCTGGTGTTAGTTCACTCAGGCCTAGATCCCATAGACTCTGTGCTCTGAGCCGCCTGCTGGGAGGTTCCTACTGCTGGATTCCTTACCATTTTTATTCTTTGGGTCCTGTGTTTTCATGCTCCTCCTTCCTGACTCACTCCCAGCCCCTTTGTGATGTGGGTCCTCTGGTTTGAGGCCACATGTGCCGGTTTCCTCACCTTTATTGATGTGGCCCCACTGGTGTGAGGACACTCCTGCCTGGTTCCCATCCCCTTGGTGATGGGGGCCCTCTGGTGAGAGTCTGATCCTGGCTGGATTCCTCACCCTTCTGGGAGGTGGGCCCTCTGCTGTGAGGTCACTCCTGCCTGGCTGGCACACATCACCTTGGCGATGTGGGTCCTCAGTTGGGAGTTGGTGCCTGCTGGGAGTCTCCTCCCCTCGGTAATGAGGGCCCTCTGGCGTCAGGCCCTAACTCATGGGCTCCCAAAATTTTCTGATATGTGCCCTGTCGTGCGAGTACACTCCTGCCACGTTCCCATCCCCATGGGGATGTGGGCCTTCTGCTCTGAGGTCCCACCAGCTGGGTTGCTCACAGTGTCATGATGTGAGCCCTCTGCTGTGAGTTCACTGTGGCCTGGATCACATAGGCTCCGTACTCTGGGCCACCTGCTGGGGGGTTCCAACTGCTGGATTCCTCACATTTTTTATTCTGTGGGCCCTGTGTTGTTAGGCTACTCCTGCCTGCCTCACTCGGAGCACCTTGGAAATGTGGGTCCTCTGGTTTAGGCCACATGTGCTGGGTTCGTCACCTTTCTATAATGTGGCCACACTGGTGTGAGGACACTCCTGCCTTGTTCCGGTCCCCTTGGTGATGTGGGCTCTCTGGTGAGAGTCTTATCCTGGCTGGTTTCCTCACCCTTCTGTGAGGTAGGCCCTCTGCTGTGAGGTCACTCCTGCCTGACTGGCACACGTCACCTTGGCGACGTGGGCCCTCAGTTGGGAGTTGGTGCCTGCTGGGAGTCTCCTCCCCTCGGTAATGAGGGCCCTCTGGCGTCAGGCTCTAACTCCTGGGCTCCCAAAATTTTCTGATGTGCGCCCTGTGGTGTGAGTACACTCCTGCCAGGTTTCCAACCCCATGGGAATATGGGCCTTCTGCTCTGAGGTCCCAACGGTGGGTGGCTCAGTTTCATGATGAGGGCCCTCTGGTGTGAGTTCACTCCGGCCTGGATCCCATAGCCTCGCTGCTCCTGGCCGCCTGCGGGGAGGTTCCAACTGCGGGATTCCTCACCTTTTCTCTTCTATGGGCCCTCTGTTTGGAGACTCCTCCTGCCTGACTCACTCCCAGCCCCTTGGTGATGTGTGTCCTCTGGTTTGAGGCCACGTGTGCTGGGTCCCTCACCTTTCGATGATGTGGCCCCGCTGGTGTGAGGACACTCCTGCCTGGTTTCTATCCCCTTGGTGATGTGGGCCCTCTGGTGAGAGTCTAATCCTCTTTGGGTTCCTCACACTTTTTTGAGGTTGGCCCTCTGCTCTGAGGTCACTCCTGCCAGGCTGGCACACCCCGCATTGGCGACGTTGGCCCTCTTGTAGCAGTTGGAGCCTGCTGGTAGCCTCCTCTCCTCGGTGATGAGGGCCCTCTGGCATCAGGCCCTAACTGCTGGGCTCCCCACATTTTCTGATGTGTGCCCACTGGTGCGATGACACTCCTGCTTGGTTCGCTTCCCCATGGGGATGTGGGCCTTGTGCTCTGAGGTCACAATGGCTAGGTTGCTCACAGTTTCATGATGAGGGCCCTCTGTTGTGAGTTCATCATTGCCTGGATCCCATAGCCTCGGTGCTCTGGGCCGCCTGCTGGGATGTTCCAACTGCTGGATTCCTCACCTTTTTTATACAATGGGCCACGTGTTTTGAGGTTCATCCTGCCTGCCTCGCTCCGAGACCCATGGAGATGTGGGTCCTCTGGTTTGAGGCCACATGTGCTGGGTACCTCAACTTGCGATGATGTGGCCCCACGGGTGTGAAGACACTCCTGCCTGGTTCCCAGCCCCTTGCTGATGTGGGCCCTCTGGTGAGAGTCTGATAATGGCTGGGTCCCTTACCCTTCTGTGAGGTGGGCCCTCTGATGTGAGGTCACTCCTGCCTGGCTGGCTCACGTCACCTTGGCGATGTGGGCCCTCTGTTGGCCACTGAAGCATGCTGGGAGCCCCCTACCCTCTTTAAGGAGGGCCTTGGAAAAAACGCATATGCACTTTTTGAACAAGTGCATCATTGTTGAGGTTCTGCCTCTTCTCCTATGCTTTCAGTGCATTTCCCGTCTACCTCCTGAAATCGTTTTCCTGGAATTCTGCCCCGCTTTCAAGTCCTCTTCGCAGCCTTCCTTCAATATATTTTTGGACGATAGCTGTCATTTATAACTCTGCAGGTTTGTGAATTACAGTGCCCCTGAGCTCCTTTGTTCAACTCGCTATCTTGTGAGCTGCCTGCACACCCGCAGTATTGTTTCAGGCCCTAATCTGGTTCCAGCACGGCATTCTGAGCCTTTGGTTAATTCCACTTCCTGGTGAGAAATGAGCATTAAATTGCCCGTGCAGACACCTACAGCTAGTCTCTCATTGGTTCTCCCTATTCCTGTTCATCTTGCGCAGAAATTGCAAACTGTGACAAACAGGAGGTTAAAGGCACTGACTCTCCAAGTGGGGAGAGTGTTAGTTAAGCATCTGGAATGGTGAACCCGAGTATAAAGGGACGAAAACTGAGATGCATTTGAAAACGTTTCCCAATCACATGGTGGACCATACTCTGGGTTTCCCATACATGATGTAGCGGAAGGAAGAATCCCTTAAACCTGGAGAGTTGGGACCCTTGGAATGGGTACCATGCAGTATGACTTCAAAGGGTCTGCAATTGCTCACCGAACCTCAACAATACTATCAGGGCGAAGTGTCCGGCCTTATGTCTCCCCAGCACTGGGTGTACATGTGGTAAATCCAGGTTGCATCAGAAGCCCTGAGTGAATTATTTAAGAATTGCTCTCTATTTCACTGTCATTGTGTTTTGTTTTTGAAATTTATTTTGATAATGTGATTTATCGGATTTTCACTGTTGCCTTTAGGCCACTGAACACACGCTGGATTCTCTTATGGACACATATAAATCCATGGGTTTTAAGATTCTTGCTAGGCAGGTATATTCCTAGGCGTTGAATATGGGGTGTTGAGCCCATTTCGTTGAGCAAGCAGTAGGTCTTGTCTATTACATATTTGGCTTATGGAACGGTATCAGTGCGAATTTCAATCTCTGTTTTTATGCAGCACCCGAACTCACCTTTCCCAAAAAGCAAGCATAAGTTGGTTTTCTAAATTTGAGACACTGTTCTGTTTTGTAATTCATTTCATGTGTAGCCAAGTTTACATTCCGTGTATTAGTGATATCTTATGATGTTTCTTTTTCTGTGTGACCTATTGCACGTAGAATCATCGTACCTGAATCCACTCATTATGCCGCGACAGGCCTGATGACATAGATTTCATTGCTGAGTGATATTCCATTGTACGTAAGAACCACAACTTCTTTATCCATTTTTCGCCCTCTGGGATATTTAACTTGTACCGTACAAGAGGTTCTTGTAAACAGAGCCGTTCCAAACTTTGGGGTGCCTGTGTGGTTTTGATTTTAATTTCCCTAAGCTATAGGACCATAAGTGGAAGTGCCATAGGCTGTGTTGCTTTGTTTCTTATGTGTTTCAGGAAATACCATACACTTCTCCAGAGTGGCTGTTGGCAATTCACATGCTGACCATCAGGATAACAATGCTCCCTCTTCTCCATGGCCTGTCCTGCCTTTCTGGATTTTACACTTTTTTCAGATGGCCCTTTTGACCGGGGGGCAGAGAGACTTCATTTTAGTGCAGATTTCTTTACACGCTTGCTTGGTTGGCCAAAAAGGGCGTATGCGTTTTTTCCTGATTATATTCAGGAAAAAACGCATACGCCCTTTTTGGCCAAGTGCCTCATTGTCGCTGTTCTCCGTCTTTTCCTAGGCTTTAAGTGCAATTCCAGTCTACCCCCTGAAATCGTTTTCCTGAATTTCTGCCCAAATTCTAAGTCCTCTTCGCAGACATACTTCAATATATTTTTGGACGATAGCTGTCATTTATAACTCTGCAGGTTTGTGAGTTACAGTGCCCCTGAGCTCCTTTCTTCATCTCGCTAACTTGTGAGCTGGCCGCAAACCCGCAGGATTGCTTCAGGCCCTTATCTGGTTCCAGCAGGGCATGCTGAGCCTTTGGTTAATTCCTCTTCCTGGTGGGAAATGAGCGTTAAATTTGCCCGTACAGACACCTACAGCTAGTCTCTCATTGGTTCTCCCTATTCCTGTTCATCTTGCGCAGAAATTGCAAACTGTGCCCAACAGGAGGTTAAAGGCACTGACTCTCCAAGTGGGGAGAGTGTGAGTAAAGGGTCTGGAATGGTGAACCCGTGTAAAAGGGGAGGAAAACTGAGATGCATTTGAAAACGTTTGCCGGTCACACGGTCCACCATACTGTGGGTTTCCCATGCATGTTTTGAGCTGAAGGAAGAATCCCTTATAACTGGAGATTTGGGACCCATGGAATGGGTACCATGCAGTATGTCTTCAAAGGGTCTGCATTTGCTCATCGAACCTCACCAGTGCTATCAGCCCGAAGTGCCCAACCTTATGTCACACTCAGCTCTGGGTGTAGATGTGGTAAATCCAGGTTGCATCACAAGCCTGAATGAATTATTTAAGAATTGCTCTCTATTTCACGGTCCTTGTGTTTGGTTTTTGTAATTCATTTTGATAATGGGATTTATCGGATTTTCTCTGCTGCATTCATGTTGCTGTACACACGCTTCATTCCCTAACGGAGACATATAAATCCATGGGTTTGAAGATTCTTACCAGTCAGGTGTATTCCTAGGCATTGAATATGGGGTATTTAGTCAATTTCATTGCGCAAAGGGTAGGCCTTGACTATTACATATTTGGCTTATGTGAAGGTATCTGTGCTAATTTCTATCTCTGGTTTTATGCAGCACCCCAACTCACCTTTCCCCTTAAGCAAGCATACGTTGGTTTTCTAAATTTGAGACCCTGTTCTGTTTTGTAATTCAGTTCATGTGTAGCCAAGTTTACATTCCGTGTAGTAGTGATATCTTATGATGTTTCATTTTCTGTGTGACTTATTTCACTTAGAATCATCGTACCTGAATCCACTCATTATGCCACGACGGGCCTGATGACATAGATTTCATTGCTGAGTGATATTCCATTGTACGTACGTACCACAACTTCTTTATCCATTTTTCACATTCTGGGATATTTAACTTGTACCGTAGACGAGGTTCTTGTAAACAGAGCCGTCCGACACTTTGGGGTGGCTGTGTGTTTTTGATTTTAATTTCCCTAAGCTATAGGACCATAAGTGGAAATGCCGTAGGCTCAGTTGCTTTGTTTTTTAGGTGTTTCAGGAAACACCATACACTTCTCCAGAGTGGCTGTTGGCAATTTACATCCCACCCATCAGCATAAAAAGGCTCCCTGTTCTCCATGGCCTGTGCTGCATTTCTGGATTTTACACTTTTTTCAGATGGCCCTTTTGACCGGGGGGCAGTGAGACTTCATTGTAGTGCAGATTTCTTTAACATGCTTGCTTGGTTGGCCAAAAAAGGGCGTATGCGTTTTTTCCTGAATATATTCAGTAAAAAACGCATACGCACTTTTTGGCCAAGTGCATCATTGTCGACATTCTGCCTCTTTTCCTATGCTTTAAATGCAATTCCAGTCTACCCCCTGAAATCGTTTTCCTGCAATTCTGCCCCGCTTTCAAGTCCTCTTCACAGCCTTCCTTCAATATATTTTTGGACGATAGCTGTCATTTATAACTCTGCAGGTTTGTGAATTACAGTGCCCCTGAGCTCCTTTCTTCAAATCGCTTTCTTGTGAGCTGGCCGCAAACCCGCATGATAGATTCAGGCCCTAATTTGGTTCCGGTACGGCATGCTGAGCCTTTGGTTAATTCCTCTTCCTGGTTGGAAATGAGCGTTAAATTTGCCCGTGCAGACACCTACAGCTAGTCTCTCATTGGTTCTCCCTATTCCTGTTCATTTTGCGCAGAAATTGCAAACTGTGCCAAACAGGAGGTTAAAGGTACAGACTCTCCAAGTGGGGAGAGTGTTATTAAAGGGTCTGGAATGGTGTACCCAAGTAAAACGAGACGAAAACTGAGATGCATTTGAAAACGTTTCCCCGTCACATGGTGCACCATAATGTGTGTTTCCCATGCATGTTTTAGCTGAAGGAAGTATCCTTTAAACCTGGAGAGTTGGGACCCATGGAATGGCTACCATGCAGTATGACTCAAAGGGTCTGCATTTGCTTATCGAACCTCAACAATGCTATCAGCCCAAAGTGTCCAACCTTATGTGTCACTCAGCTCTGGGTGTATATGTGGTAAATCCAGGTTGCATCACAAGCCCTGAATGAATTATTTAAGAATTGCTCTCTATTTCACTGTCCTTGGGTTTTGTTTTTGTAATTCATTTTGACAATGGGATTTATCGTATTTTCTCTGCTGCATTCATGCCGCTGTACACACGCTTCATTCTCTTACGGAGGCATATGAATCCATGGGTTTGAAGATTCTTACTAGTCAGGTGTATTCCTAGGCGTTGAATATGGGGTGTTTAGTCCATTTCGTTGAGCAAGGGGTAGGTCTGGGCTATTACATATTTGGCTTATGGAAAGGTATCTGTGCTAATTTCTATCTCTGGTTTTATGCAGCACCCCAACTCACCTTTCCCCTTAAGCAAGCATAAGTTGGTTTTCTAAATTTGAGACCCTGTTCTGTTTTATAATTCAGTTCATATGTAGCAAAGTTTACATTCCATGTATTAGTGATATCTTATGATGTTTCATTTTCTGTGTGACTTATTTCCCTTTAAATCATCGTACCTGAATCCACTCATTATGCCGCGACGGGTCTGATGACATAGCTTTCATTGCTGAGTGATATTCCATTGTACGTACGTACCACAACTTCTTTATCCATTTTTCACATTCTGGGATATTTAACTTGTACCGTAGAAGAGGTTCTTGTAAACAGAGCCGTCCGACACATTGGGGTGGCTGTGTGTTTTTGATTTTAATTTCCCTAAGCTATAGGACCATAAGTGGAAGTGCCGTAGGCTCCGTTGCTTTGTTTTTCAGGGGTTCCAGGAAACACCATACACTTCTCCAGAGTGGCTGTTGGCAATTTACATCCCGACCATCAGCATAACAAGGCTCTCTGTTCTCCTTGCCCTGTCCTGTCTTTGTGGATTTTACACTTGTTTCAGATGTCCCTTTTGACCTGGGGGCAGTGAGACTTCATTGTAGTGCAGATTTCTTTAACATGCTTGCTTGGTTGGCCAAAAAGCGCATATGCTTTTTTTCCTGAATAATTTCAGGAAAAAACGCATACACCCTTTTTGGCCAAGAGCATCATTGTCGACGTTCTGCCTCTTTTCCTATGCTTTAAATGCAATTCCCGTGTACCCCCTGAAATCGATTTCCTGCAATTCTGCCCTGCTTACAAGTCGTATTCGCAGCCTTCCTTCAATATATTTTTGGACGATAGCTGTCATTTATAACTCTGCATGTTTGTGAGTTACAGTGCCCCTGAGCTCCATTCTTCAACTCGCAACTTGTGAGCTGGGCGCAAACCCGCAGGATTGCTTCAGGCCCTAATCTGGTTCCGGCACGGCATGCTGATCCTTTGGTTAATTCCTCTTCCTGGTGGGAAATGAGCATTAAATTTGCCCGTGCAGACACTTACTGCTAGTCTCTCATTGGTTCTCCCTATTCCTGTTCATCTTGCGCAGAAATTGCAAACTGTGCCAAACAGGAGGTTAAAGGCACTGACTCTCCAAGTGGGGAGAGTGTTAGTAAAGGTTCTGGAATGGTGAACCCGAGTAAAAGGGGACGAAAACTGAGATGCATTTGAAAACCTTTCCTGGTCACACGGTGCACCATACTGTGGGTTTCCCATGCATGTTTTAGCTGAAGAAAGAATCCCTTAAACCTGGAGATTTGGGACCCATGGAATGGGTACCATGCAGTATGACTTCAAAGGGTCTGCATTTGCTCATTGAACCTCAACAATGCTATCAGCCCGAAGTGCCCAACCTTATGTCTCACTCAGCTCTGGGTGTAGATGTGGTTAATCCAGGTTGCATCACAAGCCCTGAATGAATTATTTAAGAATTGCTCTCTATTTCACTCTCATTGTGTTTTGTTTTTGTAATTTATTTTGATAATGGGATTTATCGCATTTTCACTGCTCCGTTCATGCCGCTGTACTCACGCTTGATTCTCTTCCGGAGACATATAAATCCATGAGTTTGAAGATTCTTACTAGTCAGGTGTATTCGTAGGTGTTGAATATGGCGTGTTGAGCCCATTTTGTTGACCAGGGAGTAGGTTTTTTCTATTACATATTTGGCTTATGGAACGGTGTCTGTGCTAATTTCAATCTCTGGTTTTATGCAGCTCCCCAACTCTCCTTTTTCCTTAAGCAAACATAAGTTGGTCTTCTAAATTTGAGACCCCACTCTGTTTTGTAATTCAGGTCATTTGTAGCCACGTTTACATTCCATGTATTAGTAATATTGTTTGTCTTTTTCTTTTTGAATTATGTGACTTTGAATGATCATACGTAACTACTCTGGGGTTGTTACAACTGGCTATATTTCACTGATTTTCAGGCTGAGTAATATTCCACTCTACATAAGTGCCACACCTCTATCCATTTTTTCCCTCCAGAGACATATAAATTATATTCTAGTCGAGGATGTTTTAAACAGAGAGGCGGTAAACATTGGGGTGCCTGTGTCCTCTCTATTTTTGTCTTTCCCAAGATATACGTCCATGAGTGCAAGTGCCCTGTGCTCTGTAGCTCATTTTTTAGATGCTTTAGTAAACACAATACACTTCTCAAGAGTGACCATTGGCAATATACATTTCCAGTATAAGCCTCAGAGGGCTCCCTTTTCTCCTTGCCCTGTCCTGCATTTCTGGTGTTTACACTTTATGAGGAAGGCTCTTCTGACTGATGCGAAGTGATATGTTTTGTAGTACTGATTTCCAGTGCGCACCTGTTTGGTTGGCTAAAAAAGTGTATGCCCTTTTCTTGAATATATACAGAAAAAGACGCATACACCCTTTTTGGCCAACTGCAATGTTGGCAATGTTCAGCCCCTTTTCTTGTGCTTAATGGCGAGTCCTTTCTACCTCTTCCAATCCCTTTCCTGCCATTCTCCGTTGCTTACAAGTCCTTTTCTCTGACTTTCCTCAAGACATTTTTCAGTGAGAGATATTTTCAACTCTGCAGTTTCGTGAATTTTAGCGGCCCTGAGTTCCATTTTTCAACTTGTGTTTATGGGAACTGGCCACAAAGCAGCGGGATTTCCTCAAGCCCTATTCTGTTTCCATGGGCAACCCTAGCTTTTAGTCAATTCGTCTTCCTGATTGGAAATTAGAGTGACATGTGCCTGTCCGAACACCTAGGACTTGTCTCTCATTGTTCCTCCTCCTTCTGCTTCATCCTCTGGACAAATTCCAAACTGTATGCAACAGGATGTTGACAGTGCTGACATCTCCAAGTGGGGAGACTGTTCGTAAAGACGCTGGAGGGGTGAACCCGAGCACCAGGAGATGAGGAGATGAGATGCCTTTTCCAAACTCTTCCCGATCAGACGGTATACCATCTTCTGGGTGTGACAGGCATATTTTAGCTGTAGGAAGTGTCCCATTCATGTGAGGAGAACACCAGGGCTTTTTCAAAATCAGTGTCTCTCCACAACCCAAACTGGGGAATTTTTTAAGCTACGGCTACACATATGTTCATTAAGGGCCTTGGGAAGTAGTCAGAGTCCAAACTTTAGATGATTGAAGTCTTCAGGGTCAGAAGCACTCACCACCGGCTTCCCTTAGGTTCCATTTTAACTGTCATTAATAGATGATGTCAATAAAAATATCTATTCTTTTTTCAGATTATTTCCCCTTATAGGTTATTGCAAAATATTGAGTGTAGTTCCCTGTGCTGTACAGTAGTTCCTTGTTAATGATCGATTTTATACATAGCAGTGTGTATGTGTTAATCCCAAACTGTTAATTTATCCCTCCTCCCACCTTTCCCCTTTGGTAATAATAAATTATAAGATTTTATACTTCTCAGAAATGGGGGAGCTGAAAGAGAGGTATCATTTTCAATGGAAAAGCGTTTAAAACAAGATTGAAGCTTTAACCAAGATTATTAGATGTACATCCTTGGAAAGAAATCACTTCGTTTCTCTAGTATTGACCTGACAAATAAGACAAACCTTTCACTGAACTTGCTTATAATAAAGTGATGGAAATATCAAATGGAAGTGTTAGAAACATCTTATTTTACCCGAGCCTTATACACTGTTCTATGTTAATTACAGTTTGGCTCACACATCTGTTCATTGAAGTTACAATGTTCTCAATTTCTGTTACTGATCCTCCAGAGTGGACCCCAACAAGTGTCCCCCTGCCCAGTGTCATTGGAGCCAACAGATCGAGACTGAGTTTGGTTCAGAAGCAAAGGAAACTTTATATTTTGATCAGAGAATGCAGAGGTGAGAGCATGTGCTACCCCGTGGGCTGTGGGCTGGGCTGCTGTGTAGAGATCCTGTCAGAGTCAGTGGGAGGGAGGGGGCGGAGCTCTCGAGGGCCCGGTTGGCTGCAGCTCAGGCTCTATATCGCGGAGTCTGCACTGTGCTCCAGGAGCTGAAGTGTCGACCCAGCCATTCTGCACTAGGAAATCTGGTCTGAAGTGCCGGCTGTTGAACCTCTGTATGCGGGACCCTAGGAGCACGTGAAATTAGACAAAGCACAAAGGATAAAAAAGGTTAGACTTTATTTTATTGCCCAGATTCTATTTTTATCTCCCAGGGATTTTTAAGGGGCTTTGCCTGGGACAAACCCCTCTTCTGCATTTTGTCCCCTTCCTCATTCTTAGAGTGCTGAGGGTGCAGACCCTTCATCTGTAACTGCTGAGTGCTGAGTTAGGAGCCCTCATACCTGTGGGAGAGGGTCTGAACTTCTCCCCAGCAGCCTCCAGGTGACGTTGATTGTCCGCAGGCCTCCTGCCTCCCTGCTCGTCCGCCTGAGCACAAGTATTGGTAGTGTTATAGATTCTAATGACCTTTAAGGGTCCAGGAAGGAGATGTGCAGTGACGCTGTGAGGTCCAGTTTCACCCCGCCCCACATTTGTTCGGCCACCTTAGGCTGACCGTTTCTGCCAGCCTAGATGCTCTGACCAGTAGTCTGTGCTTTCTTCAGTTAGGCCCCTGAATTAACGTAAAAACAGCACCAGGTGTCAGCACCCTGACTGCTCAACTCCCAGACAGTCCAGGGTCAGTGGTGATGAAGGACCATGATGGCCACTGAGTCAACAGCCTTTTGAAGCAAACAGGAGTCCAGCCGGTCTTATTGGCCACCATCATCACAGTGTCTGTAGGCTTTTCTATGGTGACAGCGTGATATACTGTTCCCCTGCCAAGATTATTACCTCCCCTCTGGGTGCAGTAAGTCCTGCAAGCAGTAGTCTACTCTTTTGGGACACACTCTTGTTGTTTTATGAGAGAAACTCCAGGTCAAGTGATGGTCACACGAGTCGTCATGGTGCCCCTTTGCCCCAGTTATCTCTCTGGAGGTTGGAGTTGGAGGACCTCCTCACTCAAGGTCAGTGTGCCCACGGAGCAAACCCTGCAACTTCAGGGCATGGTTGGGGGTTAGGATCACCACGTGGGGTCCTTTTCCCTTAGGAGGGAGGTGGCCTTTTGGGCTGCTGATTTCCAGGTTTTCAGATACTGCCAGTATCTTGGCCAGATGTGGCGGTGGGCCAAGCCCCTTGGTGACCGTAGTTTATCCTACCTGGATGGCATTCTTGCATTGTTCCATTTCAAGTGGTCCCAGGTTTTGCACTAATACTCCAATGGCCATTCAAATTTCACTAGGAATGTAAAGGTCAAAGGGTTTAGCTAAATTAGGGAGTTCCAGGGCAAGGGTCTGAATTGACTGCTCTTTCCATTCTTGAAAGGCCACTTCTGGATTCTATTCAAAAGGATCATCATCTTTTTCTTTCAGTGTTTCATATAGAGGCCCAGCTAGTAGACTGTAGTTAGGGATCCAGAAGCAGCAAACCCTGGCCTCCCCAGGAACCCCTAAGCTGTCTTCTAGTTTTAGAAATGGGTAAGGCTGTAAATTGTTTCTTCCCTTTCCTGGGATGGGCTTCTCCGACCTTCTGTGAGAATGCAGCCCACGCAGGTCACCATAGTCTGTGATATTTGAGCTTTTTCTTGGACAACTTGTATCCTTTATTGGCTTGGTAGTTCAGAGGTCTCCTTAGTAGGGCTGGCGATCAGAATGTCGTCTGCATATTGAAGGAGTGTTTCCTTTTCCAGAGGTAGAACTTTTAGGTCTTTAGCTGAGCTTTCCCCAAAGATGGTGTGGGAATTTTTGAACCCTTGGGGCAACACAGCCCGGAAGTATTGTTTTAGTTGTATGTTGAGTCCTGCCACTCACAAGCCAAAATTTCTTGTGACCCTGGGACTAATAGAATACAAAAGAAGGCTTCATTGAAGACTAATACAGAATACCATGTCCTGGTGGTTAGTAGAATGACCAGCAGGGTGTAGGGTTTAGGAACTACTGGAGGTATATCCTCAGTGGCTTCACTGACTGTCCTGACATCTTTTACCAGGACTCCAGCAGCCCATGGGGCTCTCGAGGTCAGGCCAATCCCAGGATATGGAGCTCACCTGGGCAGGTACCCCACCCCCACCCCAGCCCACGGGGCTCTCGTGGTCAGGCCCCTCCCAGGATACAGAGCAACCCTTTCAGGTACCGTGGCAGGGCTGGGCACACAGGAGCCATGCACATCGCCCTCATTGCAGAGCACTCCCAGCTCACCTGTCACTCAGATCTGACACAGAGCACCTCAGAGCAGGACTTGAACTAACAAACAGCAGCTCCGACAGGTCTGTGACCCTGGGCATCACTCTGTGTGGCCTCCCTCCACCTGGTCTTCCAGAGACTTCCACTGCACCCGGGGCACCAGGCCTCTGTCTCCACCCACCACCCACCCCTCCTCTCCCTGACTCCTGGGTTCCTCTCATTAGGAGAGGGTTTTCTTGAAGTTGTCTCCCACTCATGGGCCAGATAATATAATTAGAAAACAAGCCAGAGCTGCAGCCCCTTGTCTATCCTGACTCTCAGGAGCCCACACCTGTTCCTTGGACCTGGCCGATTTAGCAAGTTCCAGTTTCTGCAACTGTGAGCCCCTGAGGGGTGATTATTGGCTGGCCTGGGAAGCCCGACCGTGCCGGCCAGACCTCCCCAGGTGTGCCTGGGTTGAGATCAATATAAACACCGCTCCAGGCAGCAAGAGCACCTGCAGCTGTGCCTGACGCCATTTTCTGCCCTGTCAGCAGTCTCGGGGCTGGACTGGTGGGAGGGAGTGAGAGGCCACGGCTTTGTGGGTTGCCCAGTGTGAGTGGGGCTCTGCTGGACTTTCTGCAGCAGTTGCCAAGATGCCACCTGCTAAAGAAGAGGATGTGCCACCCATACCTGCCGCTGGAATTTCTCCCTGGGCAGAGGTGAGTAAGGAAGAAAGCAGTGGGGGCTGGGACAGGAGGGGTATCTCAGGCAGGGAAATGGAAAGCTTCCAGAAGAGCACCCAGGGCCAGGACCATCCTGTCTGGCCTGCAGGCACCAAGTCGGCTGGCATGCTGTCGCTCATGTGGCTCCATGGCCCTTCCTCTAGGCTTTCAAGTCCTTGTACATATTCAGGTGTTTTACGTGGGAAGGGTGGGAACATTTCTGCAGCAGCTGGCCTGGGGCTCGGCCCACGTTTACTCACAGATGCCTCGGCACGGGCCCCCAGCTTTGCAATGAGGACGCTTGTTGCGTGGGGCATGCTGGCTGAATGGGAGATGATTCCCCACCACTGACCAACTTCAGAATTGTTTACAACTGGAACAAGGGCCCTGATACGGTTTTCCTCTGTGTAATTGGTGGGTTCTGTTTTTTTTTCTTTTTTTCGTTTTTGGTTCAAGGTAGATTTTATTCCTCTTTTTTGTATTTACAGATATAAGCATGGAAATAATTTATTCATATAAATACATGTATGTGAAGGGAAGAATATTTTTTCTGTTTTACTTTTTGTAATTTTGAATTTTATTTTATTTTTTTATACAGCAGGTTCTTTTTGGTTACCTATTTTATACATAGAAATGTATACATGCCAATCCCAATCTCTCAACTCCTCCCACCACCACCCCCCTAACAGCTTTCCCCCCTTGGTGTCCATACGTTTGTTGTCTACATCTGTTGCTCTATTTCTGCCTTGCAAAACGCTTCATCTGTACAACTTTTCTAGGTTCCACATATATGCATTTATATACAGGATTTGTTTTTCTCTTTCTGACTTACTTCACTCTGTATGACAGTCTCTAGATCCATCAACGTCTCTACAAATGACCCAATTTCATTCCTTTTTATGGCTTAGTAATATTCCATTTTATATATGTACCTCATCTTTATGCATTCGTCTGTCTGTGGGCATTTAGGTTGCTTCCATTACCTGGATATTGTAAATAGTGATGCAATGAACATTGCGGTGAATGTCTCTTTTCGTTTTATGGTTTTGTCTGGGTATATGCCCAGTAGTGGGATTGCTGTATTATATGGTAATTCTATTCTTAGTTTTATAAGAAACTCCATAATGTTCTCCACAGTGACTGCATCAATTTACATTCCCAACAATAGTGGAAGAGGTTTCCTTATCTCCGCACCCTTTCCAGCATTTGTTGTTTGTAGATTTTCTGATGATGCCCATTCTAACAGGTGTGAGGTGATACACCATGGATTAGTCTATTTCGTTGAGCAAAGAGTAGGTCTTGTCTATTACATATTTGGCTTATGGAACGGTATGTGTGCTCATTTCAATCTCTGGTTTTATAAAGCACCCCAACTCAACTTTCCCGTTAAGCAAGCATAAGTTTTTATCTAAATGTGAGACTCTGCTCGGTTTTGTAATTCAGTTTATGTGTAGCCAAGTTTACACTCCCTCTATTTGTGATATCTTATGATAATTATGTTTCTCTGTGTGACATATTTCTCTAAGAATCATCATACTTAAATCCACTCAATTTGCTGCTACAGGCCTGATGACATTGATTTCATTGCTGAGTGATATTCCGTTGTACGTAAGTAGGACAACTCCTTTATCCATTTTTTTCTTTCTGGGATATTTAATTTGTACTGGACTCAAGGTTCTTGTAAACACAGCAGCCCTGGATATTGTGTTGGCTGTGTCTTGTTGATTTTAATTTTCCTAAGCTATAGGGCCAAAAGTGGAAGTGCCCTAGGCTCTGTAGCTTTGTTTTTTAGATGTTTCAGCATACACTATAAACATCACCAGAGTGTCTGTTGGCAATTTACATCCCGTCCATCAGCATAACAAGGCTCCCTGTTCTCCATGGCCTGTCCTGTGTTTCTGGGTTTTACACTTTTTTCAGATGGCTCTTTTGACGAATGGGAAATGAGAGTTCATTGTAGTGCGGATTTCCATTGCTCGAATTCTTGGTTGGCCACAAAGGGCATATGCGTTTTTTCCTGAATATATTCAGGAAAAAATGTATACGCACTTTTTGTCCAAGTGCATCACTGTCAAATATCTGCCGCTTTTCACATGCTTTAAATGCAATTCCAATCTACCTCCTGAAATATGATTCCTGCAATTCTGCCTCGTTTTCAAGTCCTCTGTGCAGACTTACTTCAATATATTTTTGCCAATAGCTGTCATTTACAACTCTGCAGGTTTGTGAATTACAGTGCCTGTGATTTCCTTTCTTAACTCGTTTCCTTGAAAGCTGGCCACAGAACCGCAGGTTTGCTTCAGGCCGTAATCAGGGTCCCGCACGGCACTCTGAGCCTTTGGTTAATTCCTCTTCCTGGTGGGAAATTAGAGTTAAATGTGCCCCTCCAGACACCTGCCTCACTCCCAGCCCCTTGGTGATGTGTGTCCTCTGGTTTGAGGCCACATGTGCTGGGTTCCTCACCTTTCGCAGATGTGGCCCCACTGGTGTGCGGACACTCCTGCCTGGTTCCCATCCCCTTGGTGATGTGAGCCCTCCAGTGAGAGTCTGATCCTGGTTGGGCTCCTCACACTTCTGTGAGGTGGGCCCTCTTCTCTGAGGTCACTCCTGCCTGGCTGACACACCCCGCCTTGGCGACGTCGACCCTCTGGTGGCAGTTGGAGCCCGCTGGGTGCCTCCTCCCCTCAGTGATGAGACCCTCTGGCATCAGGCCCTAACTGCTGGTTACCCACATTTTCTGATACGTGCTAAGTGGTGTGAGGGCACTCCTGCCAGGTTCCCATCCCCATGTGCCTTCTGCTCTATGGTCCCAACACCTGTGTTGTTCACAGTTTCAGGATGTTGGCTCTCTGGTGTTAGTTCACTCAGGCCTAGATCCCATAGACTCTGTGCTCTGAGCCGCCTGCTGGGAGGTTCCTACTGCTGGATTCCTTACCATTTTTATTCTTTGGGTCCTGTGTTTTCATGCTCCTCCTTCCTGACTCACTCCCAGCCCCTTTGTGATGTGGGTCCTCTGGTTTGAGGCCACATGTGCCGGTTTCCTCACCTTTATTGATGTGGCCCCACTGGTGTGAGGACACTCCTGCCTGGTTCCCATCCCCTTGGTGATGGGGGCCCTCTGGTGAGAGTCTGATCCTGGCTGGATTCCTCACCCTTCTGGGAGGTGGGCCCTCTGCTGTGAGGTCACTCCTGCCTGGCTGGCACACATCACCTTGGCGATGTGGGTCCTCAGTTGGGAGTTGGTGCCTGCTGGGAGTCTCCTCCCCTCGGTAATGAGGGCCCTCTGGCGTCAGGCCCTAACTCATGGGCTCCCAAAATTTTCTGATATGTGCCCTGTCGTGCGAGTACACTCCTGCCACGTTCCCATCCCCATGGGGATGTGGGCCTTCTGCTCTGAGGTCCCACCAGCTGGGTTGCTCACAGTGTCATGATGTGAGCCCTCTGCTGTGAGTTCACTGTGGCCTGGATCACATAGGCTCCGTACTCTGGGCCACCTGCTGGGGGGTTCCAACTGCTGGATTCCTCACATTTTTTATTCTGTGGGCCCTGTGTTGTTAGGCTACTCCTGCCTGCCTCACTCGGAGCACCTTGGAAATGTGGGTCCTCTGGTTTAGGCCACATGTGCTGGGTTCGTCACCTTTCTATAATGTGGCCACACTGGTGTGAGGACACTCCTGCCTTGTTCCGGTCCCCTTGGTGATGTGGGCTCTCTGGTGAGAGTCTTATCCTGGCTGGTTTCCTCACCCTTCTGTGAGGTAGGCCCTCTGCTGTGAGGTCACTCCTGCCTGACTGGCACACGTCACCTTGGCGACGTGGGCCCTCAGTTGGGAGTTGGTGCCTGCTGGGAGTCTCCTCCCCTCGGTAATGAGGGCCCTCTGGCGTCAGGCTCTAACTCCTGGGCTCCCAAAATTTTCTGATGTGCGCCCTGTGGTGTGAGTACACTCCTGCCAGGTTTCCAACCCCATGGGAATATGGGCCTTCTGCTCTGAGGTCCCAACGGTGGGTGGCTCAGTTTCATGATGAGGGCCCTCTGGTGTGAGTTCACTCCGGCCTGGATCCCATAGCCTCGCTGCTCCTGGCCGCCTGCGGGGAGGTTCCAACTGCGGGATTCCTCACCTTTTCTCTTCTATGGGCCCTCTGTTTGGAGACTCCTCCTGCCTGACTCACTCCCAGCCCCTTGGTGATGTGTGTCCTCTGGTTTGAGGCCACGTGTGCTGGGTCCCTCACCTTTCGATGATGTGGCCCCGCTGGTGTGAGGACACTCCTGCCTGGTTTCTATCCCCTTGGTGATGTGGGCCCTCTGGTGAGAGTCTAATCCTCTTTGGGTTCCTCACACTTTTTTGAGGTTGGCCCTCTGCTCTGAGGTCACTCCTGCCAGGCTGGCACACCCCGCATTGGCGACGTTGGCCCTCTTGTAGCAGTTGGAGCCTGCTGGTAGCCTCCTCTCCTCGGTGATGAGGGCCCTCTGGCATCAGGCCCTAACTGCTGGGCTCCCCACATTTTCTGATGTGTGCCCACTGGTGCGATGACACTCCTGCTTGGTTCGCTTCCCCATGGGGATGTGGGCCTTGTGCTCTGAGGTCACAATGGCTAGGTTGCTCACAGTTTCATGATGAGGGCCCTCTGTTGTGAGTTCATCATTGCCTGGATCCCATAGCCTCGGTGCTCTGGGCCGCCTGCTGGGATGTTCCAACTGCTGGATTCCTCACCTTTTTTATACAATGGGCCACGTGTTTTGAGGTTCATCCTGCCTGCCTCGCTCCGAGACCCATGGAGATGTGGGTCCTCTGGTTTGAGGCCACATGTGCTGGGTACCTCAACTTGCGATGATGTGGCCCCACGGGTGTGAAGACACTCCTGCCTGGTTCCCAGCCCCTTGCTGATGTGGGCCCTCTGGTGAGAGTCTGATAATGGCTGGGTCCCTTACCCTTCTGTGAGGTGGGCCCTCTGATGTGAGGTCACTCCTGCCTGGCTGGCTCACGTCACCTTGGCGATGTGGGCCCTCTGTTGGCCACTGAAGCATGCTGGGAGCCCCCTACCCTCTTTAAGGAGGGCCTTGGAAAAAACGCATATGCACTTTTTGAACAAGTGCATCATTGTTGAGGTTCTGCCTCTTCTCCTATGCTTTCAGTGCATTTCCCGTCTACCTCCTGAAATCGTTTTCCTGGAATTCTGCCCCGCTTTCAAGTCCTCTTCGCAGCCTTCCTTCAATATATTTTTGGACGATAGCTGTCATTTATAACTCTGCAGGTTTGTGAATTACAGTGCCCCTGAGCTCCTTTGTTCAACTCGCTATCTTGTGAGCTGCCTGCACACCCGCAGTATTGCTTCAGGCCCTAATCTGGTTCCAGCACGGCATTCTGAGCCTTTGGTTAATTCCACTTCCTGGTGAGAAATGAGCATTAAATTGCCCGTGCAGACACCTACAGCTAGTCTCTCATTGGTTCTCCCTATTCCTGTTCATCTTGCGCAGAAATTGCAAACTGTGACAAACAGGAGGTTAAAGGCACTGACTCTCCAAGTGGGGAGAGTGTTAGTTAAGCATCTGGAATGGTGAACCCGAGTATAAAGGGACGAAAACTGAGATGCATTTGAAAACGTTTCCCAATCACATGGTGGACCATACTCTGGGTTTCCCATACATGATGTAGCGGAAGGAAGAATCCCTTAAACCTGGAGAGTTGGGACCCTTGGAATGGGTACCATGCAGTATGACTTCAAAGGGTCTGCAATTGCTCACCGAACCTCAACAATACTATCAGGGCGAAGTGTCCGGCCTTATGTCTCCCCAGCACTGGGTGTACATGTGGTAAATCCAGGTTGCATCAGAAGCCCTGAGTGAATTATTTAAGAATTGCTCTCTATTTCACTGTCATTGTGTTTTGTTTTTGAAATTTATTTTGATAATGTGATTTATCGGATTTTCACTGTTGCCTTTAGGCCACTGAACACACGCTGGATTCTCTTATGGACACATATAAATCCATGGGTTTTAAGATTCTTGCTAGGCAGGTATATTCCTAGGCGTTGAATATGGGGTGTTGAGCCCATTTCGTTGAGCAAGCAGTAGGTCTTGTCTATTACATATTTGGCTTATGGAACGGTATCAGTGCGAATTTCAATCTCTGTTTTTATGCAGCACCCGAACTCACCTTTCCCAAAAAGCAAGCATAAGTTGGTTTTCTAAATTTGAGACACTGTTCTGTTTTGTAATTCATTTCATGTGTAGCCAAGTTTACATTCCGTGTATTAGTGATATCTTATGATGTTTCTTTTTCTGTGTGACCTATTGCACGTAGAATCATCGTACCTGAATCCACTCATTATGCCGCGACAGGCCTGATGACATAGATTTCATTGCTGAGTGATATTCCATTGTACGTAAGAACCACAACTTCTTTATCCATTTTTCGCCCTCTGGGATATTTAACTTGTACCGTACAAGAGGTTCTTGTAAACAGAGCCGTTCCAAACTTTGGGGTGCCTGTGTGGTTTTGATTTTAATTTCCCTAAGCTATAGGACCATAAGTGGAAGTGCCATAGGCTGTGTTGCTTTGTTTCTTATGTGTTTCAGGAAATACCATACACTTCTCCAGAGTGGCTGTTGGCAATTCACATGCTGACCATCAGGATAACAATGCTCCCTCTTCTCCATGGCCTGTCCTGCCTTTCTGGATTTTACACTTTTTTCAGATGGCCCTTTTGACCGGGGGGCAGAGAGACTTCATTTTAGTGCAGATTTCTTTACACGCTTGCTTGGTTGGCCAAAAAGGGCGTATGCGTTTTTTCCTGATTATATTCAGGAAAAAACGCATACGCCCTTTTTGGCCAAGTGCCTCATTGTCGCTGTTCTCCGTCTTTTCCTAGGCTTTAAGTGCAATTCCAGTCTACCCCCTGAAATCGTTTTCCTGAATTTCTGCCCAAATTCTAAGTCCTCTTCGCAGACATACTTCAATATATTTTTGGACGATAGCTGTCATTTATAACTCTGCAGGTTTGTGAGTTACAGTGCCCCTGAGCTCCTTTCTTCATCTCGCTAACTTGTGAGCTGGCCGCAAACCCGCAGGATTGCTTCAGGCCCTTATCTGGTTCCAGCAGGGCATGCTGAGCCTTTGGTTAATTCCTCTTCCTGGTGGGAAATGAGCGTTAAATTTGCCCGTACAGACACCTACAGCTAGTCTCTCATTGGTTCTCCCTATTCCTGTTCATCTTGCGCAGAAATTGCAAACTGTGCCCAACAGGAGGTTAAAGGCACTGACTCTCCAAGTGGGGAGAGTGTGAGTAAAGGGTCTGGAATGGTGAACCCGTGTAAAAGGGGAGGAAAACTGAGATGCATTTGAAAACGTTTGCCGGTCACACGGTCCACCATACTGTGGGTTTCCCATGCATGTTTTGAGCTGAAGGAAGAATCCCTTATAACTGGAGATTTGGGACCCATGGAATGGGTACCATGCAGTATGTCTTCAAAGGGTCTGCATTTGCTCATCGAACCTCACCAGTGCTATCAGCCCGAAGTGCCCAACCTTATGTCACACTCAGCTCTGGGTGTAGATGTGGTAAATCCAGGTTGCATCACAAGCCTGAATGAATTATTTAAGAATTGCTCTCTATTTCACGGTCCTTGTGTTTGGTTTTTGTAATTCATTTTGATAATGGGATTTATCGGATTTTCTCTGCTGCATTCATGTTGCTGTACACACGCTTCATTCCCTAACGGAGACATATAAATCCATGGGTTTGAAGATTCTTACCAGTCAGGTGTATTCCTAGGCATTGAATATGGGGTATTTAGTCAATTTCATTGCGCAAAGGGTAGGCCTTGACTATTACATATTTGGCTTATGTGAAGGTATCTGTGCTAATTTCTATCTCTGGTTTTATGCAGCACCCCAACTCACCTTTCCCCTTAAGCAAGCATACGTTGGTTTTCTAAATTTGAGACCCTGTTCTGTTTTGTAATTCAGTTCATGTGTAGCCAAGTTTACATTCCGTGTAGTAGTGATATCTTATGATGTTTCATTTTCTGTGTGACTTATTTCACTTAGAATCATCGTACCTGAATCCACTCATTATGCCACGACGGGCCTGATGACATAGATTTCATTGCTGAGTGATATTCCATTGTACGTACGTACCACAACTTCTTTATCCATTTTTCACATTCTGGGATATTTAACTTGTACCGTAGACGAGGTTCTTGTAAACAGAGCCGTCCGACACTTTGGGGTGGCTGTGTGTTTTTGATTTTAACTTTCCTAAGCTATAGGACCATAAGGGGAAGTGCCATAGGCTCCGTTGCTTTGTTTTTTAGATATTCCGGGAAACACCATACATTTTTCTAGACTGGCTGTTGGCAATTTACATCCCGCCCATCAGCATAACAAGGCTCGCTGTTCTCCATGGCCTGTGCTGCCTTTCTGGATTTTACACTTTTTTCAGATGGCCCTTTTGACCGGGGGGCAGTGAGACTTCATTGTAGTGCAGATTTCTTTAACATGCTGGCTTGGATGGCCAAAAAGCGCATATGCTTTATTTCCTGAATAAATTCAGGAAAAAACGCATACACCCTTTTTGGCCAAGAGCATCATTGTCGACTTTCTGCCTCTTTTCCTATGCTTTAAATGCAATTCCCGTCTACCCCCTGAAATCCTTTTCCTGCAATTCTGCCCCGCTTACAAGTCGTCTTCGCAGCCTTCCTTCAATATATTTTTGGACGATAGCTGTCATTTGTAACTCTGCATGTTTGTGAGTTACAGTGCCCCTGAGCTCCTTTCTTCAACTCGCAACTTGTGAGCTGGGCGCAAACCCGCAGGATTGCTTCAGGCCCTAATCTGTTTCCGGCACGGCATGCTGATCCTTTGGTTAATTCCTCTTCCTGGTGGGAAATGAGCATTAAATTTGCCCGTGCAGACACTTACTGCTAGTCTCTCATTGGTTCTCCCTATTCCTGTTCATCTTGCGCAGAAATTGCAAACTGTGCCAAACAGGAGGTTAAAGGCACTGACTCTCCAAGTGGGGAGAGTGTTAGAAAACGTTCTGGAATGGTGAACCCGAGTAAAAAGGGACGAAAACTGAGATGCATTTGAAAACGTTTGCCAGTCACACGGTGCACCATACTGTGGGTTTCCCATGCATGTTTTAGCTGAAGGAAGAATCCCTTAAACTTGGAGAGTTGGGACCCATGGAATGGGTACCATGCTGTATGACTTCAAAGGGTCTGCATTTGCTCATCGAACCTCACCAATGCTATCAGCCCGAAGTGCCCAACCTTATGTCTCACTCAGCTCTGGGTGTAGATGTGGTAAATCCAGGTTGCATCACAAGCCCTGAATGAATTATTTAAGAATTGCTCTCTATTTCACTGTCCTTGGGTTTTGTTTGTGTAATTCATTTTGATAATGGGATTTATCGGATTTTCTCTGCTGCATTCATGCCGCTGTACACACGCTTCATTCTCTTACGGAGACATATAAATCCATGGGTTTGAAGATTCTTACTAGTCAGGTGTATTCCTAGGCGTTGAATATGGGGTGTTTAGTCCATTTCGTTGAGCAAGGGGTAGGTCTTGACTATTACATATTTGGCTTATGGAAAGGTATCTGTGCTAATTTCTATCTCTGGTTTTATGCAGCACCCCAACTCACCTTTCCCCTTAAGCAAGCATAAGTTGGTTTTCTAAATTTGAGACCCTGTTCTGTTTTGTAATTCAGTTCATGTGTAGCCAAGTTTACATTCCGTGTATTAGTGATATCTTATGATGTTTCATTTTCTGTGTGACTTATTTCACTTAGAATCATCGTACCTGAATCCACTCATTATGCCGCGACGGGCCTGATGACATAGATTTCATTGCTGTGTGATATTCCATTGTACGTACGTACCACAACTTCTTTATCCATTTTTCACATTCTGGGATATTTAACTTTTACCGTAAACGAGGTTCTTGTAAACAGAGCCGTCCGACACTTTGGGGTGGCTGTGTGTTTTTTATTTTAATTTCCCTAAGCAATAGGACCATAAGTGGAAGTGCCGTAGGCTCTGTAGCTTTGTTTTTTCGGTGTTCCGGGAAACACCATACACTTCTCCAGGGTGGCTGTTGGCAATTTACATCCCGCCCATCAGCATAACAAGGCTCCCTGTTCTCCATGGCCTGTGCTGCCTTTCTGGATTTTACACTTTTTTCAGATGGCCCTTTTGACCGGGGGGCAGTGAGACTTCATTGTAGTGCAGATTTCTTTAACATGCTTGCTTGGTTGGCCAAAAAGGGCGTATGCGTTTTTTCCTGAATATATATATTCAGGAGAAAACGCATACGCCCTTTTTGGCCAAGAGCATCATTGTCGACGTTCTGCCTCTTTTCCTATGCTTTAAATGCAATTCCCGTCTACCCCGTGAAATCGTTTTCCTGCGATTCTGCCCCACTTACAAGTCGTCTTCGCAGCCTTCCTTCAATATATTTTTGGACGATAGCTGTCATTTATAACTCTGCAGGTTTGTGAGTTACAGTGCCCCTGAGCTCATTTCTTCAACTCGCTATCTTGTGAGCTGGCCGCAAACCCACAGGATTGCCTCAGGCCCTAATCTGGTTCCGGAACGGCATGCTGAGCCTTTGGTTCATTCCCCTTCCTGGTGGGAAATGAGCGTTAAATTTGCCCGTGCAGACACCTAGAGCTAGTCTCTCATTCGTTCTCCCTATTCCTTTTCATCTTGCCCAGAAATTGCAAACTGTGCCCAACAAGAGGTTAAAGGCACTGACTCTCCAAGTGGGGAGAGTGTTCGTAAAGGGTCTGTAATGGTGAACCCGAGTAAAAGGGGACGAAAACTGAGATGCATTTGAAAACGTTTGCCTGTCACACGGTGCACCATACTGTGGGTTTCCCATGCATGTTTTAGCTGAAGGAAGAATCCCTTAATCTTAGAGAGTTGGGACCCAAGGAATGGGTACCATGCTGTATGACTTCAAAGGGTCTGCATTTGCTCATCGAACCTCACCAATGCTATCAGCCCGAAGTGCCCAACCTTATGTCTCACTCAGCTCTGGGTGTAGATGTGGTAAATCCAGGTTGTATCACAAGCCCTGAATGAATTATTTAAGAATTGCTCTCTATTTCACTGTCCTTGGGTTTTGTTTGTGTAATTCATTTTGATAATGGGATTTATCGGATTTTCTCTGCTGCATTCATGCCGCTGTACACACGCTTCATTCTCTTACGGAGACATATAAATCCATGGGTTTGAAGATTCTTACTAGTCAGGTGTATTCCTAGGCGTTGAATATGGGGTGTTTAGTCCATTTCGTTGAGCAAGGGGTAGGTCTTGACTATTACATATTTGGCTTATGGAAAGGTATCTGTGCTAATTTCTATCTCTGGTTTTATGCAGCACCCCAACTCACCTTTCCCCTTAAGCAAGCATAAGTTGGTTTTCTAAATTTGAGACCCTGTTCTGTTTTGTAATTTAGTTCATGTGTAGCCAAGTTTACATTCCGTGTATTAGTGATATCTTATGATGTTTCATTTTCTGTGTGACTTATTTCACTTAGAATCATCGTACCTGAATCCACTCATTATGCCGCGACGGGCCTGATGACATAGATTTCATTGCTGAGTGATATTCCATTGTACGTACGTACAACAACTTCTTTATCCATTTTTCACATTCTGGGATATTTAACTTGTACCGTAGACGAGGTTCTTGTAAACAGAGCCGTCCGACACTTTGGGGTGGCTGTGTGTTTTTGATTTTAATTTCCCTAAGCTATAGGACCATAAGTGGAAATGCCGTAGGCTCAGTTGCTTTGTTTTTTAGGTGTTTCAGGAAACACCATACACTTCTCCAGAGTGGCTGTTGGCAATTTACATCCCACCCATCAGCATAAAAAGGCTCCCTGTTCTCCATGGCCTGTGCTGCATTTCTGGATTTTACACTTTTTTCAGATGGCCCTTTTGACCGGGGGGCAGTGAGACTTCATTGTAGTGCAGATTTCTTTAACATGCTTGCTTGGTTGGCCAAAAAGGGCGTATGCGTTTTTTCCTGAATATATTCAGTAAAAAACGCATACGCACTTTTTGGCCAAGTGCATCATTGTCGACATTCTGCCTCTTTTCCTATGCTTTAAATGCAATTCCAGTCTACCCCCTGAAATCGTTTTCCTGCAATTCTGCCCCGCTTTCAAGTCCTCTTCACAGCCTTCCTTCAATATATTTTTGGACGATAGCTGTCATTTATAACTCTGCAGGTTTGTGAATTACAGTGCCCCTGAGCTCCTTTCTTCAAATCGCTTTCTTGTGAGCTGGCCGCAAACCCGCATGATAGATTCAGGCCCTAATTTGGTTCCGGTACGGCATGCTGAGCCTTTGGTTAATTCCTCTTCCTGGTTGGAAATGAGCGTTAAATTTGCCCGTGCAGACACCTACAGCTAGTCTCTCATTGGTTCTCCCTATTCCTGTTCATTTTGCGCAGAAATTGCAAACTGTGCCAAACAGGAGGTTAAAGGTACAGACTCTCCAAGTGGGGAGAGTGTTATTAAAGGGTCTGGAATGGTGTACCCAAGTAAAACGAGACGAAAACTGAGATGCATTTGAAAACGTTTCCCCGTCACATGGTGCACCATAATGTGTGTTTCCCATGCATGTTTTAGCTGAAGGAAGTATCCTTTAAACCTGGAGAGTTGGGACCCATGGAATGGCTACCATGCAGTATGACTCAAAGGGTCTGCATTTGCTTATCGAACCTCAACAATGCTATCAGCCCAAAGTGTCCAACCTTATGTGTCACTCAGCTCTGGGTGTATATGTGGTAAATCCAGGTTGCATCACAAGCCCTGAATGAATTATTTAAGAATTGCTCTCTATTTCACTGTCCTTGGGTTTTGTTTTTGTAATTCATTTTGACAATGGGATTTATCGTATTTTCTCTGCTGCATTCATGCCGCTGTACACACGCTTCATTCTCTTACGGAGGCATATGAATCCATGGGTTTGAAGATTCTTACTAGTCAGGTGTATTCCTAGGCGTTGAATATGGGGTGTTTAGTCCATTTCGTTGAGCAAGGGGTAGGTCTGGGCTATTACATATTTGGCTTATGGAAAGGTATCTGTGCTAATTTCTATCTCTGGTTTTATGCAGCACCCCAACTCACCTTTCCCCTTAAGCAAGCATAAGTTGGTTTTCTAAATTTGAGACCCTGTTCTGTTTTATAATTCAGTTCATATGTAGCAAAGTTTACATTCCATGTATTAGTGATATCTTATGATGTTTCATTTTCTGTGTGACTTATTTCCCTTTAAATCATCGTACCTGAATCCACTCATTATGCCGCGACGGGTCTGATGACATAGCTTTCATTGCTGAGTGATATTCCATTGTACGTACGTACCACAACTTCTTTATCCATTTTTCACATTCTGGGATATTTAACTTGTACCGTAGAAGAGGTTCTTGTAAACAGAGCCGTCCGACACATTGGGGTGGCTGTGTGTTTTTGATTTTAATTTCCCTAAGCTATAGGACCATAAGTGGAAGTGCCGTAGGCTCCGTTGCTTTGTTTTTCAGGGGTTCCAGGAAACACCATACACTTCTCCAGAGTGGCTGTTGGCAATTTACATCCCGACCATCAGCATAACAAGGCTCTCTGTTCTCCTTGCCCTGTCCTGTCTTTGTGGATTTTACACTTGTTTCAGATGTCCCTTTTGACCTGGGGGCAGTGAGACTTCATTGTAGTGCAGATTTCTTTAACATGCTTGCTTGGTTGGCCAAAAAGCGCATATGCTTTTTTTCCTGAATAATTTCAGGAAAAAACGCATACACCCTTTTTGGCCAAGAGCATCATTGTCGACGTTCTGCCTCTTTTCCTATGCTTTAAATGCAATTCCCGTGTACCCCCTGAAATCGATTTCCTGCAATTCTGCCCTGCTTACAAGTCGTATTCGCAGCCTTCCTTCAATATATTTTTGGACGATAGCTGTCATTTATAACTCTGCATGTTTGTGAGTTACAGTGCCCCTGAGCTCCATTCTTCAACTCGCAACTTGTGAGCTGGGCGCAAACCCGCAGGATTGCTTCAGGCCCTAATCTGGTTCCGGCACGGCATGCTGATCCTTTGGTTAATTCCTCTTCCTGGTGGGAAATGAGCATTAAATTTGCCCGTGCAGACACTTACTGCTAGTCTCTCATTGGTTCTCCCTATTCCTGTTCATCTTGCGCAGAAATTGCAAACTGTGCCAAACAGGAGGTTAAAGGCACTGACTCTCCAAGTGGGGAGAGTGTTAGTAAAGGTTCTGGAATGGTGAACCCGAGTAAAAGGGGACGAAAACTGAGATGCATTTGAAAACCTTTCCTGGTCACACGGTGCACCATACTGTGGGTTTCCCATGCATGTTTTAGCTGAAGAAAGAATCCCTTAAACCTGGAGATTTGGGACCCATGGAATGGGTACCATGCAGTATGACTTCAAAGGGTCTGCATTTGCTCATTGAACCTCAACAATGCTATCAGCCCGAAGTGCCCAACCTTATGTCTCACTCAGCTCTGGGTGTAGATGTGGTTAATCCAGGTTGCATCACAAGCCCTGAATGAATTATTTAAGAATTGCTCTCTATTTCACTCTCATTGTGTTTTGTTTTTGTAATTTATTTTGATAATGGGATTTATCGCATTTTCACTGCTCCGTTCATGCCGCTGTACTCACGCTTGATTCTCTTCCGGAGACATATAAATCCATGAGTTTGAAGATTCTTACTAGTCAGGTGTATTCGTAGGTGTTGAATATGGCGTGTTGAGCCCATTTTGTTGACCAGGGAGTAGGTTTTTTCTATTACATATTTGGCTTATGGAACGGTGTCTGTGCTAATTTCAATCTCTGGTTTTATGCAGCTCCCCAACTCTCCTTTTTCCTTAAGCAAACATAAGTTGGTCTTCTAAATTTGAGACCCCACTCTGTTTTGTAATTCAGGTCATTTGTAGCCACGTTTACATTCCATGTATTAGTAATATTGTTTGTCTTTTTCTTTTTGAATTATGTGACTTTGAATGATCATACGTAACTACTCTGGGGTTGTTACAACTGGCTATATTTCACTGATTTTCAGGCTGAGTAATATTCCACTCTACATAAGTGCCACACCTCTATCCATTTTTTCCCTCCAGAGACATATAAATTATATTCTAGTCGAGGATGTTTTAAACAGAGAGGCGGTAAACATTGGGGTGCCTGTGTCCTCTCTATTTTTGTCTTTCCCAAGATATACGTCCATGAGTGCAAGTGCCCTGTGCTCTGTAGCTCATTTTTTAGATGCTTTAGTAAACACAATACACTTCTCAAGAGTGACCATTGGCAATATACATTTCCACTATAAGCCTCACAGGGCTCCCTTTTCTCCTTGCCCTGTCCTGCATTTCTGGTGTTTACACTTTATGAGGAAGGCTCTTCTGACTGATGCGAAGTGATATGTTTTGTAGTACTGATTTCCAGTGCGCACCTGTTTGGTTGGCTAAAAAAGTGTATGCCCTTTTCTTGAATATATACAGAAAAAGACGCATACACCCTTTTTGGCCAACTGCAATGTTGGCAATGTTCAGCCCCTTTTCTTGTGCTTAATGGCGAGTCCTTTCTACCTCTTCCAATCCCTTTCCTGCCATTCTCCGTTGCTTACAAGTCCTTTTCTCTGACTTTCCTCAAGACATTTTTCAGTGAGAGATATTTTCAACTCTGCAGTTTCGTGAATTTTAGCGGCCCTGAGTTCCATTTTTCAACTTGTGTTTATGGGAACTGGCCACAAAGCAGCGGGATTTCCTCAAGCCCTATTCTGTTTCCATGGGCAACCCTAGCTTTTAGTCAATTCGTCTTCCTGATTGGAAATTAGAGTGACATGTGCCTGTCCGAACACCTAGGACTTGTCTCTCATTGTTCCTCCTCCTTCTGCTTCATCCTCTGGACAAATTCCAAACTGTATGCAACAGGATGTTGACAGTGCTGACATCTCCAAGTGGGGAGACTGTTCGTAAAGACGCTGGAGGGGTGAACCCGAGCACCAGGAGATGAGGAGATGAGATGCCTTTTCCAAACTCTTCCCGATCAGACGGTATACCATCTTCTGGGTGTGACAGGCATATTTTAGCTGTAGGAAGTGTCCCATTCATGTGAGGAGAACACCAGGGCTTTTTCAAAATCACTGTCTCTCCACAACCCAAACTGGGGAATTTTTTAAGCTACGGCTACACATATGTTCATTAAGGGCCTTGGGAAGTAGGCAGAGTCCAAACTTTAGATGATTGAAGTCTTCAGGGTCAGAAGCACTCACCACCGGCTTCCCTTAGGTTCCATTTTAACTGTCATTAATAGATGATGTCAATAAAAATATCTATTCTTTTTTCAGATTATTTCCCCTTATAGGTTATTGCAAAATATTGAGTGTAGTTCCCTGTGCTGTACAGTAGTTCCTTGTTAATGATCGATTTTATACATAGCAGTGTGTATGTGTTAATCCCAAACTGTTAATTTATCCCTCCTCCCACCTTTCCCCTTTGGTAATAATAAATTATAAGATTTTATACTTCTCAGAAATGGGGGAGCTGAAAGAGAGGTATCATTTTCAATGGAAAAGCGTTTAAAACAAGATTGAAGCTTTAACCAAGATTATTAGATGTACATCCTTGGAAAGAAATCACTTCGTTTCTCTAGTATTGACCTGACAAATAAGACAAACCTTTCACTGAACTTGCTTATAATAAAGTGATGGAAATATCAAATGGAAGTGTTAGAAACATCTTATTTTACCCGAGCCTTATACACTGTTCTATGTTAATTACAGTTTGGCTCACACATCTGTTCATTGAAGTTACAATGTTCTCAATTTCTGTTACTGATCCTCCAGAGTGGACCCCAACAAGTGTCCCCCTGCCCAGTGTCATTGGAGCCAACAGATCGAGACTGAGTTTGGTTCAGAAGCAAAGGAAACTTTATATTTTGATCAGAGAATGCAGAGGTGAGAGCATGTGCTACCCCGTGGGCTGTGGGCTGGGCTGCTGTGTAGAGATCCTGTCAGAGTCAGTGGGAGGGAGGGGGCGGAGCTCTCGAGGGCCCGGTTGGCTGCAGCTCAGGCTCTATATCGCGGAGTCTGCACTGTGCTCCAGGAGCTGAAGTGTCGACCCAGCCATTCTGCACTAGGAAATCTGGTCTGAAGTGCCGGCTGTTGAACCTCTGTATGCGGGACCCTAGGAGCACGTGAAATTAGACAAAGCACAAAGGATAAAAAAGGTTAGACTTTATTTTATTGCCCAGATTCTATTTTTATCTCCCAGGGATTTTTAAGGGGCTTTGCCTGGGACAAACCCCTCTTCTGCATTTTGTCCCCTTCCTCATTCTTAGAGTGCTGAGGGTGCAGACCCTTCATCTGTAACTGCTGAGTGCTGAGTTAGGAGCCCTCATACCTGTGGGAGAGGGTCTGAACTTCTCCCCAGCAGCCTCCAGGTGACGTTGATTGTCCGCAGGCCTCCTGCCTCCCTGCTCGTCCGCCTGAGCACAAGTATTGGTAGTGTTATAGATTCTAATGACCTTTAAGGGTCCAGGAAGGAGATGTGCAGTGACGCTGTGAGGTCCAGTTTCACCCCGCCCCACATTTGTTCGGCCACCTTAGGCTGACCGTTTCTGCCAGCCTAGATGCTCTGACCAGTAGTCTGTGCTTTCTTCAGTTAGGCCCCTGAATTAACGTAAAAACAGCACCAGGTGTCAGCACCCTGACTGCTCAACTCCCAGACAGTCCAGGGTCAGTGGTGATGAAGGACCATGATGGCCACTGAGTCAACAGCCTTTTGAAGCAAACAGGAGTCCAGCCGGTCTTATTGGCCACCATCATCACAGTGTCTGTAGGCTTTTCTATGGTGACAGCGTGATATACTGTTCCCCTGCCAAGATTATTACCTCCCCTCTGGGTGCAGTAAGTCCTGCAAGCAGTAGTCTACTCTTTTGGGACACACTCTTGTTGTTTTATGAGAGAAACTCCAGGTCAAGTGATGGTCACACGAGTCGTCATGGTGCCCCTTTGCCCCAGTTATCTCTCTGGAGGTTGGAGTTGGAGGACCTCCTCACTCAAGGTCAGTGTGCCCACGGAGCAAACCCTGCAACTTCAGGGCATGGTTGGGGGTTAGGATCACCACGTGGGGTCCTTTTCCCTTAGGAGGGAGGTGGCCTTTTGGGCTGCTGATTTCCAGGTTTTCAGATACTGCCAGTATCTTGGCCAGATGTGGCGGTGGGCCAAGACCCTTGGTGACCGTAGTTTATCCTACCTGGATGGCATTCTTGCATTGTTCCATTTCAAGTGGTCCCAGGTTTTGCACTAATACTCCAATGGCCATTCAAATTTCACTAGGAATGTAAAGGTCAAAGGGTTTAGCTAAATTAGGGAGTTCCAGGGCAAGGGTCTGAATTGACTGCTCTTTCCATTCTTGAAAGGCCACTTCTGGATTCTATTCAAAAGGATCATCATCTTTTTCTTTCAGTGTTTCATATAGAGGCCCAGCTAGTAGACTGTAGTTAGGGATCCAGAAGCAGCAAACCCTGGCCTCCCCAGGAACCCCTAAGCTGTCTTCTAGTTTTAGAAATGGGTAAGGCTGTAAATTGTTTCTTCCCTTTCCTGGGATGGGCTTCTCCGACCTTCTGTGAGAATGCAGCCCACGCAGGTCACCATAGTCTGTGATATTTGAGCTTTTTCTTGGACAACTTGTATCCTTTATTGGCTTGGTAGTTCAGAGGTCTCCTTAGTAGGGCTGGCGATCAGAATGTCGTCTGCATATTGAAGGAGTGTTTCCTTTTCCAGAGGTAGAACTTTTAGGTCTTTAGCTGAGCTTTCCCCAAAGATGGTGTGGGAATTTTTGAACCCTTGGGGCAACACAGCCCGGAAGTATTGTTTTAGTTGTATGTTGAGTCCTGCCACTCACAAGCCAAAATTTCTTGTGACCCTGGGACTAATAGAATACAAAAGAAGGCTTCATTGAAGACTAATACAGAATACCATGTCCTGGTGGTTAGTAGAATGACCAGCAGGGTGTAGGGTTTAGGAACTACTGGAGGTATATCCTCGGTGGCTTCACTGACTGTCCTGACATCTTTTACCAGGACTCCAGCAGCCCATGGGGCTCTCGAGGTCAGGCCAATCCCAGGATATGGAGCTCACCTGGGCAGGTACCCCACCCCCACCCCAGCCCACGGGGCTCTCGTGGTCAGGCCCCTCCCAGGATACAGAGCAACCCTTTCAGGTACCGTGGCAGGGCTGGGCACACAGGAGCCATGCACATCGCCCTCATTGCAGAGCACTCCCAGCTCACCTGTCACTCAGATCTGACACAGAGCACCTCAGAGCAGGACTTGAACTAACAAACAGCAGCTCCGACAGGTCTGTGACCCTGGGCATCACTCTGTGTGGCCTCCCTCCACCTGGTCTTCCAGAGACTTCCACTGCACCCGGGGCACCAGGCCTCTGTCTCCACCCACCACCCACCCCTCCTCTCCCTGACTCCTGGGTTCCTCTCATTAGGAGAGGGTTTTCTTGAAGTTGTCTCCCACTCATGGGCCAGATAATATAATTAGAAAACAAGCCAGAGCTGCAGCCCCTTGTCTATCCTGACTCTCAGGAGCCCACACCTGTTCCTTGGACCTGGCCGATTTAGCAAGTTCCAGTTTCTGCAACTGTGAGCCCCTGAGGGGTGATTATTGGCTGGCCTGGGAAGCCCGACCGTGCCGGCCAGACCTCCCCAGGTGTGCCTGGGTTGAGATCAATATAAACACCGCTCCAGGCAGCAAGAGCACCTGCAGCTGTGCCTGACGCCATTTTCTGCCCTGTCAGCAGTCTCGGGGCTGGACTGGTGGGAGGGAGTGAGAGGCCACGGCTTTGTGGGTTGCCCAGTGTGAGTGGGGCTCTGCTGGACTTTCTGCAGCAGTTGCCAAGATGCCACCTGCTAAAGAAGAGGATGTGCCACCCATACCTGCCGCTGGAATTTCTCCCTGGGCAGAGGTGAGTAAGGAAGAAAGCAGTGGGGGCTGGGACAGGAGGGGTATCTCAGGCAGGGAAATGGAAAGCTTCCAGAAGAGCACCCAGGGCCAGGACCATCCTGTCTGGCCTGCAGGCACCAAGTCGGCTGGCATGCTGTCGCTCATGTGGCTCCATGGCCCTTCCTCTAGGCTTTCAAGTCCTTGTACATATTCAGGTGTTTTACGTGGGAAGGGTGGGAACATTTCTGCAGCAGCTGGCCTGGGGCTCGGCCCACGTTTACTCACAGATGCCTCGGCACGGGCCCCCAGCTTTGCAATGAGGACGCTTGTTGCGTGGGGCATGCTGGCTGAATGGGAGATGATTCCCCACCACTGACCAACTTCAGAATTGTTTACAACTGGAACAAGGGCCCTGATACGGTTTTCCTCTGTGTAACTGGTGGGTTCTGTTTTTTTTTCTTTTTTTCGTTTTTGGTTCAAGGTAGATTTTATTCCTCTTTTTTGTATTTACAGATATAAGCATGGAAATAATTTATTCATATAAATACATGTATGTGAAGGGAAGAATATTTTTTCTGTTTTACTTTTTGTAATTTTGAATTTTATTTTATTTTTTTATACAGCAGGTTCTTTTTGGTTACCTATTTTATACATAGAAATGTATACATGCCAATCCCAATCTCTCAACTCCTCCCACCACCACCCCCCTAACAGCTTTCCCCCCTTGGTGTCCATACGTTTGTTGTCTACATCTGTTGCTCTATTTCTGCCTTGCAAAACGCTTCATCTGTACAACTTTTCTAGGTTCCACATATATGCATTTATATACAGGATTTGTTTTTCTCTTTCTGACTTACTTCACTCTGTATGACAGTCTCTAGATCCATCAACGTCTCTACAAATGACCCAATTTCATTCCTTTTTATGGCTTAGTAATATTCCATTTTATATATGTACCTCATCTTTATGCATTCGTCTGTCTGTGGGCATTTAGGTTGCTTCCATTACCTGGATATTGTAAATAGTGATGCAATGAACATTGCGGTGAATGTCTCTTTTCGTTTTATGGTTTTGTCTGGGTATATGCCCAGTAGTGGGATTGCTGTATTATATGGTAATTCTATTCTTAGTTTTATAAGAAACTCCATAATGTTCTCCACAGTGACTGCATCAATTTACATTCCCAACAATAGTGGAAGAGGTTTCCTTATCTCCGCACCCTTTCCAGCATTTGTTGTTTGTAGATTTTCTGATGATGCCCATTCTAACAGGTGTGAGGTGATACACCATGGATTAGTCTATTTCGTTGAGCAAAGAGTAGGTCTTGTCTATTACATATTTGGCTTATGGAACGGTATGTGTGCTCATTTCAATCTCTGGTTTT